>NW_027249137.1:0-600000 GCF_030848795.1 Temnothorax nylanderi
CACGTCGCGATAGATCATCCACGTGCATTTTCCACTTTGCGGGGCTCTAAACGGAAGTCTGTCCATTCGCGTTTTGCGGAGTATATCGCGTATTAATCCGTTAATTAATTACAGCTGTTGGCGAGAAGAATGGCAGAGTTACATTTTCTGAAACGTTTCGATGTCTTTTATCTCGGCATGGGAGATATCGCGCTGATTGTGAGAACGAGATAGTGTGGGATTGTGAAACCGAAACGTTATAGCACGTATTCTCAATGGAAATTATTAAAGTATTTTAATGTATAAATACACTCGTATTTCATAAAGTATGCTCATATATTAAAATACATTGTTGTACCTGACAATGAGAATTACGACTTTTTCTCGACACTTGCGAATATTTTTTAAAAATATCATAGGCGTTAAAAATTCTATTAAACATCGTACTAATAATGGACTTAAACAGTTTTTAATATAGTTACTATTTCTGATTAGAGGGCGATCAGCACTTTTACTAAACAATTACTAAACGAACTATGATGTAAAAAACGTACAGACGTATTGGCGGACTGAATTACTAGGCGAGAACCGGCGATTCGACGAACATCGATGCCACCCGTACGCTTTTAATTGAAACAAATAGAGTGATCAGCGAATGCTAGCACGACAGAACGAGAGCGGAGGGGTTGTAGGCCATCGCGAGCGGAGTGAGAGTGGCGATAGAGGGTAGAGCGAGAGCGCGAGGGGTTGCCGGGTATACCCTTTCGTGGGATTATTCGGCCGGGTAATGTATGGCAAACATAAATCACAGAGCGCAGGACTGTCGCTTGAACCTACACGAAACTCTCTGTCGGAGATGATCCACTCGCTGCGCGCCACGGTTAGACTAATTGGTGGGCAGAACCGCCCCACACGCTGCGGCTTCGAGGGGGTGGAAGATGGTCGACCCTGTCGTCCGAAGTCGCGCAAAACGCGAGTAAAACGACGGTCGACGACCAGTTGACACGCGAGAAGAAACCTTAGATTGACTTATTCGAGGTGAAGGAAACTAATTGCACGCGATATGACAGCATAAATTAGAAAGTACTATATGTGCGCGCTTCGTGCCACGTACTGTGATGTAGTTGAAAAGGGTTAAAAAATGTTACAGTGATAATGGTACTTTAAAATATGATCAATCTCAGTCATATGAAACGAACTATACGGTACAGAGAGATATAGATACTCGACTGTCAAGATTGCTGAGTCAGAATTACTTAAATGTCTTGCCAGTGTAACTCAGCATAACGCCTTTCGTTACGCCTTTCATACCCATGCAAAGGCTTTCGATGTCGGTTTATCATTCTCGCGTTTTCACAAACGTTCTGTTTGTAATCCGCGACAGTGGTCTAGTCGTAGTAGTCCATCGCGGAACCATGCGTCGTTACGCTAAGTTCTAATGATGGTAGCGATCGGCAGAGCACAGGCACGAGCGAGCGGGAGAATATTGTTAACAAGAGTATCGGTGAATCGGCAGTACGTTGAGTTCGATGTCATAGGAACCAGTTGTTTTGTATTATCGATGCAGAATCTGAAACCGCGGAAGTTACGGGTATCGAGTCGCGCGCGATGCCGCTGGTTAGGGTTGGGCGAGCGGCCGCGCCGGCGGCTGCGAGGGTTAGCGGGGGGTGAGAGGGAGAGAGAGAGAGGGAGGGGGGGGAGAGAGAGAGAGAGGGAGAGAGAGAGAGAGAGAGAGGAGAGAGGAGAGAGAGAGAGAGAGAGAGAGAGAGAGAGAGAGAGAGAGAGAGAGAGAGAGAGAGAGAGAGAGAGAGAGAGAGAGAGAGAGAGAGAGAGAGAGAGAGAGAGAGAGAGAGAGAGAGAGAGAGAGAGAGAGAGAGAGAGAGAGAGAGAGAGAGAGAGAGAGAGAGAGAGAGAGAGAGAGAGAGAGAGAGAGAGAGGGGGGGGGGAAGCCCCAGGCACGTACCAACGCAGAGTCGATGTAACGGGTAGACAGTTGTGCCCGCTGGATACACTCTAGCGAACTCGTACGCGCGAACTCCTCTGTAAGCCTTGTAAGCGATACCGTTGTAGCAGACACGTTACGGGTCTCTGTTGGTACCGGCCGATGGATGCGGCATACTCACGCTGCGCGTGATAAATTACGTTGTTCTGGTTCGTCAGTGATTTTCGAATTTGTTAGTACGTAAAAAACGGCGCAGAAAAATTGATTGTTGGTTGATCATGACAAACGTAATCATTAATTTTCCTTATTTTCTCAGGAATTTAATTGACCTTTTAACTGACGCTATAACAGTTTAGTATCTTTCTTTTATTTTATCTCAATTATTTGGTCGATATAGAAGCGAAGATTTTATCGATTTCTTAATAGATATTTTCTACGATCTTTCAACATTCTCTTATATTTTATGTTAGTTGATTGATATATTTTTAATATATTTCTTTACATTTTTATCTTTATTTTACTCGCGTAACTTAACGATAAAAGGATTCTATCAATTTCTTATTAAAATTGCATTCCATGACTCCGATGTATTTCTCACGTTGTATAATAGTTACTTAGGTATAAATGTACAAACATTCCAAGTCGAGAAAGCATCGTCATCGCCGAAATCCGTCTATCGCGAATAGCTGAATAATGAGATGTTTCTAATCAAGGGAAAGCTTAACGTCTACCATCGTTATAACAAATTCTATGGTAGATAAATCCGCGTCATCGTCCACTCGACTGAGCCGAGACGAATTACTAGGCACGAGCATCGCGGATCAGTCAAGAGCGGCGCATCGTGGAAGCGCCGCTATGGGAATTGCGACGCGTCATGATGTTTAATCGAACGACGATCGTAATAATCGTTAGCGAAGACCGATGCGATATGAACGAAGCTCGACGATGACCCCTTCGCGAGAGAAGAAACGAGCGCCGGAGAATACGGCTCTTCGACTCTGCCGTCTGGTTGCTTCCTGCTTCTCGTTTTATTATCCTCCACGTTAGACACTTGTCCCATAGTATCGCGGCAAAGCGTAACGCCGTTAGAGTTTCTAAATGGCTTTGTGCTCGACGGAAACAGTCATTTGCGATAAGGGCTTGTCCGCATCTTCGGCAGCGCTGTATTCGAGAGGGAGGAATTTCAGAGAGAAAGAATGCGTGAGGGAGTGAAACATCGAGAACAGCGACCGTGATCGTTAAAGCGCGACGAAAAGAAACAAGGAGAGAAAGTGAGAGGGAACGAAGGGGGTTGGAAAGTCTGGAGAAGACGGTTTGAGAGCGAAAGAAAGGTGAAGGAGGAAGAGCAGGGGAATCTTATGATGCGAAAGAGAAGAACATGCGACATTACAATCAAAGTTACATGTTTTAAAGCGAGCCAGACGTTCGAGGAAACTCTTGCATCGTCTTAGGAATTTTTTTGATAAGGAATAGAATTCTTCTTAGTTATATATAAACAAATATGTGTATTATTGAGCTGTCTAGAATTTAAATCGCTTACATTATCTCTAAAATTGATATACAAGCTTATATTAATATTTCATTGAAATTTATAATACTTGAAAATGAGATATATCTGTAAAATAAATAGCTTATGTTCATTAATATTTCATGGATTAGAACTAGGATGGAAAAGATTAAATACAACGCAATATGATGTAATATATTGCTGATTATTAGTAAGGTGCGTCGACAACCTTTTACGTATTCCAATAAATTATATGATAATAGGCGGAGCATTATCGGCGGAAGTTTAAAATGTTTAAGACCGATGGTTTTTTTACGGATAAGACATTCAAGTGGATCGGCGACCCCGACGGGATTATTATCCAGTTAGTGTTGGGGCTGGTGGCGCACATGGGTTCTAAAATCGCATAAATAACTCAACGGGGATAAACCTCCCGCGTCGAAGGAGAGACTAAGGATAAGGGGAACGAGGTGGCATCGGCAGAGAGCGATCCAGACGGAACGGAAGAGACGTATTAGGGGGGGTGTACACCGTTACTCAGGGTTAAAAGATACGAGTTTGGGTAGTGATTTGTCGAGCCGGATGTACGGAAAATTGCGTGTACCGCAAATTTTATGTAATATGTTGATGATAGAACAGCCGATAAAACAATTTGACTCTATCTCAAGATTCGGATATAATATATCAATGGAATGTTTTCAACTGGGGTAAAAAATTTTTCAGCGCATAGAAATGAGATTTATTTAACGCGAGAATATGTTTTCAATGTCGCATATGAAATTTTATGTTAAATTTCATATCTTTCATCTCGTTTCCTCCTCCTTAACATAAATAACTAGAACTGTAGGTTAAATTCACACATGTTACACATCTTGTTGATATATTGTATTTAATTACTTTGATTATGTTTATCGTGTAATTATATTTATAATATCGTTTTATCTTAAAATCACTATCTTTCTCATTCTATTAAAATGTCATACATCGTAAGTATAATACTTAAATGCAACAGATTGGTGAGAAAAACGACATAACAGAAGATTGGGGTTTTCTTTTACAATTTTCATGAATTGCAGTACAATTTTTTTTTAAGTATAATCTCTTCAAGATTTTCATAAAATATTAGAAATCCGTACTAGAAGAGAATGTCGTTAGCTTAATGGCGCGTAAAATCGATACACGGGAATGCGATTTTACGCATTCGGCGCTAAAACGACGTGGACGTCCGGCGTCCGCCCTCGGCACAAGGGGCAGCGAGAGCCGAGTTAAGGCGCTAGGGAGCAATTCCCTTAAATGCCCTGTCGCCCGCAAAAAGCCACTTCGTCTAAAAAACACCTCGGTCCGTGTGCGTGCGCGTGTATGTACTCGTCGACACCCGCCACTCAGTCTATTGCGTTTCACGTTCTCTTTCTCTTCGACCTCGGGATTATATTAGTGTTTATGGCACCGATAAAAGTGCACTATCGACCTTTTTCGTTTTCTCGCTCGCTCCTCCGTTTCACGCCGGTCATTTCCTATCTTCGTCGTGTCTGTCGTAATGTCTGGATTTGACATTCGGCACTTTCGGCCGTTTCTTATAGATTCTCTCACTCCGTTCCTTTTCGATATTTATTTCTGATTATTTAATTCGCCCTAGATATACGACACAAAAGTTTAAAATGAGCGAAATGGATGAAATTATATTTATGATAGCTACAGAGAGTCAATACCATAAAACGTCAGGGTTATTTAAGTTTTAAAGAATAATATAGATAAAATTAGATTGTCGTATTCAAGCAAAAGTACCAAAGTATCAATAATCTCGCATCTCGATAACAATCGTCTTAAAAATGACAACACGGTTTTGTCGGAAATAACGCGTCCGATTACTATTTAGGCGCATTCAGCGAGGAGAAAAATTTTCCGGTTCATCGCTGTCCTGAAAAGGGATAGGAGAGAATGACGTTCTTTCGACAGAAAGATCCCGAGGATAAGCGCCCAACATCGTCGTCGTCGTTGTCGTCATCGTCACGGCGGACGTCAGCGTGTATATTTGCGGGCGCTTTTTCTGCGCTTATAAAACCCGATTGGATCGCGCGGTAAATTGAACGCTGCCGCGCGATATTTCCAATATTTGAAGCCACGACGGAAATCGCAGTCGCTCCAGGAAATGAAACGTGTGTCTAATTTCCAACGCCCGTTGGTGCCCGTTTCTCGCGTCCCCTCGCGTTCTTCGTCCTGCCAGAAGTGACATGGGCACTGCCGAAAGGACGATTTTTATTTTTAGGTCGCACATCCGAAGGAAAACGCGGACACGCGCGATTCGAAAGGCCGATTCTTCCGTCTAACGTTTTTTTACCGTTTTCCAGCTGATTGGATTCGTCATTGCTTGAGATTATTAACTTTACAAAGAAACATTGTGTGCAATTTTTCTTTATTCTATTTTACTAAGTTTAGTTTTTCTGTACACTGTAAAAAAATTTTGTAAAATTACAACTATTATAGTGGGTAATTTTGAGACCCACTATAATAGTTGTAATTTTACAAAATTACAGTACGGAAGGAAAAAGTAATTTTGTATTACAATTACACAAATTAAAAATGTGTGGAAATTTACACCTATTATAGTGGGTTTCAAAATTACCCACTATAATAGTTGTAATTTTACAAAAATTTTTTACAGTGTATCTTTGTCTTTTTTTACAAATGTATCATGTGTTTCGTAATTATATTTATAATTTGTATATTTATATATAAATATAACGATTTAAAAAGATCAAGGTATAAATGTTGATGATTAAATTTGCTATTGCTATTTTTAAAATTTTTCCTTTATTGCAAACATTTTATCTATTTTTACAATTGAGAGTGAAATTTAGTTCGTATTTGTTTTATTTTATATTATTTGATATTTAATTGATTAATTTAGTTTTTGATTTTTTTCTTTCTAATCAAATTTGTAGATGCAAGTAAACTAATACATTGCAAAAAAATTTCTGCTTATTACTAGTATTATTATAGTATTATTAATAACGGAGTCCTTCATTGATATCTCTAATAGTAATAATTTTCTCTAAATCTGAATCAGTGAATAGTCACTGATTCAGATTTATAAATTAAAATATTAAAGTAAATCTACGTTCGCGCACTAAAACGCGATCTCAGTTCGCGATCGCAAGTAGTCGGGTAATCATACGCGCGCGTACACTTTTTCGATCACGTCCCAGTGCATGGCGGAGAAATTGAAAAAGCTCGTTTTATAAAATACATATATTCGTACGGATATATAATATATATACGTGATGGCTGCTTTCGAGAAATGAAACGCATGAATGGCGAGTTGCTCTCCCTCTCTCTCTCTTGCCGCTCTCGCGGCATCATTCCCGGCTTGCATTTACCAGCGCAATCCGCCGCCGCGCGTTTCTCCTGTTCCACCCCTCGATCACCCCTACATCCTGCACCCTTGCGGCATTCGCCACCTTTCCTCATCCCTTGGCGGGCAGAGGCGGAGGCAGAGGGTTGCGCTTCTCGCGTTAGGCATGCGAAATGAAAGTACGGCCGCGATCCGCGATATCGCGCACTCTGCCGAGCGCGCGCGTGCGTGTATCGAAAAAATATGAATAAGCTTTCCAATTTCCGACATTCCGTGACATTTTTCTATTAGGGCGGCTCTGAATAGGGCGCGTCACGGAACGTACAGCGAAATGCCATCTGATATATTTCGATGTGTTCGTGCGTGCGTGCAAGCATGCGAGGATACATATAATACAGATAATTCATATGTTATAAAGCGCGGCAAAAGACGACGTGACTTTGAATGAGATTGGTGGAAGATTTAGAAATATTAATCGCGTCATGAACATATTTCCTTTCAGTTTAATTAACGGGAATGCGAAAGAAGGTTGCTTTCTAATCTTTCTATATAAAGTTTGCGACAAATCCTGTTGTTGATTTCTTTATTGTACGACTATTATTAACCGTCAACTCCGATCAGTTTTATACAGATACCGCAGTCGAGTCGGCGAATATTTTTGTTAGTTCTAGTCTCTTCTATCTCGCAGGGTAGAGTCTGCAAATCCGATGTAAATTTGTGATCTACGCCAACACGGCAA
This sequence comes from Temnothorax nylanderi, assembly GCF_030848795.1. NCBI lineage: Eukaryota > Metazoa > Arthropoda > Insecta > Hymenoptera > Formicidae > Temnothorax > Temnothorax nylanderi. The sequence goes on from NW_027249137.1 coordinate 7,520, forward strand.
ATTCGAAAAATAATCCGCGCGCGATGTCATTACGGTGGCTCGCTGCGAGAGCAAACGAAATGTATGGTGACAAATGCTGGCCGAAACGAATTCACGATTACGTTCGTGTAAATACGTCGTGGTACTCGCATCTTCGAAGATTAAAAGTCTGCGACGACGCGAGAGAGACCGATGCACAATTGCGAGCGAGAACGTGTCACATCAAAGTCGAAAGATTCTCCCGTTTCGATTCGATGTATTCGGAGTGCACCGTGCTTGCATGCCAACGTTGCAAACGGAGTTTCTCGGTATTGAATCGCGCTCTTTTAGCTTTCGTCGGATCTCGTCCAACTTCGTTTGATCATTTGAAAGTGATAATATGAACGTTTATAGAGAGACTGCATTAATATTTACCGCTGAAGGTTTACGTTTATTTTTACATAATAGTAACATATATAATTTTATTTATTTATATTACTTAGCTAATACAATTTTTTTTATGTGTTACAGAGAGAAGATGCATCGAGGGTGCATGCATGAAACTGCTGCAATTCTCTGAGCAGCAAAGTTCCAGACGCGCGCAATGACGGCCAGGAGAGAAGGGTGAGTTAAGTCTATTAAGATATTAGAGAGTTAAGCAGTGTTTCCCATGATACGCCGTAAAATCTCGAGCGGAGAAATGAAGATGCGAAATTGGTTCGTTATCAAATAAGGCTTTGATATACAATAAGTATCAAAAAAGTACATATATATTAAGTGAGTTTTCTAATATAGGATCAGAAAAGGATATAGATATGCGTTATTAAATCTTTTATCATAATTTTTAAATGTCAAATATGTAATATCCAAATTATAATATATAACAGAAGAGTTATAAAAGCTATTACATATTACGTATATAAATATTATAAAGAGAGTAAAGAAAAATTTCTTTTTTACTCCCCGGGGCCAAATTTGATTCAGTTATAGTAGCCTCCGTTATCGGGATATTATAATAGTCTGAGGGTTAATGCTGAATATATCACTCCGGAAAAATGATCGATGCCGCTTACTCGCGCCCGCGATGGATACGGATCCATTTGGCGCATAATCCGTTGCCGGGGATGAGAAATCGAAGTCGAATACTGCGTACGACGGGACCGAGGGAGCCGCGATCCATCAAGGGGACGTAAGGGGTCTGAGGTGATGTATCCGAGGCCAGGTTGACCTCTGCGCCGGACACTATAAAACCGCCCTTAAACATTGCCGACCTAAAACGGCGTCGGTCCGACCGGTCGCCGAATTACTCGAGTTCGAACCCGAAAGAGCGTATTCGATCGAAGCGTTTACTTCAACGTCAGTCGTGGCTTCGCGATAGAGTGGGCCAGTGACTTCGCATTTTTTTTCCTCGCGCGATGACGCTCGCATACGAGAAGAATTTTTGAACTGTGAAACCTTTTATAGATTCTGACATTCTTAGAAATTGATAATTTTAGTTATTTATCGTGACACTATTTTATATTTTAAATTTCACATTTCGAAATCTGAATATTGAATAATTGTTAAGTTTCTTAGAATCTGAGATTATATAATTCTGAAATTTATGAATATTCAGTTATTTTTTTATTTAAGGAAGGACTTACGCTTTAAAAGTCTATTTTAGCTAAATCTTTAATATTTTCAATTAAAACATTAAATAATTAACTTAGTATTTTATAACTATTATTTTAATTAATTTATACACGATATATAATATCGTAATTGTAAATATCGAGTCTCGATGTAAACGATAATGTTAACGACGCGCGGTAAGTCGGATAAAAAGCCATTCGCGGAGGAGCGAGGTTGGAAGCAGAAGAGAGGAAAACGTCTGGAGACGCGAGTTTCCTCTCAGGTTCCGAGTCCGTAACTTCTTACTTTGGAATTCCGTCGATACATCACGCTTCTGGAACCTCACTCGCTCCGCCCTCGCCACCTCCACGCTCCGCCTCGAAACGCAGTTAAGACTTTACTTCTCTCTTCCCTCTGCATCGGGCCTCGTCTCTTCTTCTGTCCTCCTGGGGGTCCTCTCCTCTGCCATGTCCTTCTGCGCCAGGAACCACGGTATTTTCCTGCAGAATCCCACAATGCCGTGATATATCTCAGTACACTCGGTACAGTGTTAGAGAAAAAGAGTTCTAAGTTTTACATCTCAGATTACTAAAATTGAGTTAGTCGCAAAGTAGCGAATAAAAAATAATTTAATTGAGTTCTCATATCTTGACGTAGTATCTGTCAACTCTAAAACGAAAGTCATCGATCTAGTCTCAGGTACTGAATATTATCAGTATGGATATATCTATTAGATTGTGATACTATGAACATTACGGATTGGAAGGTGTTAACATATTGATATACTACATTACACAGTACGATAATTATATTTGCTATTAATCCATATTAATCATGTGAGAACATTTAATTTTTGTCACAGCGTGTCTTTTCGTACTTTACGAATACAATCCAATTCTAATATATATGTATTTTTTACGCTTTTATAATTCGGATCTTTCTCTACTTACATCATGTAAATTTGTCATTTTTCACCTCCGCTTAGTGTTTCGTTTTCTTTAAAACGGGAATATTTTTCTTCTCCAATTTATTACTTTACCGTCTTCAAATCGATGAGAAACAAACCCTGTGAGTTATATGTTGCGAGCCGCTACTGATGCCGTTAGAAATTTTTGCGAATAAACTCACATATGATATGTACGCTGCGGGTCGCGAAGGAGGCTTAAGCGGAAGTCGAAGGTGCAGTAGAGAGAGAATGCAATCCGGCGCTGCACCATGGCGTAGCAGGCCGTAAAGGCGCCATGGCGTCGCGAGGAACGGCATGAAATATCTATCTACGATGCAGCAGAAGCAACACGTTTGCTATTTTAGTTGGGGTACAATATTCAGGCTTCCTCGTTCGCTTGTCGATTCACAAGAAGAAGAAAGAACCAAGTTCGTCCCGAAGAAGTTTCTAACACGCGAGCTCTTTTTCTTATCTTTTTCTCTTCGCCCTCTCGAAAATATTTTAGAATCGTCTTTCTTTCTCTTTCATTTGTCTACTTCTCGTTCTTTTTTGTTTTTATCTCCCGTTTATAGTTTGAAAGGGTCTTTTTTGTGCGTCGAGATTCTCCTTGCCGATCAAAGTAAAACGAGCTGGACATGTAGGACGAGTCTTTAATCTCAAACATGAAACGATATGGTTCTCGTGAAATGGTCAGGTTTAATACGATTTAGTAACGTAAAAAATATATAAGACCTGATGCATTTATTTCAATAGTAGAAAACAATCGATATATCCTGGAAATATTAAATGTCTGCAAATTAAAATAGTGATTTTATAAGTAACAATATAATATTAAGCATAAGACAGTCGAAAAATATTTTCATATTTTATCGCCTCGAAGATATTGTTTCTTGATTTTAATGGTTTCCCATTACGAATTAAGAATCAATAAAAAAATAAAAAAATAGGAGGGTAATCGTTTTAGTAATTATAATCATAAAACGATACTGCATTGATTGCATGAAAAGATACTGAATTTATTTATACCTGCCGTAAATAACACACTGCCAGTCTGCCAAACATAGGCAGTAATAAAAGTGTGTATATAAAATAAGTTATATTTTAAAAACCTCAATACATATTTTAAGTAACACAACCTAAAAATTACTTGTCAAAGTTCGCAGCAGTGTTCAAATAGATCCTCCTCACTCTCTTAGGAAAATATCGAACTTTGTGTACAACACGTTTTGTATAGATTAATAATTTGCCTGAGGCAACCAACAACACGTCAGTGTTAAAGATCAGAAGACAATCTTCTACGACATATATCGTATCTTTAAGTTTTACTGACATCACTACAACTGATTGTGAGTAACCTCGCGTCGAGTTTTCATACCGGGGGCTTCTACGTCTCGCGCGATTCCAACTTTCGGAGAAAGCGCGACTCTCTTCTCTTCTCTTCTCTCTCTCTTTGCCATTAGTATCGTGTTCCGAGATACGTCGCCCTTGTGTTTTCCGAGCGTGCTTCTCCAAACCTCGCGACCAAACAGCGCCGCGGAGTTCCGCGTCTCGGCGCGGAAAACTTTAACCGGCGGGAAAGAGCGAGCTTGCGCGAGCTTTCTTGCCGCGCGTCGGCCGTGTTCTTAGACAATGCGACCAACTTCTGTAATTAAAGTTATGCTCTCGCGTCGAGTCTAAGTTACGCCAAGTTAGACGACAACGACGAGGACGACGAGGATGACGACGATGACGACGGTGACGACGATGGCGATGGTAGGTAGACGCATCGTGGTCGTCTTCTTTGAGGGGAGACCGTGTTCCATAGGCACTCTTCAACTGTGAACTGTCGCGATAGTCGGACGGAGCGATTCTCCTTCCGGTAGAGAGGGAAAAAAAAATCTTTCGTCGAGATATTCCTCAATAGAAAAAAGTTCTCATTTTATATGTTATCTTATAAATCTAAAATTATACTCTTGGTTATACGCATGATACATTTTTTAAAACTAAATTTAGTTTTTCGGAATTATACATAGAAATCGAGAATGGTAAGTGAATGATCAGCACAATAATTATTACAATTATTATAATATAATTATTTTGTATAATATGTAATATGTATAACATATTTTAGATTCTTTTATAAGATTGCAAAAAAAATATCGCTATAATATAAAGCAATTAAATTTGCATTTTAGTTTTTATCTGACATTTTTCACGTCTTACAAGTTTCAATGTTATCGATTATTTTCTCTCAATCGCTAAATTAAATATAGTTTCGCGGTAAACGGCGCGCGGCGGTTATTCTTGTGTTCATTCCGTATAAACAGCTAATTGTGTATCGTAGCTTGCACTACCGTAGGAATGTGCGGAACGGAATGCAACGGAACATAAAGAAACCGAGCGTGTCTCACTCGCTGGTTGATATCAGCACGCGACCAGCAAAAAACGGGCCGGGAACGTTCTCAGTAGGCTTAATTATCTTGTTAGTGGACCCGCTGCGCCGCTGTGTCAAACATGCCCGACTACGTCGTCGTTCTCCGCACCTCGGGTGTCTTTTTGCGCTCGTTGCCGCCTTCATTCGGAGGAATCGTCGCGTATTTTTCGACCTCGCTCATCACGTCGTAAGCTGCCATAGAAATTAGTGACAAAGCTATTAGGTGTAACTTGTTACGACATCCGGAAACTTGCGGAAGACGTCATCAATTGTGTAATTCTTAATGAAGAAATTCCAAACATACATGCTATAAGTAGCGAAGTCTTATCTTTTGTTAGTCGAGAAGTTGCGTTCGATTTTTTGAGAATTCCATTTGAGAATCGTGAATAAATCGGTAAAATACTTAAGATTACGTTTTCGAAGTGCTTCCACAAGAATAATTATAGAATAATTATATAGAATAATTATAGAAAAATTAATAAATATCAGAATCTTATTTTGCGAAAAATTTACATTTTATTGTAATATCAATTTATTTTATAATTTGTTATTCATGTACCTAATATTAAAAAATATCGATGAAGAAATTTGTAATTTTTTATTAATTATTTTTCAATAAGTAATATCAAATTTTACATTTTTACATTTTGTTACGTTCTATTTATTCTTATGATATTCTATATTTAATTAAATATAATTAACATCTATTATGTGATTTAGCTCTATTTTATGACATAAAATTTATGCTTATCGCGTTATACAATTTTATTAACGAAAAAAAGTGTGTGTGTGTGTGTGTGTGTGTGTGTGTGTGTGTGTGTGTGTAATGTGATTCTTCAGCATTGAAAATGGATAAGACCAGTTGATAAGACCCTTCCGCTTTGACGAACCGACGAATCGATCTCTTAGTCTTCGTTTCGCGTACCGCTCATTATCATATGAGAGTAATGGGTTGCTAGCGGACATTGCGCGATTAAACGGTTACTCAATTTAGGATTAAATTGGCGGACAAAGGCCTTAAGTCGATTGCTTACTAACATGCAAACGGACCTAACCAATTATAGACCACCCAAACTGTCGTTTCTTGAAAAGGTTTCGCGTTGATATAAGTTTATATCCTGCCGTTCTACCTGATTATTTCTCTCGTACATCCTGTTTTTATCAAAAATCTATTAACAATAATTATTATCAGTTATATTTAAAAATAGTTTAAATGTAATTTTAAAATTATGAAAATAATCGAACTTTTTTGTTACAAAATAATATTCTTCATTTGATTGAAATAAATTAAAAATTATTTTTTATTTTGAAAAGTGTTAGAATTTTTCAACAAATATATTTTGTCTTCTCAAAGATTATTTGAAAATCGTCGATATAAGGTCGATATTTTATATAAAACTTCGACAGATAAAAACTTTATTTTAAAAACAACAGAATAGAAAAGAAAGTGCAATAATAAGATGAAATCATTCACATCGGTTATATAACATTTACATATGTTACATATAAGAAGTCTATATGCATGGGCACAAACTATTGTTATTTAGACATAAGCGCTTAACACCGGCTGTAGCTGAGGTTGATCGTAAAGCAGCGTATCTCGCGTTTATCGCGTTTATCGCGTTTATCGCGCTTGCTCTGAAGACAACGAGCATTCAATTGGAACGAAGGCGTTCTGTCGGTCGCGCGCTTAGGCTCTACGGCACCCTTTGACCCGTAAAAATCCGGCACTTTCGACGACAATCCCGCATGCGCGCGGCACTCGAGAATTGGTCCTGAGGCGTCATCGTGACAAAGGTTTGTCGACCTCGTGAGAATAGTTTCGTTCCAGTTAAATGAAAGCTAGGCACCCGTATGACTGCGCCGCCGCGCCGCCCGCCGCCGTGTGTCATCAGAAATTGTTTCCACCACACTTTCCTACCAGCATACCTTCGCGCGCCACGCATCGCCATATCGCGTTTCTCAATTTGGTGTCGTATATCTCTCTCATTGGCGACTTCTCGAGTCGCTGTTCGGGATAAAAAAGCGCAGGTCGTTCATATAGCTATTAACGACCTCTTAATAATCATAATTCTAATTATAAGAATACAGATTTTATACGTGCGAAGAGAACGTGTAAATAATTAGGTAAATTAATTGTTATGCATTAATTTGTGGTTTCTTAATAATTGCGAATTTTGATATCCTCATGATTTCGGAAATAACTTTCTTTCTGATCATTCATCACTATAATGTTAATAGTGAAATCCGGGATAAAAACTATAAACGTTGTCGACAAATTTTGTATTTGACGCACGAGAAGTGGCGACGTATCAGCGAGAAACTTGTTATCGATTAACTGTCGCTTTATTTGGCCGAAGTAAAAGAAGAGCGAGCCCTTGGGATCTAACGGAGTCGTCTGTGTGATTCGAACTGAAGGATACACGAGAACGCTCCTAATCTTGATGCGCGAGCTTTTATTTCCCGAAATCTTTCGAGAATACTTTCTTCGTTGTCACTATTTTCTGCAATTTAACTCTGAGAAATATTAAGGTAGATTAGTATCTATGTAAAAAATCAGTAACGAATAATATTTTTATTAATGTCTTATAATACATGCTACCTATGCAGGATGTTAACTTTTTAATTTAGTTAAAATGTAAGTTTATTCCTCTTATCAATCTTGATGTTTTTTCTGTGATTATAATTGATATTATATGCAGAAAAGAGTCGGTTTTTTAAGTGTTGAATATCTTGATGGTATATATAAAGTCTACTCTCCCAAAGTATTATTTCCATTAATTTGTCAAAATCCTTCTAATTTTAATCAAAAGCAAACGTTTATTGACCCTGACTTTAACACAATTTATGGACGAACCTATTTTAGTTCCTTTATTAAGCGTATTTCTTCTTTGAGTAATTCTTTGTATCACGATACGAACCTTTTAATGGTTTTCCCAATCGATTTACGGTGCCTAATGATGATAATAAGCGTCATCATTAGCAAGCTAGTCATAACGAGGTCGATCAACGTACAATGTAGTACCTATGCGCGATATCCTGCTTCTCTTTATAATTAGGTTCGAGTAATCACAAAATTCGTGTAAATACTATATGTGATAGTCTTCCAGTAAAACCATACGGCGAGAGCTCTATCGTGATGTTTAAAGGCGAAGCCGCGACTTACCGATGCATCGTAATTCTCGTTCCGCAACTCTTAATGACCGGAGTACCTAACTCCGGGTTAAACAGAGGGCTTCCTCGAGATCTCATCTTTATGCTTCACAGAACTTTTTCGAGGGTCTGGAAACGGCACCATAAAAGATAATCTCGTATTCGAGAAGTACTGTACGTCGGCATCTTCCTAGAATAGTTTGTCATTCCGAAATTTCGGGTAGCGATTGCTCTCGCGTCTCTGGAAGAGCGATCAAATAAACGGCAAAGACACTTTATTGTAGCCACTATCATCGTTAAAAAGATGATATTATTTACTTAACTTTTATTAATTGAGCTATTATATTAATCTTCTTTAACAGGGAAAGAAGAAAGTATCCAATGAAAAAGTAATTTCGGCTTGCTTTAATAAAGTTAACGTTAATTTAGTTAATTAACTAAATTTAGTTAATTTAGTTAATTTAGTTAATTTAGTTAATTTAGTTAATTAACTAAATTTAGTTAATTTAGTTAATTTAGTTAATTTAGTTAGTGCTTCAATTTAGTTAACTTTAAAGTTTTCTATCAAAAAGTAATTGGCTGAAGCAGGACTATTATAGAAAAGTACAGGCTGTTCTATATATGTCCCAATAATTATATTTTGTTACTATAAATATATTATTTAAAAGATACTTCTTTTTAAATAACTCGAGACTTTTATATATTCTAGTTTCTATTATATTAAAGAACTGTTCAAAAACGTGCATTAAAATTCATTTATTCAACATTGAAACACACTGTATTTTGCAAATAATATTTTAAAATAAAAGTTATTAGAAGTTTTCTTTTATTTTACGAGTGCGATATATATATGTCCTGTAAAGGATATTTATTTTATTATTGTGTTTACTCATTATTAAAAGCGTACAACATATGTACTTTTATGCGTGTGTGTGCGGAACAGCCTCTTTTTATATCGAAGTAGTTGATAATTTGAGGCATGAACGATACAAACGGTTGAGTATGGGTACCCCTCGTGCTCCAAAATAAATGCATCTTCGCGAGACACGTACGGTCGAGAAAACGGGCGGGTGCTTTTTTAGGCTTAACCGAATGAGTGCAGGCCCCGCCGCGCCGCGCACGAGGCGAAGAAAAGGCGGTTGAAAAAAGGGAGCACAGAAATAAATGGCCTATTGATCCCAAACACCGTGTCGCCGGTATGCTGGCGTGTTCACTTTGGGACGAGGACTGTCGCTTTTGTGAAATCTTAAATAGATACGGTTCCGCGACTCCGGCTGGTCCTCGCAATGACGCGTGCGATATTTTTGTTTTACGCGCGAATTCCAGCGATTCGTTGCTGAAACATTTCAGGTTTCAATTAATTTGTATACATTATATATTGGGATATTATTTTTAATAGAGATTTTATAATTGTACATTAAAATAATCATATATATGTACACATTAGAAATGAAAACTATACCTATAGAAATTTTAAAGGCATTGACTGAATGGCAGCATAAATAGGATACATGATAGAATAATAACAGCAATGAATTGTCATCCATCAATTAATGATTTGTTTCTATAGCCATATAAATTTTCTCAAGATTAAGTATAAGATGATTTTTACTTAGGTTTTTAATTTTAATATTTTTTTTATTGGTAGCTTTAAACAGCACATTTCTGACATAAAACACTCGAAAATTTAAACATTAATTAGTATTAAAAACTGATGGTAAAATAAGTAAAAGATAAAAACAATATATTTTTATCTAATAAATAAAATTGGCATACAGTATTACAATAATAATTAATAAAGTTTTACTTTTCTCTTCTATCTTATTAAGAATTCTACTTTAGTATATAAAGTAATTTTCAAAGAAATTTGACATCGAGTATTTACACAATCGTGAAATTTTAAACTGGATTTTTCATTTATCATGAACGTATAAAAGTTAATGAAAAGTCACAAAGTCTTAAATGAATCCGAGAGAGATAAGGAAATAAAAAATACAGAAACATTCTTCAAACATCGAAATATCATTGATACAATTTGATAATTAAACAATCGTTTTCTCGCTTCAAACGTACTAATTTCCCGAGATATAAACACAGGTTAGTTAAAATGTGACAGGCGTGACGCCGTCTTACACTAGCTGTAACGGCTGAACGCACATGTTGCTAGATGTCAGTAGACAGATGCGATATTGCTGTCGTAGAAGCCGGTGTTTCCTGATCTCCGACACTTCCTGACGCCCACGAGCGCGCTTCTCTTTCTCTTTCTCTCTTGCCTTCTTCGTTTTGCGTGAAATTCCCACAGGATCCGAGAAATATCCCCTACCCCAAAGCACGTCCAAGAAACATTATCATATGCTCTCTCGGAACGCGCCAGCTTCTTGCCAGAAGGTCCAACACACCAAGGAACCATACGAAAAACGATCTCACGCGATTTCTAACACCGCCTGTTCCGGCTTTCCGGAAGTCCCCTACACGATCCATTTGTTTTGGAGGTTGTTTTTTTGGAGGTGCCGTATGTCACATTTTGGGGCATGATAATTTAAGTTTTAACTGACGTAAATGAGACAAGTGGGCATACAGTAGAAATAGAGATAACACAGAGCCATTGAATTGATTAAATTAAGTATAAAATTTTGTTACTTTAACTTCAACAATTATGCAATTTATTACATAACATTGATCCTTTTTACTTCTAAAAATCTAGTGATTAATAAAAGAAATTCTGATCTTTTTTCCAAGAAATTCGTTTTTTCGGAAAGAAATTATGCGAAATAAATCAAAGTGGGATGGTTCACGAATCACGAGGCTGCGTTGCATCCCCCAACGCGCCCCAAGCGATCGCTGATTGTCGGGATCATAGTATCAAATAGTTCGCCCGATTCATCTTGGCTTCGGTAGCAAGCAATCGACTACGGCTCCTGGTTTGACCAGATTGATCGGAGGGTTCAATGACGGTGCAGATAGCTACCGCGGATGATGCGTTCAAAGCACGCAATCCGATTAAAGACGAGGTCGATGGCTTATATTCATTTCGAGATGTGCAATTTGTATTGGTACACGGAGAAAAAAAATGATGTTGTATCAACAGCATTAGAGCTAATTGGAAATAATCTTGTTAATTCAAACGTCATGATTTTGTTTTAATAAAATAAGTATTTCTTTTAATAAAATAAGTATTGTTTTATTAATACTGTTATTGAATTAACAAGATTATTTCCAATTAGTTCTAATGCTGTTGATACAACATTATTTTTTTCTCTGTGTATTTTATTAATGAATAGATGGTTTTATCTTTAGATGGCCTTAAAAATAAAAATATCTTCGTTATTAATATTTTTATTATTCCTGAAACTCGTAATAATTCTTCAAAAACATTGTTACGTCAATTTTTACGATTGCGAGTCAAGGCAAAATCAAGGATGCAACAATTTTATTCTCTAAGTAGTACGATCCCGAAGACGTTCGGAAGTGAGCGGGTGGCAGCTGCGCTGAAATTTCCGCCTTCGTTCAGTACTCTGTTCACGACACGCGTTCGCTGTCGTGAAAATGGGCGTGCGACACGTAACGAGACTCGAACGGCTTCTGTATATACGAATTCGGACAATGCCGGACAACGGTCGCGCTCGTGTATCCACTACAATGCCGGTGAGCGATCGGCATTGATGGGCGTGCAGGGATCCTTTATGGAAGAACTCTGTGACGGCTTGTGGGCGTCCTGGGTTACATCCACATTTTATGCTTCAATGCGGGGGGGGGGGGAAACTAAATGTCTCATTTAAGAAAAACTTGCGGCAGGTCACGCCCCGTGATCTCGGACCGCGTAATCGTCCGTTCGAATGGGATGCTCGTGAACCGACTTGACAATCGACAAATCACCATTATGTCATTGCGCTTATTTATTGCCCCCTTTCCATCATGATCGAAAGATATTTCGCGAAGGAAAATAGATAGTCTTGAAAAATCTCATCTTAATTGAATTAAAAATTATTTTTTTTATAGAGAATATCTAAAGATTAGAAAGAATATTCCTCTTCTCTCTTTTCTTCTCTGTCACGCTACACTTTAGTTGTGACAGAAATATAGATGTTAGTTTGATTTATCCAGAGCTAAGGTAAATCTTAAATTGAAGCTAAAATTAGAAATTGTTATTGTTTGCATATCAATATTTCATTCGCAACTCATAAAATACTGTAGCAATTAAAAACTTCAAAAATTTGTAATTACTAATAGAGATTACTCACGAATGACATTATCAACCATGAATCATATCGATCTATTATTATTCTGTAATTTTGTAGATTTCTTGATTATAAGAAGCAGGTTTCAAGGAGGTTTCGTTTTAGATATGGTCGCAAAATTACATGGAATAATTCCGTGTCGCGGTGATGTAAGACTGCCGATCGTGTCACATGGACCAGCGTGAATAATTTATTGTTCGCCAGTGGTTCAACGATTCTCCCATTTCTTTAATATATCTAAAAACTGCTCTTCTCAGTGTTACTCTGGGCGTGACGATCTGGACCAGATGGTCCAGTATGTGGATACGACCGTAAGATTTCTATCTACACCCGGCAAAGACGTTCTAATCGTTTGACTTCCGTGAAATCACAAAGTCCGCCGGCTACGTAAGATCTTGTTATTTCACAGTCTCTCGCCAGTATGGGATTTTATGGTGTAGCCAACAGTCGACATTAACTGACTAATTCTAGCAAGTTTTATAGCACATCGTAGCCAGATTTATTTGATAATTTATAATAATTACACGATATTTTTTTTGTAAACTTTTAATGATTTATCAATTATCGTGCTACGATACCTGTATTTTCTACTGTTAGTAGATTTTACGATAGCATATATTAGTTATATTATTCGGTACTAAAGCATTAAAGTATTATAAAAATGAAATTTAGATTTTTATTGACTGATAAATTAAACAAAGAAATTAAAAGAAGTGGCAATACTCGGATAAATATCTGCCAGCTTGCGTATTTGTATGAAACTATCGTGAACCTTTCTTTGCGGCATCGATGTCTTTTAAGCGGATTTTGAGACGATTTTACGGCGGTTCGACAACAATGCGGGGCGTGGGAAGTTCGGTTAAAAGCCAAATGACGCAATTTGTCAAGCGGCGGCTCCAAAGGCGGTCGAATATTGTATGAGCACGTGCCACGAATGAGGAAAGATTTTTTGGTCATAAATAGAAATAAATACATATATCATTACAATAATATACAATTAATACGCAAGAATTGCACACATTACAAGAATTGCTATATTATTATACAATATATTAATATCCTGATATCGTCTTAATATAATATACTACAATATATTAATTTCATCTTTTTATTAATCGGAGTGAGTTTTGGATCGTTTTTCTCAACGTTAAATTGACATAAATTTTAATTACCAATGCATTAAGATGCATTAATAAGTAACGAGTTACACTTAAATTCACTCCAAGCAAAAACTCGATTATGAATCCTTGTGAGAATACGTTTATATTATTTTTTCAATAACGATATATGAAATTTGTTGAAGAATATTGTTTTATTAATACTTATCAAAGAAAAGTCAAGTTTCCGTTATCGATTCACACATTTTATCGGTCACCAGCTCGCTCTACCGTCGCCGACGTCGCTATCGTCATCCACCAATGAAGAAAAATGTGGTGCTCCGTGGCCCGTAGATGGCAAGGTCGTAAATTTCGCGTTGACTGCACGCACTTGCCGTTGATAGACAGTCGTGACCCCTCGGTGGGAAGCGCGCGAGAGTTGGTCGTTTCTAAAAATCGTAGAATGGATTCACAATTAATGGTGAACGTAACTCACCGAGCTATCCCGCCTGACTATAAGGACGTTTATGTTCGCGCGCGGACGAGTCATTCGATGCAAATACGGTTCGATTTTTCGCCATATATCGTTTTAAACGCATCCGTCTTGCACAGCGAAAGTGCGCGAGAGCGAAAGACCGATCTCTCACATTCGTTTCTTTCTTCGCCGACAAAACATTATTTAATGCTGCATTATAATCGTAATAGAAAATTTTCTTATTGCATCGAAAATATTCGTAATGAAATTGAACTCTGTATAAAAACGTGATTTAAAGTCATCAGTTTAAATGTCAAATATAAAACATAAAAAGCGTGCACGTTGTAAATTAAAATGCTTATTTTAAGTTTAATTGTTAAAGAAGGTATTTAAATCGCGAGACGTAAGATCACTAAGGATATTGTTCGTTATAGATTTTTTTTAGTTTTTTTGTAACACTCATGCGGATATCCTATCCCCCGGATAATCGCTGAATATCCCTTTAGTAACCATGGAGACCAAAGTCAGTGCGGTTTTTCCACTGAGGGAGATCAGTTGGACGTGCACACCATGCATGGTTAGGAAGAAGTTTCGATGCAAAATTCGGAGTCGCCTTAACGAAAGGAGTCGTCGCGCGGATCGGCATACGTAACGCAATAACGTCGAACTCGGTTCGACAGACCCGGGACACATACGAAATACGTGCACGCATACGTATCGGGAGCAGACGATATTTTATCGCAGCGCGTGCCCGCCACTTGGTTATGCGGAATGTGTCTCCCCCAGTGCCTGGCCCCGTCCCCTTCTCCCCCCCCCTCCGGGCTAGGAAACTTACCGATATCTACTACCGCGCCGGGCTTCTTCGCCGCCTCGATCTCGTCATCCTCCGTAAGGCGATGTAACAACTTGATTCCATATTCCCGAGGCGGTTGTCGCCCGTGAAGAATTGAATGAAATAAAATAAAGCCCCGGATTCCCCGTGTTTTATGGCGCGGGCTCGTTCCCTATCCAGCCGCAGAGCTGCATATCCACTTCGGCCGCGTGCGCGCGTGTCTACATACCGTGGAGCTTCTGCCTCCTCGTCCTCCTCGTTTTGTTCCTGTCCCGTTCCCTTATCCTCTTTTCTCCCCTCATCTCTTCTCTGCCCTACATGTCTGCGCACCGCATGGTTTTCAACTGCCCTTTTGCCGATGATAGCTCGGTGTCCAGTTATATTTCTGGGTTACTATACTATTGAAGATTAATGGTGTTTCTGTGATAAACGGTTACGGAAAGTAATTAATTAAAATTTAGTTCTTGTTTTTATTTTCTGTTAAGAAATAATCGGTCTTTATCATGTAGCATGCACATTAAAATTGTATCATACACTTCTTTTAATTTGAAACTTTTTTCTGAATCATATCCTAAGCTGAAGTTTTACGTCTGTTACATCTACAATATAGATTTTACAACACAAAAGAATTTTCTTATTATTAATAAATTAGAAATTGCTACAATGATCTGATTTCTATGAATAAGCTCCAGATCTTTTCTAATATTTCACGGATATAATATTCTTTTGCCGTAAAATTATAAGTAGAATAGGGAAGAGTTTTGAATGATTCAGAACAGAATTATGCCCGCGAATTATGCGTCGCATTTAAAAGAGATAAGGTCCAATACGAACTGACAAAGTAAAAATGATCCCCGACGAAGAAGGCGGGGGGTTGAGGACCGGGGAAAAAGACGGCGGTGGCGAGGACGGCGCGGCGAAGGAGATGAAGAAGAAGTGGGCGCGCGGGAAAAAAGTGATGCCGTAAAGCACTCAGCAGGGCGCGTGATCCGCTTACGAAAGTCAGCTGGGTCTACGTTACTACATTACCGGGTTACCATTTTACCAACTCCGGGTTATATCTTCATCCGCGACGTCACGCGAGCGTGACCGAAGACGCTTAACGCTTGTTTCGTTCCACGCTTGGCGTCTAAAACCCGAGGATTTTTTCGCGATAGCCTCATGATTCAGTGATAGTAACATAGAAACTAAAGAATACTGAAATTAATTACACAGCGAGATAATTGGTAGAATTTACGATAAATCCATAGTTAACTTAAATCTGTAATTCGAAAAAAACTTTGCTAATGGCACATATAATTTATAACTACCGATGATCATCTGATTGCTCGATTATTTCATGTGGAAACGAATGAGTTAATAAAATATTTGACAGATTTAGCTACACGTAAGTTTTGTGTATAAAATCGGATCTTCGGAAAGAAACATATGTGCAAATACATACAGCGATGGAGGGTGGCGACGAAGGCGTCCGGATAGAGAGTGAGAGGCAGGGGAGTAAGTTTGCCGGGGAGAAAAGACGTGAATATAACGTGAATAAGGGGAACGTATGTAAACCGCATTCCTGCGGGACGAATACGCGCACCCAGTTTTTATATCGCGCCTTCCCATCTGTGACCGCCCGACGAGGCTGTAAAACTCGTGCGTCGTTGTGCACCAAAAGGTTTCCAGGAAGCTTCCTTTCCTCTCGGCTCTCGCGGCTCTTGGATGAGTTTATGTCGCCACGTAGCCGCCCGTACCAAGGATCGCAGGGAAGGAGACCGGGAAACCAAGGAGAATCGTAATAGACGCGCATAAAATCTACGTCGTTCCTGCGTTAAAGCCGAGATTGAGCTAATCGTGACACGTATCAATTTTCTCCGCAACTAATATTTTTCATGTGTCATCTAGCTTTTAATTTTACAGATCATAGTCAAAAGGGCTTTCTCAACGAGTTGCTATTTGATCGAGTTTTATGCTGTCATGTCAGTTTGATTTTTTAAAGAGCTCGATGTTTATTTAATATAAAAAAAGGGATATTTTTACGTTGATCTCTTGTGTGTTTGAAGTAAAAACACCGTACCCTATAATATTGAATGCAATGAATTTTTTTTTTAAATTTTGTAATCCGTTGATGCTTAATATTAAAAGTTAATATTTAGTATCGCAATGAATCATTCGGAATTTCTGAAACCAATGATCGACAAGTTTCTAGGAATTTATTATGATTATTGATGGGATTCTTTTTTTTTAGAAGAATTTTTATTATACATATATAGTTTCTTTATACATATAAATTCTGATATATTTTCTATTACATAATTTCTTCTTTCACATTGATTTTTCTTACATGTAATATTTTAAGATATATACAATCTATTCTGTCATACTATAAAGTTTATTTTTATTTTGATTGCAAAATAGGAATGAATTTATTATTATCCTTTTTCAAATTTTTACATCCCGAGAGGAGTAAAATTACGTCTCTTTAATAAATGAAGAAAAATGTATTTACATATTTTTGCGACGATTTTATTTTAATCTTTTTTGATTTATTAAAGTTACAAAAAATTCTTCATTTATTAAAACTCTATAACTTTCTTTCTTTGTTTTAAATTAAAACTAAAAAAAAAGATAATATTAAATCATAGGTACCTATATTATAATTTACGTAAATATTTTTTGATAAAAATAAAAATAAATTTGATTCTTTAATTAAACTTTAAATATATGTATGTAAGTTAGATTTAATAATTTTTTAAGTATCTTTATACGTATAATCATTAATCAATCAGATTTTTCGTTAAACCAAGAATTAAATAATTTGCTTGTAATAATTAAAGTATTTTGTTAAAGATGTCTATAAAATCGCAGCACATTCAAATTGAAATTAAGTTAGATCTTTTCATATTAAACTTCTCTATCGAATAAAATTATCTCAAGTAACCCAATCATTGAAATCAATTTTACTATACAAGGAAAACAGAACATTTGATGTACATTTATTTCGTAATATTTCGTAAATTTATTTCGTACGTTTATTCCGTTGAATATTTTGTAACGGCAATTTTGATTTGTTGACTACGTCATTACGTCATTCGACGCCTTGTTTTTGCGTACAGCGTGACGTACGTACACAGGGTCGCCCGTCGCCGCGATGTTATTCGTGCGGCAGCACTCGAGCCGGCAAGCCGTAGCGCGATACGCTCCGTGTATCGGCACGTTGTTATCCCTTGAAACGCGATTCTTGCTTACGAACAATTAACGATTATATTGTCTCTCGCGAATGATTACTAATTTCCACGATTCTTAAGCAAGACGGCGATTGTTTGTCGCAGTAGAATATCCGCGTGACGTCGTTTAAATCAAAACGCGCATTCGAAGGAACAGAAACTGTAATAGTAACGAGTACATTTACGAATAATAATCGCGCATTTCTTTAACAATGCTTGGCTTTGGATGTGTATATTTCGCGAGATTGATATTTTCGCCAATTTAAACATGAGTCGTCTACTATTTTCGCATCGAGAGCGCGGAGTAACATATGGATCGTCGGATATACATCGTCGGAATAATTTATATAATGGAAAGCCGTGATACATCGACTGTTCATTAATAACTAATTTGGAATACACGTGATAGAATATATTCAGCATATATGTACATTGTAATACGTTAACGGTTAAATATTTCGCGGCTGCGGCGAGTCGTTCGTGTTTGCGCGCGCGGCGTACGCCGTACTGTTGTTTACGTTAAAGTCACTTTGTTATCATTCATGCGGCGAGACTCGAGCAAGTAGGCAGTGGCGCGAGCCGTTCCGATCGAGTGCTATCGTTACCTCTTGGAACACGATCGCGACAGGTATCAGAAACCAAGCGGGATCATTTCCTATATGATTGTAACAACTAACGATTCATTAAACAATTAATTAATTCTCGCGATTAACGGATCTTAAGCTATCGAAAGAATTACTTTTTATTGAAGCAGCATATTTCATAGGATTTACTTATTTAAATAATAATCGAAAGTTCGTAAATTCTACAATTTTTGGGTTATATTTTGTACAAGTCTCTTAAAGATAAATATTTAGATCTGAGTATCTCACATTGCGCTGTAAATTTTTTGGCAATTTAAATATGACTTAATTGTCATTCGCAGATTGAAAATGCGGAGTGATACATAAATCGCCGATTCGAGGAATTCAAGTAACGAAAAATTACGATATATTAATGTACTGCACATGATTTTCTTCGTGTTATTCTTTCATTATACAATAAAATGCGCGTTGCATGTGATTAACGTCGAAAGTGCCGCGTAAAGTATCGTGCCAAATATCGTATTTCGGTAATTCATGCGTGCGTGATTGTAACGAACCGTGTTTTTGAGAATGAACATTGTGCTATATGAAAAATCAATAAAAATGCTGGGGGAGGAAGTGCGGGGAAGCAATGAGCATCGGAAGAGCAACAATAAGGTAAGTGACAATTATTCATTATTTTATCTATTACTTAATTTCTGCGAAATTAATTGTTGATAATTATTTTTCGTGTGTAGTAATTTACACGGAAGGCCTAAAAGTTTTAACTAGCTTGTGTTTAAGAAATAACTTACTGAAAGCTTCTTCAAATCGAAGAATTCAGAACCGCAATCTTATAATATATATTTTTTTTATCACGGAGTGCCACTATATTCACAAAGTAACTTTACTTGACGGTATTAAATATATTTCGGCATCGAAGTGAGGAACCACGCGAGCGCAGCCGTTTCGCGGCGTAACAAGTGGCTAACGCGTTACTTAATAAATTAAGTGACAACGGCGCAGCTGTTCCTCTTAATGAAACATTAGTTCGGCACGATGCTGTGGCGTCGTTCTCGACTATGCTCGTTTGCCCGATGATAGACGATACGCCCTGATGATTCCAACGATACTCCTCCTCATTCTCCTTCGTTCTCTCGTTCTCCCCTTAGGGGAATTTATTGTGCCTTTTATTCTTGCGGAAACAAGAAGCGCGGTTTATTTTTAAACTTCTTAGATTTGATCTTACGATACACAAATTTCAATCAATGTATTATATATAAAGGTAAGCATGTGTGTGAGAAAGAATACTGTTGATGAGATGATATCAATTGATGGTACGATGAATTCTACATATACATTCTAATTGTGAGGCGATCTCTCTTTCTCTCTTTCATTCAATTTAATTATATCAAATTGTTACGTTACAAGCTCTTTAATTTGCATTTTTGGAAATATAACATTCTACGCGATCAAAGGTAGATACAACTGATCGAGAGCACAGAAAACGAGCTAACAGGGATTAAAGCTCTTCTTCCAGAGTACTCCACACAATTCTAGCTGCAATGTAGAGAAAGAAAATATAATTAACCGGCTTCAAAGGGCCGCGGTTGCACCGCATGTCGGATACCGCGCGGCGGCTGTGCAACCATTGGTGCAATCGGCCTTTTGACGGGGATGGAAATACAGAAATAACAGCGGCGCTTTTCATTGCGGAAGCGGCGGGGTTATATTATGCATTTTCGCAGCACAAGGGAGAAAGAGAGAAAGAGAGAAAGAGCGGGAGAGAGTGAAAGAGAGGTGCAGGCACGGCGCGGCGGCTACAGTAGGTAGCAGCATTGGCAGACGTTCCCGTCATTTTCCAGACGCGCTTCCATCCTTTTTTTCCCATTCGTTTACAAAGCTATTATTACGAGCGTTATATTAAACTCTGGCTCGTGGTGTGACTTGTATGGCAGACGCGCTTCTATTCACTACATAATTAAAAGCCACATTCATACGGCCGAGTCCATTCGCCGTGCGTATATTCGCGTGCCGCGCGGACCTGTTCTTCGCGACTGTCCGGCCGGAGAGTCCTCCGGAGCCCGCGAAAGTCAAGAATGACAATGCTTCTTCGTTGTCCCATTGTGAGCGACCGTCGGCTTTTTACGTTGCCGTTCGATTCGTCGTCGGATCGAACGCGTTGCGCAACTTCCGCTGCGCTCGTCAGCGTCCTCTCGTGCCTTGTTATTTTATAATTACTTGCACGGGTATACTATTTCTTACTTTAGAGAACGACTTAATTAAGCCATTGTTATTATACATCGTATATTATTATTGATTAGAACCAAATTAATTATTCTAGTCTGTTTGCTTGATTTTCCTGTAAAAAAAAACTATTTTTAATATTTTATTAAGGCATTTCCTTCGATACATATATTTCTAAAAGGTTGTAAAGTATTTCCATTTATATAGTTGTTGAAGATTTTTTACATGCTTTTTACGATTTCAGTAAATGTAAAATTTTTTCCCTATATTGTGTTTCTTCTACTATTCAATACCTAATGAAATAATTCGTTACTTCAGCATGAGATTTTCATTATCTTCTCTACATTGAATAGCTTTGAAACGTTTCTTTGTTATCTCTGCTGTTGCAATTCGATCTCTATCTCACGGTATTTTTCGAGATATGTGTACTTGACTCTCTCGAATACTCCTCTCGAGGAAGGGAAACTTTATCCGAAGCTCTGGTCGAGCGATCGATCCTTGGGCTAGCGCGCCCGAAGAAAGCGAGGAGATCTCCTTTCGAATCAACATAACAAATTCAATCTCACGACGTGTGCCGATGGACCACGATAGCCACCGCCGCTGACATCCCCGCGAAATGTATGGGTGACATCAGCATATGCATGAAAGAAGGGCAGCCGCTGTCAGTGTCGGCCGCCCACTATCGATTGCCTTTTGACTCTCGTGCTGCGGTCACTGCTAGCTGGTGGTGCGATCGCTCGCCGAAGGGATGAGGGCGAAGGGCGAGAGAGCGAAGAAAAAAAAAGAGCGGAAGAATAGGCAGGCGTACTTGCGCAGAAGTACCAACTGCAATGTGATGGTCGCGTTAGAGATGGCTGCAATGCTAAAAAGAACATCGATACTTTTGACCTCATAAGTAAAGATTCTTTAATTTTTAATATTTAATACCTACATATTAAAATCAAGCTTTCGACATTTCATTAACTGATCTTTTCCCGTGTATTGATTATTAAGGCCCGGGCACATAGAAAAACTTAAGCAGTAAGACGTAAGCAGTAAGGAAATCAACGATACTGAATCGTTACCGCTTACATTATGTCTTAAGTTCTTGATTGTGATTGGCTGATTTGCTTACTGCTTAAGTCTTACTGCTTAAGTTTTTCTATGTGCCCGGGCCTTAAGTACTAGTAATAACACTGATAATCTGTATAATATGTTTATTCCTATTTTTTTAAAACAATTTATGTAGGATTTAAGCCTCTTAAATTTTTTTATTTTAAATTCCTACGATTACTTTTCATATCGATATTTTATCAACTCTATTTCCATATTTTTTAACAATAGTTAGAGATGTAAATAATTAAAGTGCATACATTATTCATAGTCTTGGAAAATAGTCATGGTTAGTGTGCGTAGATAAATCATCATGCATAAATGATGCGACGTTAAGCGTCCTATTAGGTCACAAACTACGTACGTATTGATTTATTATCCGTCTTATAGCAAGCTATCTTGACGGCAAATGAGCGAATAAGATCGTACATCAGTTTGTCATATGCTATTATTTTAATATTCCGAAAAGTTACGATTGAAGATTGTTTTTTTCCTTTAAACATAAAGTTGATCTGTATACTTTTTATAAATGCACAAGAAGTTTTTCCGTACTTTTTACGTGTATGTGTGTGTCATTAAAATTTATACAAATAAATTTGCGACAGAGAGAGGGAGAGAGAGAGGAGGAGGAGAGAAATAACATATATTTATTTCTAAAGAAGAAAGAAAATATTCTTATTTCTTTTGCCTCAGATGATTTACCGTATATTTTCAACGGAACGTTCACTCTGTTTTTCTCGTTTATAGAACTAATCTCAATATAACGAGAAATACAGTCTTCCTGCGGAGAGCAAATTAAAATACGATAAGTGCAATACGCGCTCCGCTATTTCTTCTATTTGAATTCTTTTTCTCCAGTACATTAGATTATCTCACTACTTTGGAAAGGAAATTCCCTTCGACGTGGCGTCGACGTCTCGTTTCGAAATTAATCGAATGCCGCGGATTTATTTTCTTGGGAAAACCTTCCAATCTCGTTGCGTGCGCTAACGATCTAATTAGAAAAATAGTCGATTTATATTTATGAGTTTGTTATGGCCGCGCTCGCAGAAAAATTGCCGCGGGGAAAACTTTGGGTCGACGGTAGAGTTGAGAAGTCGAGTTTTTAGCTTTGTCGAAGAGCAGCGGTAGTCCATTAGGAACATTCGGAGGATGGGCATTCTTATTACGGCGTCAAGGGTAACTTGCGATTCATGTCGGGCAATAATTACTCCCACGTAACATCAGCGCGACACAGGGTGGGCGATGGGGGCGTCGATGGCGCGCAAGTTCGGCGAGGAGCTTTCGTAGGCACGATGACAAATGGACGACGAAGGGTGGGCTTTCCTGTGTGCGTGCTCGAGAGAAAGCTCCTCCGTTTCTTCTTTATGGCAAATAGCGAGCAGCGCAATTGCGGTAAACAAAAAGTGGACCACTGCCTGAAAGTTACAAATCGAAGTGATCGAAGTTATAAATTGAGCATTATAGGTATGTCGAAGAAGGTTTTATAAAAATAAATAAAATAAATTAGATTAAATGCGAAGCTGCAAATATTTTTCTCACTATTTGAGGTGTTCCGAAAACATCATTGTGCTAAATAATATCATACTTAAATGAAACAATGTAATTATATTCACAAATTATGCATAAAGTGACTTTATTTATGTAAGTTATTATTATCTATACGCAATTTGTCTTTTTTTTTAATTCTAAAATTGTTGTAAATTTCTTTGATACATTTGGGTTTATTATTTGTATAAACTACTAAATTCACAACTAACGCGCAATTCATTCTATGTTAATATTATTTCACATATTTTGCTCGTAATAAATAAAATTGTAGGTTTGCTAGGGTTTTGCAGTAGTTTTTAAAAAGCTGATTGCCGAGCATTCATTAAATCCTCGCGTGAGCTCGACCAAGAGGGCGCCTACTTTTCGTTGCCTCCACGTTTTCTACAGAGGGGGAGGTAAGAAAAAGCGATACGCGTTCGCTACAGTTCGTTAGCGACTCCAGGGAGTTAATTAGCGAAAAAGTTAATTTCTTGCGCGCTCATAAACGGACACCAGTGATGAAATACGAGCTTGATAAAGGCAAGTACTCGCGGGGAAACCGGAGTTTTTGGCGCGGGAAGAAAGGGAGACCCGTAGCAAGTAAATAGATTAACATTGTTCTCGCTTGACGGGCCGCTGCGTTTAGTTTTCAAGTATTGCGTAACTTTAGCATTTTATGATCGTCTCTAAACTCAACTGTTTTTTCAATATTGTAATTTACATCGTTATGTGTAATACCGTAGGATTATGAAAAATATTTAGATTAACTAATATACAAAAAGTTAACTTTAAACTGACGAATCTATCTTACCAAAATCTTAAAGAAATTATAATGTATTTTAATATTTTTTTCATTTATTTTATTATTGAATAGAAGTAAAAATGTTGGAATTTTTTGCTTATTTTCTTTCTCTCTTTCTGTCTTTCTCTCTCTACCAATGCTTTTTGTTTAAATTTTTTTGTTAAAAAAAGAATTATGTATGACCAATTAAATGATGAATTAATCCGTATATTTAATACGATAAAGCGAATTTGATGAGGAAGTTGCGACGTTATGTAAATTTCGGGAACGTCGTTAAAAAGAGGAGCAGCAACCGGGCCGTCGAAGAAGCAGGAGATAACCGATGGTGCACCGGTGCCGCTTGTGAAGTCCTAGAAAGAAAAATATTTTTGTTTCGTTTCGTGCCGCAAATGCGCGGCTGACTCGCCCGGCGGCGGTAGCGGCGCTGAACTTTCTGAATAATTACCGCGGCTATGAGCTTGATTCATCACCGAAGTTCGCCTTCCTAAGATGCTTTATCTGCGCGTCGCAGTCTCAGCGAAATTAATATGCTAATACCCCGCGTGGTCCCCTCGGCCTCGACATCGTACACCCTCGAGAGCTCGGGTTCGAGAGATCGAGCTCCCGAGCCCTCGACCTTACTTCGCTACGAGCCTCGCATCGGAACCTCGTTGTCCTGGCACCACATTCTGGTAGCGATCCTTAACAAGTTATCGCGTTCTGTCCGCCCAATGTCCAAAGCTCAGTTCTACGGAAGATTGATAGATCGATTAATTTCCCTAATCATTTCAAACTTGCAATTATATCGCTATATAGTTCGACATATATTGAGCCTGATTATTTAACTCTTAGATCGAAAGATTATTCTTTCAACTTTTATTATCAGATAAATCAGTTTTTTAGATTACTTATAGAATTTTCAATAATTTTGCATCTTAAAAATTAGAAAATAATATTGTTTTAATATTAAAACTCTCCGCATAATTTTATTTTTATCAAGCTAATTTGTTCTTTAAATGACATGATATTTCTTGGCATGATAAGATATTTCATTACTTGTTATTATTTATTAGTATGGTTTTTAATTTTTCATTTTTTAAGCTGATTATAATTCTTATTCTCTCCTCTCAAAAATAATTTTAATAATACAAACATAGATACATTAATATTAATGAATAATGAAAGAAAGTTCAAGAAATTTTAATTTTTTTCTATTTAATTTAAAAAATATATTTTTCTAATTTTTAAACAAATTTTAATTCTTAATCAACATTCGAATTTTTAATATTTATTAATATCTTAATAAACCGTGCAAGTTTGAAACTAAGTTTAATTAAACTCTGTTAGCTGTCTGCATCTATGCAGCTTTACTTCAGTAAAATTCTTTAACGTTAAGTAACTTTGTAATTATATCTCAACTTGATTGGCATCTGGTAATAATATACAAACACTCGCAAACGATGGTATAACAATTTCATTATTTTTGAACACTTTATAACTCGTTTAAGAAAATTATGCAAAATATTCTAGAAGTTCTGTAGACAACCCGGCGTATTACAAGTTCAGGCACGTAACCCTGTTGCGCGGCGCAAATACGCCACTCCGCTTCACGGTATCAGCAACACCCATTACAACCGTTTACAACGAAGCTTAAATAACTCTTTCGGTCCATGTCGACTACACATAACGAAGTATACGAATGTAGTAATCGAGGTAGGCATGTGCCAGCAACAGTGGATGTTGCTCGGCAGTAAAGTCGGAGGGTTTCAGAGAGAGGGAAAGAAAGAGAGAGAAAGAGAGAAAGAGGGCCGTGGGATAAAAATTGATCCATCAGTGGCTGGCACGACGTGTAATTTAGTAATGAAGTCCATACCTCGTTCGAACGTGCGCGCGGCAGTAAATCACGAGACATGGATTGGGGCTCGTCCCGTCCAGATGTGACCCAGTGCTTTCCGCTAATTTGCTGTTCCCGCAGTGTGTGGCGGCCGTGTTCCCTTCCTCGTCAGGTCGCGCTAGTGCGAGAGCGAGAACACGCTGCACCGCGCGGGAGCGGCCGGTTGGTTGGTTGGTTAGTAACCGTGTTTCTGCTTTTTGCCAACTATGTTTCCGACCGTTATTAGTAAAGCCGTGCTTATCAAGAAGCGCTCGTCTTCCCACGCCTTACTAATGGCATGTCCATTCGCGAGACGATAATTATAATCACATTGCTGATCGAGAAGCCGTTTTGCTGACACACACACACACACACATGATCATCATTTCCATCCACACAATACGGCAACTTATTCTGCGCGAATCAGATAGTTTATCTAAAATCTTAATTTTAACATTGTGTGATTAAATGATTTGTGTGACTAAACCCCGTGCGAATCAAATTTTTACTCATAATGTTCGCGCTTAAAATATAGCTATGGATAATTTATTCACAAATATTGTTAGTGCGATATCAATATCGAGCAAATCTTATCAAGAAAATATATTGACATTAAATAATTAAGGAAATAGTTTAAAAAACCATATGTTTTATTAAATAACTATCATAAATTAAAAGTATACGTATCAGCAAAAATAGTATTGTTTATCAAATTTTAAGATATTAAAATATGGATAAACAAATAGCATAAGACAGTTCTCAATATCATAGTATTCACATGATTATTCCTGATACCTGCTAATAAATATCTTACGTCTAGATGAAAATGTTGGAATAAAAGTAACTTTCTGCTATCAGAATATCAATGGACATTCGTAGTCGATACTCGAGCATGTTATTCGCTCGAATCGCGTGCTCTAATCGACAATGGGAGGAGAGAAAAGTACAGTCGTGCGTTTGCCTTTGGGGTTCGAGAGAGAGCACAATGGAATTATGCTCTATCGTATCTGGGCGGCCGAGTGCTATATGGGGAAAGTCTCGGCGACACACGCGTGTATATGCCTACACGGGCGTGCAGCGTGCACGCGCGCAGCGACAGGACGACGGACGGGCGATATAGCATCGCGGTATGTCGGATATGCTCGCTATGCCGGGACCATATTCTGGTTTTGATCCGTGCGCCAGATAAGATCGCCCTTTGTTACCGAGGCTCGTGCCTTCGGGACCCGAGAGAGAGAACCACCACCGGTGTGCTTTTACCTACGGCCTGCCCCGCGTTTTACTCTTCCCTTCGCCATTCGTCTCGGCCTTATCCGCGAATCCTCTTGCGAAAAGAAGATAGTACGTTTTCGTGGTGAAAGTAGGAGAATTTGCGAAAGTGATAGGATCGCTATTATCATTTTTCAAAGTCGTATTAAGTAATAAAAAATTTTGAGTGAATTAGAACGATTGTACATTTAAAGATAACATTAATTATGATTATCCCTTGAAATTCAGAGACTATAAAATTTGTTTTAGGCGACCTGTACATGATAGCTTCTTCCTAATTTATATAACTTATTATTTTACTTGTGTGACTAAATCTGAATTTTCTAAAGTTGATATATAAAGTATCTATGTATATTAATATAAAAACTTTATATAATTATTGTTTACATATTTCTTCTAATAGTGCTAAAGTAACTACATAGATATTTAAATTTATAGATTTGTTTTTATTTATATGTTTATTGATATGTTTATTATTCGAATTTTATTTATTATTAATTGACATTCCTTTGACATGATATATTTCCGTGGAAACCAATTATTTTATTTTGTATTTTTTACTTATTTCATCGTTTCAATTGAAACGTTTTCAGAATTGAAGAAAGTTTCACTATTCTTTTTGTCTTTTTCCTTTTTGCCGGGGGAGAATCCGATCTGTCGCACTGGGACACTGGTTCGTGGTTAACTCACCGCTACTCGGGAGTATCGACTACTCTTGGGTGGCGGCGGATCACGTCGGTGACTTTATCGGGGCGCGTTAAACAGGCCGTACGTCCTATTACGTGTTAACCACCATGCTGATTCAATCGAATTAACCGCAGGACGATTCCCTGCTGCGAATGTAACGCCCATTTGGAGACTCAGCATGTTTCAACGTCATTCTTTTTTTTTATTATGCTACTTGATTAAAAAAAATCGTTATTTTTATAATTTTGATATTACCTAAAGAATAGAATGCTTTTGTGATATAATATTATTTTGTAATTATTTTTAAGCAACATAAGTTCTTCGTTAAAAGATATTTCAGCATCACATTGTTATCATTTTGCCGTTGCCTTGTCTCCAATGTTGTAAATACGATTAAATCTTTGTAAAATACGAATATTTCGTTTGTACTAGAATGCTGAAATACATACAACTCATAAATAAGTAGAATCAGACGAATAATTCTTTATATAAAGTTGCGAAAAGATTAACTGCACGAATACCTGGTGTTCCATTTGTCTTCATTCATTGTCTCGGTCCCGAACTGCAAATCGCACGATACGATTTTCGATTTACGACGCGCATCGTCGTTCGGTATTTCCGATTCGTACGTTTCGTTTTGTCGCCGTCGTCGTTTCGTTGTCGCGAGACCGGCACGAGAAAAGCAGCAGCGGGACTCGAGTAATAGGCCGTCTAATGGAAACGTGTTTTTGCCGGACAGTTGAGCGGCCGTCTTCGCCTGGGTGTTCAACGTTGCCTCTCTCATTGCAGTGATTAGCAATGCGGCGTCATCGGACGCCGTGACGACGATATAAAGTACCATTAGCTGTTCCCCTGGTTCCCCAAAGAAGCGCCGTACAACGCGTATCTTATGTGCACGCGTTGCGCGCCGTTTACTCGCGCGTGTCCGCTTTGCAGGCCCATATTGTATCAATGAGTGTGATTCCCCGTAGTCTCCTTTTACCGATTCGAGTACCATTACCGATTTCACTGTAAGTGCCCCAATTAAAATGGAAATGCGTTCGATTGATCCGCTGAGTGATTCTTCTTCCGTACGTTCATTCCCACGTACATTCGTTCTGTTTGGTTTCGAACCGGGCTTCTCGAATGGCGTCCTAATGATGCGCGGTAATAAAATTTAACTCGGCTTTACTGATGCCGAGATGATTCCCGCGAGTTTTGAAGTGTTTGCGTAAACGGTGCTTCGTGCCACTTTTCCAACTCAGAAGGAGAAAACATGCTTGTCGCACATACACATTTAAAGTAGATTTATTATTTCTCGAATTAATAAGATATTAAACAACACATTTAAAAAGACTTAACACTTTTCGAAATTTTATAACATCATATTTTTAGTTTTATTAATTTAAATGGCTCTCCGACTGCCACTTTAAGAATCTTAAAATATGTAGAATAGATGGCGATAAATATTTATCAATCTAATAAATTTGGGTTGATTGATAATTATAATTGATACTGAAAATTAAAGATTTTCTAAAATTTTTGAAGAATCTTAGATGATGTTACTTGTAATGGCTAGTAAAATTTTTAATAAATCTGCGGGGATAACTGATCTACATAGTCATTTGGGCTAAGCAAATCCACGCTTGGTGACTCGAACCCAATATAATGTAGACATTCACATATATCTATAAATAATGCTTTTAAGTGTTAATATAGTGAATAATTGAAAATTGTAGAAGCGAAAGATAGCGCAAGAAGAAAAGGAATAAGAATAGGAACAAGACTCATACATATGTGTGATCTAGATCGAGCTGAATAGCGCAAGATAAAGCTCATTTTTACTTTTTATCCTGAAACCGAGAACTTTCACAACACAAAGGCATAAATTAAAGTTTTGCGTCTTGAGATGTATATCGGAGCGTTCTTTCAAAATTGACAAGATATCTACATTCGAATTTTTTTCTCTCTCTCTCTTATTCTCTCTGGCTTCTTCTCTCGCTGCTAGCATTATCATTGTTGTCCATCGTCGCCAACAAACAGCAAATCGCCGTGGGCTGCCGGCTGGCAGGCTCGCGAATGGTAAGACAAGGCAAGGCAACGGCAACGGCAAGGCGATGCAAGCTGTGGCAGAGTATCGCGGAGATATGCCCTGTCTGCCTGCGGGTGCAACGACCCGTCTGACCTTTGTCCGGTCTGTACTTCGGTCTGGCCCTGCCGGTACCAACGAGACTCCCGATCTACCGTCTCGCAACGCGGCCCGGCTTGTCCCGCTTCGAGCTCGGGTTTGTAGTCGAATTCGCGATCGGTCCTCTATTGGAATTGGACGCGACAAAACAAACTCGAAAACTCAGCGTTGTAACGAGAAAAACGTGCGTCGTATAGTATTTCAATAGAGAATGTTCTTGTGTGAATTATATCTAGGAATAGAAAATCTGATCTATGAATAGAAGAAGTTTTGTAATTGATTATGTATATATATTTATACCTCGGTTAACTTGGTTTGGAAGAAGTAAGTAATAGTTGGGATATGGGGGATAATTAAATTTAAAAGAGAGGCTTTTTTATTTATTAATTAAATATTTCTGGTAAAGAAAAGTAGAAAATAAATTTATCTTTAAAATAAGTCAGAATACAATATTATATCGACGTTTGAAGTTTGAAATACATATATAGAATGTTTAAATTGTTTTAAGTCACTTCTAATTAATTCTATTATCAAATTATACAGGTTTAAAGTATCATAAAAATTGCAATATGCTAACAAACATTAACGCAATACAGTGACATTTTATTTTTAACACTATAATACTTTTTATTAATAATGTCATGGTTGCGAAAAACATATGTGTTTATGATATTCTATGTTATGAGAACTATATTAATTGATTTATTTTGGGATTCATAGTTGGAACTCGTGGTCGTGAAGACATTACGCGAATCCCACGAAGCCGACGCACGCGATAATTCCTCAGCTATTCGGAATTCCTCAACTGGAAAAACGTGTCAATGACTCCTCTCGAGATCCGGGGTATAAAAAGAGGCGCAATAAAAGGGCGTAATCTTGTTGTCGTCGGGAATGAAATTATTTTTAACCGTAATTCAGTTCCCACACACTTGAAGAGAACGAGAGACGCGTTCGCGTTCCTGAAGAGACCGGGCCACCTTTCGAGGCGAAGTTTAATGACGCAATAAAAATCTGGAGGTCGTTAGGTGGAGCGGCCAGGCTCTACATTTTTTCCGGTACGATGACCGCGCATACGATTGTTCCAAAATTGTCGTGACGAATATGAAAGATGGAGGAAACTCATCCGAGATGTGATCGATCACTTGGTTAATTAGAAATCGTCTTATTTTCACGCGAGCTGAATAATGAGGTTGTCAAACACTTTTTTTTTTTATCACTTTTGCGAGTTGCTCATTTTTATACTGAACGATAATTGCTGGAGAGAAGAAAGTTAGATGATAAACCTTTTGTTACAAATTTTCTCACAATTTTTCTTCTTTGTTATTGCACATAAAATATTGAATTAATTGCCTTATCATTTATCGGTTCTTGAGATATCAAATACATTAAAATAATCTTTTAGATTTTCTCATGAAAATTTTATATGTTATTTTGTAACTTCTTATCTAATGAGGTAATCAAGCTATATTACACGGCGACATTTTCTTGACTCCGTAAAGCGATGCGTTACACGGAGGTAACTACAAGAGCGATTTAGCAGATGGTGGTGCGCAGGTGACGTTGCGTTAAGTTACTCTTAAGATCATGGCTAAATAATTATTGCTGGCGGGAGGATGGATCTTCTCGCCTAATTTGATGACGAAGATTCACCTGTCTGGCGCAGGACTTGCCATGTGGAACTTGTTACGCGGATTACTTGCCTAATCAACAAAATCGCAATTGCGACATAGAAGCAATACACTGAGTAAATTATAATTTTATCGCAAATAGCATACATAAAATAAATATGAAAAATAATAAAATGAGATAAACGTAATAAAGTATACATATGAAAGGCACATTAAATTTTTAAACAATAGGATAATTATATAGTAAAATAATAGTTAATAATGAAAGATTATATTCACTGTAATGAGATCGTGAAAAATAATTTGAAGTTATGTTTTATTTATTATATTTTCAAAATCGGTGATATTTAATCAGATTTTACCTATTCTATAAATATTTTTATATACATACGATATAAAAGTTACAGTAAGGCGTAAATATTCTCGATTTCGAAAAGATTAATTAATTAACAATTTATGACGCGTCTTTGTTTTACCGTACCTCGCTTAGATAAGGATCACACTCGGTATCGTCTTGCTAACAGCGGGTTCGCGTGTAAATTCCTTTGCCTCTTTTTGCTAGATAACGAGACGAACTTTCCGCGATAAAAGCACTTTCTTGCGGCAAGCATCGTCGCGATATTACTTTTTACGGGTACGTCGGGTGTTGTTAGACGACACTCTCGAGGGATGCATTTATCTTGCAGGGTCCTTAGGTACCTCGTGTATCTTGGTGCCGTGGGTACCAAAAGTAGGATGAAACTTCGCAGTGGCTATGTTACCCCGCTATTCATCGATACGAGATTGCTTTCGCATTCCTCTATGTCTCATTTTTGGTCCTGTGATGTACTGTGTCCAATCCAATGACGTGTCATTAAGATTATTAAGAGACATTAAGATATGATGTAATTTTTTTCTCATATTTCTAATGAGGAAATAAGTGTTGCGGGAAGTATATATTTTGAAATGAGAATATATAAAAAAGTAAATGAAACTATATTTTATATAGATAGTGTTATAACCTAAGGTTTATATTGCGTTATAATTATTACATTTATAACGCATACTAAATTTGTATGTAATTAAAAATTGAATTATTTATACGAATGGAGAGTTTCTTAAATATTCCGTTATAGAACTTTTATTTAATCTTTATCGTATAATTTTGGATAATTTTCTGATATATGTGATCAAATCTGAAAAAAAATTAGAAATAAGGTCTGAAATATAATAAAATAAAAAGGAAAAGGTCTTTATTTTGATACAATTTTGAATCGTATTATAGATTATAAATTCGAACGTATTGGTTTACGATTTTTTAAATATCGTCAGTAATTATGTTTTAAAAAACGTAATTGTCTTGACTAGGGAACATTTTAACGTGACAAATAAAATTTAACTAAAGAACATCTCATATGGCGAGCGGAACACTTTAAGCCTGGCGAATTACGGAAGCGGTTAAAGCGTGATGGTCTCTCTCAAGACGACGTCGCTATCATACCGCGGTAGTGTGACCAAACGTAATATCACGCTCTTCTACGAGAGTCAAGGCTCGACGTCACGCCTATCCGCTCTCGAAATCTCGCACCAAAGAGTTTTTCTGCTGCGTTACAATGAGTTTATCACCGCGAACACGCTTGAACGATCCGTAGTCGCGCTTTTTGAACCTTTCATGTCTAATGGGTCGTACATTTTATTTCATAAAAACGATATATTGATCAGCATATTCCCAATGATGAAGAGTTAACGATTATTCGAAAATTATAAAATAAATTTACATGTGCATTTTATCGTTTGAAATACATAGTCATCAAATTTAATTTTATAATGAAATATATAAAAATTATAGTATTTTTAATAAAATTAGATAATTTGAATAACTAATGATAGGCGTGAAAGACTCAAATAATAGACACGAATACGTACGAGCCACGAGTAGTATCATTTTCTAATATGTTACTGAAATTCCTAAAGAGATCTGGGCAATAAGATTTATACCTGTGTAAGAATTCCACGTTCGAGAAAATAACTCGCGATGTTCGCGGATCGCCAATCGTTCGTCGATGTTTCTTCGAAGGAACGAGTCGAGAACAAACGGCAGGTCGCTCGTTACCGCTTCTGTTGATCGTTTTATGTGATTTTTACGATAGCCACGCACGTGTCGCGCAAACCACACTTCCGTGCGATCTCGTCGACAATTCTCGCGGCGTGTATGTGTTCGTTTATGTTGGCGGTTTCCATCGTCGGCGGCGATTTAAGAGCGCGCTACCGCGCGGTGGAGCGCTGGGCTACTTTGTGGTTACGCGATTACGGCCGACTTCATTCTCGCGGTGCGTAAACGACCGCACGAAAAATACAGACCGCGACCGATATTTGCGGTGTATTCCATCACCGGTAGGGCTGCTCCAAAGTATCAGATTTTATTTAGAAAGAACACTGCCATTCGATATTTCGAAGGTAAAAACGAGGAGAAATAAAGGTTGCATCAAAAATTCAAGCAAAAGAATATATATTATATGTATCAAATATGTTAGTTTAAAACATTATGGCTAAAACGTACGAAAATTTATAAAAATGAATGGTTTCTGTAGAAATCTGTTATTAGAAGAGATTAAATTTAGAGATTTAGGACAATTCTAAATTTTACTATTATGAATGTTATATTTTACAATACTATAATATAATATATAGCGTTACATTTGTGAATGCAAAAAATCGCAGTCGCTGGAAAATGGTATCACGCGTTTCTTTATCGAGACGATTGTGTTGTACATACACACTGTGCATATGTAATAATCATATGCGAGGGCTCGACGACTTTGTCCTCCTTAAAACACGGCAGCATACGGATGTTCTCGCGTGAGCAGAAGGGAGAGATAAAGGGATATTACGGAAGTCGAGAAGTTCCGAGGGCCGACGAGGGTGACGAGGGAGAATGCGAGATCGATGAATCGTGGGAGGAAATGGAATCTCCGAGGTGGATCATATTCCTTCTTCCCGCTTCGATCTTACGAGCTGCTCGTGGAACGGCTAATTAATGACGCGCCGGTCTGTAGTTTACAGGGGTGTGAAGATTAATTTGTTTGTTGGTTGGTGCTTCCTCCGTATATGAAACAGTTGATCATCTGATTGATCTTCGCTATAACATTATAACTGGCTAGGTACGAAGATCGTGATCCCCTTCGCGATTTATCGTAATGTAACGTGTAATATTTTACAATATTCGTATAATGACGTGCTGAACGTCGATAGTTACATCCTTTAAAATTAATTATCTATTTGTAGTCAGAAATATTCGAATCTCATGTATTTTTAATCTAAAATATTGAAATATGTAAATAGTAATTTGATTATATATTTGAATTATATTCTTGATATACAATTTGACGAAACTAATTAATAAATTTAGTTTAAGGTCTTTTTTTATCAGTTCAAGATTATCTGAAAGTATTTATTAAAAATTTTTAATTTCTCTATACTTTTAAAGTATACATAATTATGATGAATATATTTCTTTTATTAAACACTAAAATAAGAAGAAAAAATAATTTGCTTTGATAACGAGAAAGGAAAGAAAATGCATATAATATTACGAGTAATGACAGTAAAATTTGGAGGAGACATTTTTACAGGTGTTACAAAATTTCTGCACTAGCATAAGATTTTACTTTACTACAGCAATTGGGAATTAAAGTAGACGAATTCGGGAGTATCGAATTTGTTGAAGTCTAGCTACCCTATTACCGCGTTTCAGAAACTAAATCCCATGTGATAGAAATGTCGAGCAATCTAATCCTGCGCTTGTATGTAGAGCTGGATAGTTTGAAACGTACAATAGCACGGGCAGCATCTCTCTCTCTCTCTCTCTCTCTCTCTCTCTCTCTCTCTCAACTAACGTGCGTTACGGATAACCCTCGAGAACCTCGGCGGAAGGCGAGCAAAAACGAAGGAGCCCGGAGGTAGGTAAGCCCTTGTCCGCGTGATTAGAAAGGGATTCCTGGGTTCACTCGGTTCCTGGCCGCATTCTTACGCAGCCGTAGCGATAATCGATTGGCCACGAATCGTCATGGAGGCGAAGGAAATCGATGACCTTCGGGCAGCAGAATCCGCGGCCGCTTCTTTTCCACGTTTACGATCGTTCCTCGTTACCTATGTTTTCCGTACGCTATTAATTCGATAGCGTGACCGTCTCGACGATATAAACTTATTTATACCATGTAGTTTAATGAAAATATCGATGGAGAGTTATATCGCTATCTTTAGCCCAAGATAATGTAATCCGTTATAGTAACTTTATACAATAGAAAAACGAATTTACTGGCTAAAACTGGTTAATGCTTCTCAACTCTCTCTCAGATTCGAATGCACTAACTTTAATTAATTGAACGTTAGTGAGATGTTACTTTTGTAGATTTCATATCTTATTATAATATAAATGAGAATTAAAAGTGTTAGGACAAAGCATAAATTCTGTTTAGAAATCGGAAGAAAAATTCCCGTTTCTCACTTTAAAATAAGAAGTTACAAAGCGTAGAAAGAGTCTTTTCGAAAACGTAATTTTAAAGATTCGGAGGAATATATGGTATGTACCGTCTATAAAGGTTAAAGGTTGAATAGAAATTGTCCTCTCAGTGCGACGTTAAATTGCCCACGCGGTCGGTGAACCGGAATGAGTTTGACTTGGTCGTTCTGAGGGAGATCATGTACCTGGTGACGACCGAATGTCACCAGTGACATGACAAAGAGGTGGAAGACGGACGGTATCGCGACGTACGGCGCGACGGCGACGGTGCGCAGTGATTATTCCTCGTTTTGCCACGCAGCGAGCGGTCCGTGTAGATCGTGCGATCTACGTGGATCGTATACGATCGTCCGCGCGCGTACGAAGAGTGGAGAGCCGGCGCCGCTAATGATCGTAATGGGCACGTTGCGCCGTATACGTATGAGACGAGGGGGTCGTGCTCGCTTCTTCGTTGGTGCTCGCTCGTAGCAGCCGAGAATGGAACAAGATAATGGCGATATTAATGGTGGTACCCTGTGGGCTAGCCGCGATATTGCCGCGCTGATAGTGCGCGAAAGAATCGCGCCTAATGCTCCAAGATTGCCGTTTCATCGATAGTCACGAACCCTAAATGCCGAGGTCGCATTTATGGTCCATCCAACTTTTCGCGCGCGAGTTATTTCCCGCGTTTTCTCTCGAAACTCATCACCCTCCTCCTTTGTTCGTCGGTCCAATAAACATACTCATCACAAGGTATTTCCATTCGATAATTCGGATGAGGAATATTGACGATCTAACTGCAGATTGGAGAAGCTGAATTAATCTTTACATAAACTTATACGATCAGGAAGTTCTCCAGATCTTTAGATACCATTACATTAGTAATAATTATACTAATTTACACGCACATATCTAATTTAGGAAATTGGAATTTTTTAATTATTTTCAGTAATAATATACAATGTTGAAGAAGATAAAATGGCATTAGTCCTTCATGTAATATAATAAAAAAAAATATATATATATATATTGCACGCGCGAACAGCATGTTGAAGAAAATATGTCTAACATGGCAGCAATAAAATGAGAATAAACGAGTGTATCTATATAGAATTGAGGAACATAATTCACTACATCGACTGAACAGCGGTTTCCTGACTATATCGTAGATCTATTCATGTAGATACTTAAAATGAGCAATGATAAATCGCTGTTAGGTATCAAGAAAGATGGTATTCAATTGAAAAGTTGTACTTTCGTAAGCAGAGACATATGATTAATTGTCAAATAATTTAACTTGTCATCAGTCGGAAATTGTATAAGATGATTTCGATACACCGTTCACATTTCATTCCCGCAGTCCACGCGCGACAAGACATTTGCGAAAAAGTGGCGTCGCACTTGAAGAAACGCATTTTCTGCATTAATATCTTTGCGAGAGCGTGGGGAATGGCGTTATTATCGATTATCTCACTGAAGACAATGATATTTAACGGCTCGTCGATTCCGCGGAAACGTCGCAGCGCGTCAGGTAATAAATTTTAATGCGTGTAATGTGGGAATTAATGCAGGATTGTTTCCGCGTATCGGCGGAGAGACGCAGTCGCGATTCGCAACTCGCTATTTAACTGCGCGTTTAACGGCCGAAGTTACGGCGATGCCGCGCGAATTGTTAGATCAAATTAAATTAATTCGTATGATCGTGCTATCATCCGAATCGCGCGAATCGCTGAGCTTTTCTTTGTGCCGCGTCGCCGTCGATCGAAACTCCGTTCGCGAAATTAAGCGGCGATGATTTCGCGCTCTCGTTCTTTTCAGTCAATTAAACTTTCGTCGCCTTTATAAGTGGCCACGCTTTACCGCGGTGCAATTAACCGTTTCTGTGTGTGTACGTATTATACATTGCATATTAAATATCGCTTCGAACATTCGCCCGAATATCTGCCCGACAATGTCGCCGAAAATTGAGAACTTATTTATGCGAAAAACTCTGCGCAACAGAGTACAAGTTAATCGGAACGTCAATGTGCAATATATATATATTGTAAAAAGCAATAATTAAGAAATATATCCCTCATTATTGGTAACCGCAATTGTATTTATCATTTTTGTTATATTTATTTTTTTAAACGCTTTAGCTTACAAATTTAGTATTTATCTAATTTATAGTATAAGAGTTAAATAAATGAGTAGGGTAGAGCGGGGTCAAAAGTAACGCGGGGCGAAAGTAACAACTCAAATATCTATAGTTAATACTATAGTTAATATCTATAGTTTATACTCAATACCCAGGCCGAGGCGTTCTGAGACACGTTATAGCTTGTTCAGCTTCATCCATTAACCAACAGACGCATGCGCATCTATGCCTATAACTATAGATATTTGAGTTGTTACTTTCGCCCCGCGTTACTTTTGACCCCGCTCTACCCTACGTATTAATATCAAGTTACTAATATTTTTAATTAAATATTAAAAATTAAAAAGAATTTAGTTTTTATTAAGGAGAATTCAACGGCAATTATATTGATTATCCATTTTGCTTCCTAATTGACGTAGTTATTACCTATCTATGTAATAACTTTAGCTTTTACGCTTCGTTTCTCTTCTCTTATTCTTTATTTCATTGCACTTCGGTATTACGACAATAATTTCAATTATAACGCTGCCGGCGTACAGTGGCCTCCCTACTCTTATCTTCCTCTTATCCGTGGCCAGTGGATGCAGCTGATAAATAACGTAGCTTGCTCCTTTTTACACGAATTCTCTCACGATCCCGCGTCCGCTTGCTAAGAGCCGCGACGTTATGCATTAAGCAACGTCGCGTATCTCGGTTACTTCATCGCACGCATCTCTTTCTCCGTTCTCGAAACTGCCCCATGTAAATCATACAGTGCGACACTGAGAACGAGCAGGGCATGTACATACGGTCTGCGTGTCGGGCCTTAATTAGACGACGAAACGACAATACGCGTCTCGGTGCTGAAATCGCCTCTAATTCGTACGAAACTATTATACGTTATTTCGAACTATCACGATCTCTCGGAAAAATCAGAGGAAGAAGATACATATGCATTATAATTATAATATTTATGTAATATAATTTCTGATATTACGTTATTATTATTAATTACTGATTTAGTAATTATTATCTTTAAATTGTTTTATTTATAAACTGTGTTTAATCCTTTTTCATCTGTGTCTTTAAATTCGAGTATCAATAAAGTAATCAATGACGTATCGATATTCCATTAATAACTATTTTAAATGAAATTGCGAAAATATTTAAAAGCTATAAAATTATAAAAGATTTATAATATGTAGGTAATAGAAAATAGAAAATTTTGCAGAAGATACTTTAGCAGATACTTGAAACTTGATTAAAAAAACTGTTAAATGGATTACAAACATTCTGTTATCATCAAGATGTCCGAGTCTGGCTTAGCACGAGTTAATAGCAGTGAAATATAAGTACAGTTTCGATACACGCAGCGGGCAGCGCGGAAACGACCACTTTCCGTTTTACGGCGGCAAACGTTAAAACGTAAACTGTATCATTTACGAGCCGTCTTGGCAAATCGATGCGTTTGGCATTTGAGCTGCTGTCGAATGCCTGGTAGGCAGGCCAATTAGGAATCCGCCGCCTTAAAACCGGCGACGATATGGCCAACAGGTGTCTTAAGCTTAGCGAGCGATCGTTTAGAATCGTCGGGTTTTTAATAAAACGTTCGGGAGGAATCTGTATATCTGCATGCGGCATTTACGAGAATACAAAATCAGTTCCTTAGCGCATGCGACACGCGGTTAACCCAGAATACTCCTTGCCTTAAATTGAATTAATTTGCATTTTTCAGCAATAGATTGAATTAACTTGTATTTCTTTTTGTTTATTAAATATATTTAATTATACGTTTTACACAATAATTTATTTAACTTATTTTTTTTTAATGAAAGTAATATATATTTTTTAAACAAATAATAGTTAGATACACGTAGGTTAGGTTCAAGTAAAGGTATATATAGATCGAATTATTTAGAATACGATACTTTACGATATGTCGCACACCAAGAAGAATACTGCTATGTATGAAAAGAATAAGTTTTTACATTCGAGTGTTTTTAAATTAAATTATTTTTTAAAAGAAAAATATTTTTTATTAATATCGTCCGTTTCGAAATATCAATAATTATTTTTATTTCATTGGATAATATGCACGGCGCAAAATCCATAAGGCATGCCGAGAAAAATCATAACGATGCGTCTCTCAGTCTTGACACGTCACCTGCTTCCTCGATCATAATGCGACATCGATCCCTGAAAAATCACCGGATAAATGGGAGAATATGGTATCCCCCGAGAACCGAAAGTTCGCTCGTGAGAAAACGGTGATCCAACGGACCGTTACGCCATCGAATCCTCAGCGCGTTGCGCCTCGTAAATATCTGCTTACGACACGTCCTCGCGATTCGTCACGTCTCGGACTTCCGGAAGATTTTGTCGGAAAACGGGGAACGAACTCTCTGATTAGCGTGTGAACGATCGTCTATTCGTTTACTAACGAGAACCGTTCTAAGTTCTAATTGTGTGATTTTTGTTGATATTTTTGTGAATTTTTAAAGCGAAGAAAGAAAGTTTTAAAGATTAATTTTGATCTCAATTTTGAGATCGAAATTGTTCTTTAAAAATATATTCGCTTGATTATACGAGCGGAAACTACCGATGATAAAGTTCTTTTTTAAGCTTTTAAATATATGTTTTAATCTACAATAGTTGCATTTCTTCTTAAAAAATTTATTAACTATTAAATGCACGGTCTAATAAAAATTCATGAAAATTAAAATAACCGAGAAATGATCCCAAGAAATTTAAATCGGATTCTGCGTAGAATTACATAATAAATTTAAAAAGGCGATACTTAATTCTGAATATTTATCACCTTAAATTAATGTCATTGAATATTTATTACCCTAAAATTCGGACCGACCTTTGCGAATACTCATTTTTGGGAGTCTCATGGTGGGGTGAGATCAGCCAGAAAATACATTCACGAGTGGGACAACACGTGTGTTTCACGAAACCGGGAGACACGGCGGTGTCGAATTCGTAATTGGAATGTCGCGAGGGAGCGTGTGGTTCATCGGGGGTTGCACTCGAAGAGAAAGCGAGTCCGGGGAACGTCCGTACGAGGTAGGGGACTGAAAAAATGTGGCCGGCATGCGAGATATCTGTCCCCCGATATAGTGTCGATATATACCGAGGGGCGGGGGACCAGCGGGGGTGACAGTGGTGCCCGTCGGCGACTCGTTTACATATTGGTAAGCTCTCTGCGGGTCCGGGTCCGCGCGATAGATGCGATGCGGCGATACCGCGGCGCCGGAGCCCGGGCTCTCCTTCGAACTTTCTCGGCGGCGGGGGAAGGGGAGGAGAGAGAGAGAGAGAGACACGGCGAAGGGGGAGCAAAGAACTACGCGAGGTGGAGGTAAAGATGGCAGGGGCAGATGGTGCGAAGATCGGACCATTGTTTGCCTTCTGACAGCGATAAGTTCACAATAAAGTTACATTCGCTTCCAAGTAAGTTCCTGTCCTCTCCCCGTCGTGGTTTCCCTCCCTCCCTCTTTCTCTCTGGCTCTTCTCTTCTTAGTCGCCCCCGCGCACCCTTTCCGCGCTGCGGGAGCTTCTTCTCTTCTGTGGACACATGGGAGCTCCTTCGGAGGAGGTGGTATACTCACTAGCGATAACCATAACTCTCTGTACACCCGCGCCACTATGTCCTCCCCGTTGCCCTGCCCCTTTCGTTGTTTCTCCTGTTTTGCCCTTCTCGTCTGGACTCGCCATTCTCTCTCCTTCTTTCTCTCTTAGAATTTTCTCATCACTTCTTCGCTATGTCGCTCCCCCTCTCCCACCCCTTGTCCCCCGATCATCCTGTCGCATCGACC
Source organism: Temnothorax nylanderi (assembly GCF_030848795.1). Taxonomy (NCBI): domain Eukaryota; kingdom Metazoa; phylum Arthropoda; class Insecta; order Hymenoptera; family Formicidae; genus Temnothorax; species Temnothorax nylanderi. Next base: position 49,706 of record NW_027249137.1, read on the forward strand.
ACGGCTATTCCGCAATTGTTTTCGACCTTTCTTGCTCTTGTTGCGGTTGCCGCTTGCAGGAGAATTTCGCGTGCCTTCCGTTACCGCGTTACCACGTACTTTACTGGAGTTTTTTTTTCTTCTCTTTCTCTTTCTCTCGTTCGTTTTCTTCATTGTTCATCCCTTTCTTCTCCTCGCTGTCTGGCATCTATTTCTCGAGCCGTCGCACCTTCCTCCGGACTTTCGCGTTTCCTCCCACCTTCTGCACTTCCTTTCATTCTCGAAATGGGCATCGGAATTCATGAGACGAAATTGATGATTACGACGTCGAAACAACGAGCCGAACGAACAACAGCTACTTGTCGAGCCATCCATAAATCCCATTCTCCTCCTACATTCTTCTTTCATCTCTCACCGATCCGACTCGTTCGCTGATTTCTTTTCTTTTTCTCTCACTCTCCTTCGCTTCTATTTCTCCGCCATTTCTCCGTAATATCTTTATCTTTTCCGAAGTGTCTTTCATTTTCATTGTTTCTCAGATGTTTTAACCGTTGTAAATAAGGAGGACCGTAAATACTCGCGCGTGCGGATTCGTTCTTTTTGCTTGACTCTTTCTCTGGCTGTTTCGTTTCGAACGAGATACGATACGCGGACGATGGCCGCGGTTCCCCGTCGAGATAATTGTCTTTACTATTTGCCGTTTGTCACACTTTCGCGCTCTGTATAGCTGTAATGACAGCGTAACTAAACTCGCCGAACTTCTAGAGCTACTGTTTCGATAAATTATAATTAAATATTCTTTTTCTAAGTTATAAATAGATGTACTCATAAGAGATAAACTATTTAAAGATTTCTAAGAAGAAAATACTTCAAAAATCTCTAAAAATATCATAGATATACTTAAAGAATTTATGAGTTTTACTAGCCATTAATATTTTACGTAAAATTTAAGATATCTTTGCGTCAGATATGATTTAGAAATAAAGATTCCATAGAACTTTAGCAAGAGAACGGCTCTCGGAAAAGTATGTCATCAAGATTAGGAAAAGCGAGATAGGCAACTAAAGCAGAACTCCTTGCGATATACCCAAGACGCGCCGCGATACTCGACGCTCGACGCGTAATACTCGCACGGATAGCTAATACCGCTCCATTAGGCCCAATTAAACAGACAGTTAAATACACATTCCGAGCATAGTATACGCTGCTCGTAGCACGCGGTTATGCTCAGTGATATTAGTTGCCGCCATTGGATACAATTACCAGAAGATATCTGAGTGTACCAAAAACAATCCTGACGTTTTATTCAGCTTACAAGCTATAGCTAACTTGTAGTTAGCCTTTCAATTTTAATGTAGCTTTTTCTTTCATTTTATATAAAATTATTAATTCATAACGATAAGCTATGATCTTAAGTTAATAAGTTATTTTAACTCGATCAGACGAGTATAAGATTTGCTGATAACTAAACTAGCAGAAGTAATCATACATAATATCTATAAGATATGCATCTGCATATATGTTCATTTTAAATAAGAAATACAAATTCGGCAAATATAGTCTTTAAGAAGATTTCGCAGCAGTCTCGCGACAAGAATCGAATCATAGAAAGATCGTTAAGTCCACCGTACGACTCCTTAGAGGACTAAAAGCTCATCGCCTCGATGAATTATTACTGTAGATAAGTATATCGACGGTTGGATAAGGCTCGCGATGGGAAAAAACTGAGCTGCTAAACGCACCATCGAGCCGAGAATGGCCTGATAACCGTTATTATTACTTATCGCCTTTTGAATAATGCGATTGACGGTCCGCGAGTTCTCGTTCTCCGAGCGAGTTGAACAGTTTTGAAAATCGATTATAGTACTGCTCAGAAAAAAGACAGATACATCATAGAGATACATATGTAAATTAAATTTCTTCATTTAAGTATGTTAATTAATATATATTAATAATTGAACTATATTTGAACAATCTGTGCAATCTTAGGAAACTACAAATCTGTTTCTTTTAAGTTAAACTGCATTGCATTCTCTCTAGATTTATCCGCATTTTTTTCGTGTTACATCATTCTTACTTTTTACGACTCGGCGTGTTATATCATTCTTATAGTTACGAATCTCTACAAATTGATCGTTATTTTAATGTTTGTTAATGAGTATTTGAGGAACCACAAGAGCTCCGAGTTAATAGATCTCATATTCTCAGTGCGTTTTGCGCGTGCGGGTGTCCGCCAATTTTCGTTCATAAAATATTTTTAGCCGTGGTGATTCCACGATCCCCGATAAAGACGTCGCGCGCGGAAGCCGCCGTCTAAAGCCGACAAGAGAGCACGGGAGAGAAAGAGAGAGGGATAGAAGTTGGTGGCACTTTGGTGGTGCATTCGGAGAAACGCGGGGCCGTTCGTGGGAATAATATAAGATAGGCTCGCATCTGCGCGAGTTATGACGGAGCGAGCCATTAAGTGGCCGTGTTTATTTTTAGAGGGAACCGAGAGAGCCTAGAGAGCGCAAAGTGGAACTCCTAATTGTTCTCGTTAGCGCTCAGCTCGCATCTGTCTGAACCCGTGAACTCAGGACGACGGACGACGACGGACGACGGACACGGAGCCCCTGCGTGCGGAGCTCTCGCGCGGGACGAAAGGGGCCCGTGAGGGTAAGAGGGACGATGACGTCAGGACTGACCGGTGGTCGCATCGAACGGACGGTCTTGACTTGGCGGCGAAAAAAAAAAGATTATAATAAAATAAACGAAGCCGTATCGCGCGGCGGAGCGGGTTACGAGAGCGAAAAACGCATTTCGCGGACTGCAGGCGAAAACAGATGCTCCGACGGGATTTGCATAAACGAGGCTAAGCCGAAAGTTAATGTCGCGCGTAACGATCTGCCCCGGATTGTGGGCATGCCGTGCGGTGTCGTATGCTCTCGCGCTTTATTGTTATTCATTGGAACCCCGGCCCGACGCGCTATGGAAATTAATTCCATGTTACACGCTGCTTATTCTGTGTTTCTCTATCTTTCTCCTTTTGTCCCTTGTCGCGCCGCCCTAATCGCACGGTGCATCGGTCGTTGTATATCATTTATAATTAATTTCAGAAACGATGTTATAAAATTGAACACTCGGCGAATTCGATCACTTATGCGAGGAAAATCATAACGCTTATCACAACTTTACATGTAATTTTATAGGTTTGTAAAACAACAGATAATCCTAACAGTTTTTTTCTTTTAACTAAAAATATTGTTAAAAGAAAAATATGTTTCAATTTTATTTTTTCCCTTTTTTAGTTTTATTTTTATAAAAAGGTCTGATATTATAACAATTTTTTATTTTCAATCGATGACCCAAAAATCAAAATAAAATTGGGTGTCTAGTTTCTACTTGAGATAAAAATTTGTATGACGGCTGCCAGATTAATACAGGGATGAGAAATCGCGGAAATTAAAGCCTGTACACATTTACATAAAAGCGACAGACGAATAACGAAGACAGTTGAATTAAAAATACAATTATTATTTTAAAATATACAGATATATAAGAATCCTCTCTTTTTATTCTCAAAGAATTCCATTGCGAAACACGCTATGCTCAAAAAATTAATTACGTATAAAATAGTTAATAATTATTTATATAAAGAGAGATTAAATTATCCGCATAATATTCGAATAATTTGCGATGCATAATGGCTAATTATGCGAACTTATTGTCGAAGCACAAAAATAGTTGTCCGTATAATTATTCAGGTACAAATGGCGATACTAAATTATTCGAATAATACCGAATTCCGATGCAAAAATGGGCACGAGATATGGTCGAAGATAAACCACTCCCGCGGTATGTAAACGATAACGATTTCGTGGTGGCGGATGCTTTACGCGGGTGCAAAATACGAGCGAACGACCGGGGGAATACGGCAGCCCCTCTAACGAAAAGCGTACGTTGCTCGCGACGAGGCAACGACATAATATGAATAAACTCCGGCACTTTTCGCATACGCGATCGGGAGGGAGAGAGAAAAAAACGGATTTTCTATTTACGATGACCATTTGGGTTTCGTATGCCGGCCGGGCCGAGGGGCGACTCGTCGTCGGTGATTTTGCCAGCTTTATACTAAATTTCCCGCATAAAGGCGGCGTGGCACCCCTCGGTTTTATGCTATTATTACGTATGCAAGTGTGGCTGTAGAAGTTCCCCAACGAAAGTGAACGGCACGGGGCACGGTGTGCCGTTGCACCGAATCTTTTTCGGGCCGCGATTGACCGCAGTGAAGACAAACCGTCGGCGGTCAATAAATGTAATGATACACAGGATCGGTAACTTTTTATAAGTAATGTGAAAAGAGAATTTACTTCTTATGCGTCAGGTGTATTTCACCTGGTGTCGCAGTCGCGAGGTAAAGCGTAACATGAGCATGACATAAATCGGCAGCTTTAAATTATGCGAAATTTTCTCTGTATAATATGTGAGTGCAACATATTGAAAACACGATAAAAGAAAAACATGAAACAAATTATATAGAGAATTTTGTGGGATATACAATATTATTTTAATGAGAATTTCTTATAACTCTTTTGGTGGCGTTTATTTCTACCGGAAATTTTCCAGCATTCTTTGATCCTCTATGGATATATTTATAATTTTATATGTAGATAAATAATGTATTTATTACAAACGTATACGAATATATTGGAATTTTCTTTAATAATTTTTCTATTTTTTTTTTGAAATATGATTGAATTACAAGAATTTTTTATTTACTTTTAACAGCATGTATTATTATTTTTAATTATACAATAATGTTCCTATATCGTTAGATTTGTTATTTTAGTATACACTATTATATATTAGTCAATTTTAGAAACATGTATTTAGATATTTTTTTGAACATAGTATATGTATCCAATTATCGATACTTTTTATTATACTTAAATTTTATACAATTATATTTTAAGAATAATTTTAGAACTAGTTATATTAAATATTGTATTACTAAAGCTGATTGTTTATCAGCAGAAATGGCGATATAGTTTATTGACTTTAGATCATACAAAAAGGTAACCGCGATTAATAGGCACGGTCGGTTTCGCCCTGCTCTAATTTCTTTTGCTCCATTGAATATTCCGCACGAGGAGTACCTACTTTGTACCGAGAATAACGCGCGCGCCCTTCGTAGGGCCCATCCGACGAGTGACCCGACCTCGTTGCAGGGTCCCGAGGAGCTTGTCATTGTGTTTTGGGCGTGCTGTAATCCGCGTTGACGCGTTCAACCGAGCGTTTATAGAAATGCGAAGAAAGAGGAGAGGAAAAGAGAGCAAAAGAGAGAGAATCAACGAGAGTTTCGCACGGCCGTTGCCAGTATTCATAAGTCGGAAACATTTCCATAACGAAATATACTAAGTTAGAGAGTGCACCTCTTGTCACTAAATAAAGTTTCCACGTGACAGATTTCGCTGTAATACTTATATTCATTGGCATAAAATAACGTGCTTATGAATAAAGTTTACTTTACGGTAGTTACTTATTTCAGAACATTTATAGACAACTTCTTTCATTAATTAAAAAGAAAAGGTCAGAAATTCTACAAGCTATTCTAATATTAGTCAAATGAAACCAATAGACATATATACTTTGAACGATGATGAAATTTTTATTCGCGTTCCTTTGTTGGAGAATTATTTGAGACTTTTACTGTTTTTCTCTTGAAAACAGTTTTGCTTTTCGATATAATTTCGATTCGCTTCAATCACTAAAAGCAAGCGATTGAAAACACCGAAAATTAACAGTAATGTAAACGTATTTGAATAGAAAAATTAAATGAAACCGAGATCAGGTCAGCGGCATCGATGCTATCGCAGTGCCGTGCGTAAGTGGAGAGCCGGCGGACGACGTTTAACAAGTAGTCACGACCTTTGAAAAAAAAACCTGCCGAGGTAGGGAAGATTTTCATCTACGTCGCGGGCGGATGACGGCAGGTGATAAAGCTTCGACTTTACGATAGTGGTCTCGAGGAGGAAGGGGGACAGCCCCCTCGCTCGCTCTGCACAGATCGTTCTACTCATCCTAAAGCATCGCGCGCGCGATTTATGTCTTGAAAATCAGATGCGCCGAGAGGCTAAACTTTCACACTCTTTCACTCATGTCAGACACTGATATAAACAGACTTTAGATTTTGATTCTCGTGTAATTACAATTTTATCATGAAATTTGAAACGTGTGCTGAAATATAGGGGAATGTTCTAAAAGTATATTTATTTGAGTTTTGCCATTTATTTCTTCTAATTTCCACAATAATAATCTACAAAGACATATCTATAGCTGTCTCTAAACTTATTATACTTATTTAAATCTATTGATAAAATCAGTAAAAATTTAGTCGGTTCGCGTAGTATTCAACGGATTAATAAAACGCAACGATCGCGTTGCATCCTGTGATCTTTTTTTACGACAGCACAGATCTTCGTAACGGACGGTAACGGACGTAACGTACTTGCTCGCGAGTTCGACGATGCGTTACGCGGCAAAAAGTGTCCGAGTAGGATAACGACGTTCAATGGTCGGGGCCGTTCATGGTTGCGGATTCAGCGTCAGCTCCGGCTATATCGGTGTTGGCGGTAGATTTATCGTTCCGAGAGGAAAATGACTCGCTCGCTCGTGTCTAGATGTGCGAGCGAGCGAGCGTATCGTAATCTTCGAGTCGATGAAGATAACCCTGGCTCGTATCGATACCGAGCTCCGATGAAATTGACACATCCATCTATCACCCGGCATATGCATGGCACGCATGGGAAAAAGCCGGCGCGGCGCGACGCCGCGGGACTGACCATGCATAATTCACCGTATCTCCGTCGAGCGGCCCGAAATCCTGAATAATAAGAGCGGACTTGAGCGTTTTTTCGGTCAAACCCCGCGGCATCGTTCATGGCGGGGTACCCGTGGATCTTGTGTTTCGTCGAGATATCTCGAATTGACGGAGAGAAAGTGAGAATGTCGTTCTCTGTTATGTTTCGTTCAAAGTTATGTATTCGTGAGTCATTCGGGCAACAGAAGACTTTGAATAAAGTGTGTGAATAAATAATTATTTTTTTAAGCTTACACATTTTAATACAAATTCTACATATCAGCTTTTATAAAACTGACACTGCTCCGAAATTTTCAAGATTTAAAATTGAAAGGTATTATCTTCAGGAGACATGTTTCCGAAAAAAGATACCTTCTTGATATGAGGAGAATTTTTGCTAAGTTTGCTGAACGAATACATAAAGAAATAATGATAATTAATACACTCTACTTTCTTGAAAGAAAGGTGTATTTAGTTCGTCGCGAGATAGTCGAAAGTTGAAAGTAAAACATGAATGTAAAAAATCATTGACCGGGCACTGCGAAATAATTTGCAACGCATTCCGCGGTTCCTATCGATGCATCGACGTGTGAGATCGTGGACGGCCGATCGTCGCAGCAGACGCGCGGAGGAGACAGCACCGAGGTCATTTCCGTCGAGGCGGTGAACGAATAGAAGGGTCGGTGGGTTGGAAGCAAAGGACGATGATGGAGAGGAAGAGAGAGAGAGACTCACGAGAGACGAGTCCCTTACCGACAATGGCGATCGGTTCGGGTTACGAGGACCGGCAGGGCGAGCCGAAGTTCACGGCATCCAATATGCAATAAACATACGGGGCTTTGACGTATTTAATAGTAACGTGGTCGTATAATGCTTGACATGCATGGAAGCTTTTATGGGGATGGGTATCTTGGTGCGGCTCGAAGCACCGGCCGTGTCTCTCCCGAGCGGCGAAAAGGCCCCGAAGGTACCCCGACTATCCGGATCTAATATCGCATCGCGAATTAGTCAGTTGAGAATCGCTGCTCTCTCGCCCCGCTCGCCCCGGAGAAGTGTAGCCGGCGGTTAATTGCATGTCCAAGCCCGGGGAAGGATCCTTAGGCTGTCACGGGCACGATGGCCCCTCTCGCGCTTCTCGCGCGTGCAAGGCCCAGACGTGGGACACGTGTCCGTTCGCGACTTCTGAAACTACAAGTCTCGTGACGGCGAAACTGTTCAGATTAAAAATAGCGAAAGTGCAATTCGCGTGCTCCTTCCTCGCCGCCGAAAATTGCGTTGTCGGTCATGAAATTGTGAGTTTTTTGGGACTTTCGAGGGATTTTATTTAATTAGGATTAGGGGTACGCAAGCCGGATGATTTCACTAATTAAACCACGTTTCGCGGAATTGTTATTTCCGAAGCTGCGGCTTTCAATAATGCAACTCTTGAGGCATTATTGTAATTTCTGAAAAACTGAATTTTTTATAATGTATTATTTTGTTAGGAAGTCGCGGTTCCTAAGAATGTTATTTCTGATGTAATTTCGTCTTCTGAAATATGACGATCTAAAATCGTGGCTCTCTTGAGATTAATTCACGAGAGCACAACTCTCGCATGTTGGAGACCGTAGTGTGGATCATTAAGAAATATATTATACTTTTTAATTACATTTATACACTTATACATAAGCAAAATACTCTCTTGTTTTAGGAGTGACTTTATTATCTCGTTTCTTTAGTCTGAGCCAAGTACATCGAGCCAAATTCATAAGAAAGAACCGTTTTGTTGTCTAAAATATTTTATAAACTTTTTACTGTTTTTTTTATTGGTGCACTTTAAACTGAAATTATTAATATTTTATTTGTTTCTTTCTATTTCTCGTAGAATTTAAGAGTATTCGTCTGTTATTGTTGTAAAAACGAAATGCGATTCTGATTGAATATGTTAAACTACTATATTATTGTGCATACGATATTTAATACGTTGATTTTTATTATTGGTAGAAAGACTTTGCTTTTACAAATGATGGCAACGCATGCGAATAACGCAGAGCTATTATGATACGCAATGCTAGAATGGGCACTGTAGTCAACGCATTCTTGACTAATGACGGTTCTCGTCGTATTGCCGCAACCGTCGCTGACGGATTACGAGACTCCACATATTCCATCCACGCATTCGCATAGGATGAGTTATCGGATAACCATCGGACGTCGCGTAAATCATCATGTTTATGCCGTCAAGAAACTAAGCATGAATATGTCAGCTGTTTCAAAATAGCTATGAAGAAGTCAAAATTTTTTTCAAATTCGGTTCTTAACATGAACGGAGGATTTTGCACCTCAGGAATATATCAACAGATATATAAAATTCTTTAGAATTTTTATATTTCTCCATTCGAAAAAATATTAGATAATCAAACTCTTGATAAAAATAATTAGTACAAATTTTGTACTTATGAAGAGAAAGGGAAGGCTCGCATTAGTTACAAATTATTATTCATTATGTTAAATGTAATATTATTTTATTACTTTCTTTTGATTACATTCTAATGTGTACTTAACAATTAGAAAATTTTAAGCTATGAATGGTTTTAAATTCATAAAATGTTTTAAAATCCTTTAATAACTTTTGAAGAACCACTTAAAATTTATCCGTAAAACTGTCGCCGTTGAGAAGCATTTTTCGCATCGGTCGCGCGATTTTATCTGTTCGCATGATTACGCGACCTCGAATGAGCAAACGAGAATGGGAACGGGAACGCGAGGTAGACGAAAGAAAGGAGGGAAAAGGGACGAACGCATCGCTCGAACGGTGTTTCAATCTCCATAATGACCGCTCGGCTCTCGCTTCGTGGTCGCGCACTGAGAGACAGAGTGGATGCTAATAACAGGGAAACTCCATAGTGTCCGAAGGTACCACTCATTCAGAGATACTTCTTTTGCGCCCACGTTTGTTCGCGAGCGGGAAGTGAGAGAGGGAGGGAAGAGGGTTGGTCGAGAGGTTGGAGAGTCGATTCGTACAAGGGTGGAACGAGAGAAGAAGAGAGGAAGAGCGCACGAAAGTTGGGTATTCAATGGCCCGTGTCATCGCGCGAAGGCACATACGTAATGGCCGATGTAAATGCGAGAGAAAGAGGGAAGGATAGTCGGGGGAGGGATGGGGGTGCAGAAAGAAAGAGAGAGATCCGAGAGAGCAACCGGGAGAGCCGAAGCCGCACGAGTTGTGGTGGATGAACAATGGAACACCGGTATACCGCAACACCACCGTATCTCCGATACCCCTTTAATCCCCTTCCCGCTATTCTCCCTCGCTTTCCGTTTCCTTCTAGGTAACCTATCCCTCTGTCTCACAGGTTATATTTTAAACGTTTGTAAAACTTGGTAATATATATATACATATAATATATAAACGTAGCAGTTGTTGAAGTATCACGAAGAACGAGGCTACAACGACGTCGACGACGGTGATGATGAAAGAAGGAGGGAAAGAGAGAGAGGTGGAGAGAGTGGCAGCCCATCAGGGATGGCATGGGGGTAGAGACCGGGCCACCGGGGGCCGGGGCAACAATTACACAGAGTGCGCTACCGCGGTGGAGCCCTTTCAGCCTCTCTCCCACCGGAGATGATGGATTTGTTGTCTTCGTGGTCCCTCTGGTACATTGTGCATCTACCGGACCGTGCCACCACGCCAGTTGCTTTCCTCTCTCTTTCTCTACGTGCGGCACTTTCCTGTAATTCTCGTGTCATAGAGGACCGCGTGATATTGGGGAAAATGGTCGCACGTAAATAGCGATGAGCATAGACTAATGAGCGGAGAATTGGAAGACGATGAAAATTAGCGGATAAGAATTATCATTGTTCATCGAAGTGGCTTTAAATTAACTTCTTTTCTATTTCAACAGTTTTGACGTAGATTTATCTGTGATTACAGTTTATAACTATCAAGCTTCAGCATCGCCAACATCTAAGAGTTTATTTGAAAAATAACTAATAGTAAAAAATTTAGTATTTTATAATACCAATAAAAAAGTACTTTATTATTTACATACAGTATAGTTGAAGAGAAAAGGATATTATGTATATGCAAAAAATATTTATTCTTCTATAATTCTATATTGTCATACAATCTAATTGTTTCCTATCTTTAAAGCTGAATTGTATGTATATTGCGTCAACTATTTAACAACTCTTTTCTCTCTCTATCAATTAATTTTTATTAAACACTTAAAAACTTTTAAAGCATTATCTTTTATTCTTTAAATTTCATATATAAACAAAATGGCGAAATTATATTGGATATTGCTAAATTAAAAAATTGAATCCATATCTCGAATGAGGTAATTACATAGTGAACAAGCTATCGAATTTTTTGCGATAGCAAGAGCCAATGTTGACGATCTTGATCATATTGATCGCGATGTCGTTGTTTCGATGAAATAGTGTTTCGCTTAACCCATCAGTTTGCAAATACTTATGCTCGGTCGGAATTTACGATGCGACCGACATATTTTATTACGTACTGCGAAACGGACATCTTCCACGAGATATTTATGTGACCGTCGCAGGCCGGAAGAAGAGAGTTAAAGGTAAAGGAATGAGGCCAGAAGAGGATAGACGGCTTTGATATAGAATTAGTCGGAAGAAAAAGTCGACCACGTCGGCACAGGATTAAAAAACTGGAATCTCGCATGGTCTAGGTAGTTGCGACAGGAGTAGATGGGATTCCACCCTCGCGGTCGACTCGGGGAAAAAAAATGTTAAAAGGGATTCAGGAGAAAGAATAAGCTGGTCGAATTAGCGACGGAGTTTCGATCTGCGAAACCGCGCGCTGTCAATGGTATCCATGAAAAAAGAATCGCAAACTTTTCCAAATGGTGAAGCCATTACGAGCTATGAGACGTTACGCAGCAGACGAATATTGTCGGCATATTTTTCTGTGAAATTCGCATACTCGGAACTTTATCGATTTTTGAGCATTCAACAGCAACGCAGACGTATTAAACTAAGTTATTGTGAAATTATGAAAGTTTATTTAAAGATTAGATACATGCTGCTAATATATTTTTACATTAAAGAAATGAGAGAATATATGGAATATGCACGCTATAAACATTTCATTGTATAAACATGAAAATGACAAAAGATTTTAATTAACTTTTTCTGTGTTGTTTTTCTGAAGTTTAAGAAACTTTATATATTTTAATTTTAAACTTCAGAGAATATCAATTGTTAGATTTTAATTCTTGTAAGAAGAAATAGGAAGAAAGATATTATGAATGAACTTGATTAATCTCTATGTTAGAAAATATAGGAAAGATTAGCTTTGTTTGTCTTAATCAGATTTTCCATACAAGATTCTCATATATCTTTATACTTTTATCGATTAAGAAAATATAATTTGTAAATAATAGATCGCTGCTACTACTCAGCGGATTTCTCGAAAATATACTATGCACATGTTGCATCTCGGAGTCACGCGAGTCACATCTGGCGGTTAATCGAGAGAGGACAGACAGCACGAGAGTTCGCTCGCGCGACGCACGAGCGATCGTCCGGCTGCCTTGGGTATACACGCTCTGGGCACTAAAGGGTCATCGTCGGCTGATTACACGAATGCGGGGCAAAGCCGATGGGAAGTGAACCGAGAAGCGCCTGGAGGCGCGTTCCTCTTCCGCTGGTGATCGACGATGATGGCCCGTGGGTGACGGCGTGTGGTGGGGTTGGGGGTCAGCCCCGTCGAGATACACCGTGCCGCTGGGTGAGCCACGAGGGTAAGACCTCGGTGCCCTGCAGAGGTCCGGGTCCCCGATTAAGAGGTTCTTCCTTATAGTCGCGCGCGGCGTCCGCGCCACGAGAGGATCCCTGTTTTGTCTCCTCGCGCCTCTTTTCTTCGCCTCTCTTCTTTCTCTCTCTGTCTCTCGCCACCCAGACGCAGACGGCGTGGCTGCGAAACTCGAGATAGGCGTTTCTTCCCTCGCACGTAGCTTGGACTATTGACCGAGGAGATGTTCCTTGTATACTCTGCCTATTTGTCTTTCGTTCTTCGCGTACACGTTTTCTTGCTTGTGCTTCTCGCGAGGATGGCTTCGAATTGCAAGTCACTGTGAGTCCGGCAGATATCGATTAGCAAATAAACTATCACTTCGCATTTTTCTGAAAATGATATTCTTTAGCTTTTCAAACAGAAATTAGTTTCACAAATTTGATTACTCTAATCTTTTTATCTAATGTTTAATATCTATAGTATTCTTGGAAATCTTATGTTGTAGGCGTCAAAATTACAGATAGCAAATATCTATTGTTTTGACATTGTGATATCAGAAATTTATCATTTCGATATTAGGAATATTTCGCCAATTTTTCTGTTACTGTAACTTTTAATTAAATCAATTTTGTTTCTTATGTATACCGTACATATTATATTTATTCTGCTGAGCAATAAACAATTTTATATAGCGTCAAATATAAGATGTAAAAATAGAGATTTTTTTCTCTCTTATATATATATATATATTATGTGAGAAGAACTTACGCATCACTAATTCTTATTCCATATTTACAATTGATAGCGCAGCTTTACATAAAAAGAATCGATTGCATTCACCAGGAGGTAGCGTAAATCGACGAGGATTTCGTGTAAGGGATCGGTGGGGTCATTTACTATCTATGTGCGTCGGTCGCGACGACGACGCTGTGCCGGGGGCTGGGGCCAGACCGTTCTCTCTCTCTTTCTTTATATTCCTCCGTCCGGCGAAAGAGCCCAGGCTCCTTGTGCTGATCTTCTACCTTCCTTTCTTCCACAGAACGGCGGAACAACGGATGGGCATCCAGAGGCGGGAGGTTGGGCGAGCCTTGGAGATAGATGGCAGACTTTCGTGGTGCGCGCCCACATAGCAGCAATGTAAGTCATGCTTCTTTATGGGGCAGCCCGTGACCCCGCTACTTGTAAACCGACTAAAGATTCAGAAATAGCTGCGGCACGGTTACGAGCTCCCTGTCCGCGTTCTTTCCTCTGCCCCCCATCACCGCTTTACTCTTATGGCACGCTCTCACGTATACCCGCTCTCGATCGTTCTCATTGTCTTTCCCTTATCTTTCTTCCCGCCGATCGATCCGTACGATCTGAGAAGCATATCGTCGGCCAATATCATAACGTATTTACCGCGATACAGTCCAGATGACAGAGTCTCGTGCGGTCATCCGGGAAGGTAGCTAAAATCACGGTGATTATCGGTGCATCCGTCGGGACGCTCCTTTTCTAGACCGTCACTTCGCGGTGATCGCGATCGCGTGTCCTTTCGCTATCGTGGAAAGCTGAAAGATCGATTTAAACTGATGGTTCGAGCATTCTACTCGCGGTCGAGTTTGTTTGTATCTCGAACATGATCGATTCCCCGCGCGACACGGCGCCGAGCAAGCGGAGAGGAAAAGGATTGTCCGCGCGGCGCGTGGATCGAACTCCTTACAATAGGCTTATTATGTTGCGGTGCTTTCCAGCCAGGCAGCGACCGATTCAAAATGTCTGTCGATAGTCGTCGTCGCGGAATCACCGCCGCCGTATATGCATACACACATGTGTCGGAATATAATAATATTACCGGACATGCGTTATCTGTGAGAGAGAAAGAGCACTCGCGCGCGCGCGCGCGCGCGAAAGACCGATGCACGATCAATCATATCTCGCGGAGAAAGGCGCCTATCCTTCGCGGCCGAAGCGGAGACTATTCAGCGCTTATTTATCGGTCCGGAACGCGTGCGTTGCTACGTTGCCGGAAACGTTGAGAGAAAACGGCCGCGGGACAACCGCGCGAGTTCGTCGCGCGTCTCGATGAAAGAGCCAAGAGAGCAACGCGATCTACGATCGCGCGCACTGTTACGCCTTTTCGTCTTCGCGAGATCATCTCGGAAACGTCATCCCAGCGATGACTTCCTGGCCGCTCGTAAGTCATGACATCTTGAAGCGAACAGTTATCTAAATATTGTACCGTGGTTAAGAACGCGGCTGCATGTACTTCATTTATCTTTCAACTAGATACGACGCATGTGACACCTGATATTAATAGATGTAGGGGATATACGCTGTTAAAGAGCTTATGCGGTAATTTAACTGGAAAGAAATCGACGGCAGATTTAGTCGCGCGAAAACGTGATCTGACACAGGAGCATTCTAATTTTTAACGTAAAGTAAAATAATAAACCATAAGTAAACATTAAACTAAATATGTGCTGCACGATAATTAAAGAGTTGAATTAATCTCAGAAGACAATACACATATAACGTTAAATATTCATATTTTTTATTATTTAATTTTATCTATAATTATTTTACTTTTGCTTACCCTTTTCATATTGATTTATGAAATATTTTGAAAGATTTTGGATGTAATGCTTAAATATAACGCTCCGCGTAGCTGACGTGTACTTTCTTAGGAGGCCCTATATACCTACATAGCATTTTAACTATCTTGAGTGGCTTAAAACCAGCAACCGTATAAGGTGTTGCGAGAGTACCTGACGTGAGAGTATTGTTCGGCGATCTCATCAAAAAAGCCAGGTGAGCATCGCCGGTTCATTGTCGCAATATGCAATATCAGCAGGTACACGCGGGGCCTTTTCTGAGGACCAACTATCAACGGAGTAGATTGAACGATATCGAATTTCCTCTCTCCGTATATCGATCATTGCAGCCAGCTTTTTAAACCGTCTCAATTACATCAAAGAAGAAGCGGCACACGTATTTCGAGGAATTTTCATTTGGCAATAGAAGAGATTTTTCTTATTCAATTAATTGTTTTATTGCAAAATTCTTTATATCCTATATGTATTATAAAATCGAATTCGTCGCGTTATACCTGATTTGTCACATACCTCTTACTTTATTTTTACATAATGTTAGAAAAACTTTTCTTATAATTATGATTTTAAAATATTTATTGAGCAGCACAAATTACTAACGTAAAATAATTGTTGCACAGCAATTATTAATGTACATACAGCTTTTCACTGCAGAACAGCACCATTTATTTCATGTTAAGATATCCTATGATAAGATAGACCTGACCATAATCAATTTGCAATTCTTTTGGTTGTTCCAATTGGGACTTTTAATTCGCAAACCAAATTATCACATTGACGATATATAATAATTATTATACGCATAATTATCAATGCGGATTACAGAGAAGAGCGGATAAGCGCGTCGGTGCGTCGGATGCGCGTCGCCGGATTGACGCGACGATTTTAAAGTCCGACGATGATCGCGGCCGATAATAAATTTAAATCACGTAATGGTAATGAAACGCGCCGAATTCAATACGCGCCACAGCGGATATTACTTTGGATGTAATTTCCTTTTAAAGGCGCTAAATGTTAAAACGCAGTGCGTTTGTGATAAATTCGAGTATTCCCATATCGCGAGAAATATTTTCCGCGATCCCGTTCGTCCTCTATCCGTCAGGATACCGGCAGAAGGACGCGGTTTCGTGCCAGCCGCTTTTTTGCCCTTATTCTGTTCCACCGAGCAATTTCACAACTGAATCGAGCCTTCTGTTATCGGCGATTTACGATGGTGAGTTTGATGCAAATGATGCAAATCGCCAGTCATTTTTAGAGACTGAAGTAATTTTTAGGAGAGTAGGAAAAAAGATTCGACGGAAATAACGACCTAGTTCGGTAAATCTTGTTCTAATTAATTTTCCCTTTGCGCATGATTATTAACACAGTTTTAAATTGTAAATTAATTTAATTATTATCACCAGCGAATATTTCGTTTCTCTCCATACATGTTCCATCATTTTTCGTCGATTGGTTAATTGAAGAGAGGAACAGTCTCGCGATTGCCGATAAGAGCTCAAAGTGTAATTGATAATGCGCTATCGGTGTTTAGTCGCTCTCGAAGAGCGTAAATGGATCCATTTTAAGCTTGCGAAAAATTTCATGCGAGATAATTAAAGATCTTTCAATAATCGTGGGATTTGATTGTTATGAAGTTTGCGTGAAAATTGCATACAATTCACAATGGTTAGCGCGACGATAGCTTTGCTGTAAACACCATTTGCCATTTAAATTAAGGGATTTATTGAGATTGTTTAGGCAGTATGCGAGCCAACTAGTTGTAAACGCCGTGCGGTACGCCGGTCACATTCACGACAATTGACAATTTTCACCTCGGGCACTTGAAATTTGTTATGCCAATGAAGACAACCTCTCTTCTATGCTCCGGGGCCCGCCGTTGCACAACATATTATCGTCCCACTTGGAGACGCGTGCGTATAAGGAAATGGCACAATATTATCCCGCTAGTATCTCCTCGCAGAGCCTAAAGCATATTTCGCACGACGTTATTTGTCATATACATCATTATCGAACGGTTTGTCACGCTATTTGAATTTCTGCCAGAGACATTCCGTATTCCTGTTATATTACTTCTATTATATCTGCAATATAGCTAGTTATTATCATGTCTCTAAGATTCTTGTATTAGTTATGGAACACGAGAGTTTAATCTAATACTTAGTCGAGCCATCTCTTTTAGAACTGTTAAAATCTTTACAAGTTTATTAATAACTGAGATTTTGTTTAAAATTTTTTTAAAATAGAGAGAAAGAGAGAGAATATAGCCGTTTTTTATTTATCATGAATGCTTCGAAAAATATTTTTTTAACTTCAGGAAATTAATTTTATATGAAATATTTTTGTTTCATAATCAGTAGAAGAATGAATATTTCACAAGGAGATATTAGAGTACATTTCTTACAGTAAGAGAGTATAATAAGCTATATATATATACAACTTAATTCATTATTTATAACTTATCGTAAACTATCAGTTAACTGAAACTGTAATTCTTTAAAGATAATGTCTTTGTAATAACATTTCAAGTATGCATTGTACTTGAAATATTTTTCAAGATGATCTCAGAATAATATGCAATTTTCTAGTTAATGAATTATTTTGTCGTTTTTCATTCGATCTACTTATATTTTCATATATTCAAAGATATACATGTAGCTTTTTGTGCATTAGTCGTTGTATCATTCTTCATATCTTCGTTATTACAATAACATAAAAGTATTGAGCAAAACGGAGAATTACGAAGACGCCGCTTCGTATGAGACATGAGCGAGAGTTGCATTTACGGACGGAAATCCCGATCGGAAAGCCGAGATTGATTCGCGGGTATTTCGTGGTGGCATGAAACTGGGGCGGGGAAGAAAAAAAAGAATGACTCTCGTGGACAACTCCTGGACACTCGAACGTTAAAAGCACATCGCGCGGGTGCCACGGGAATGGAACGGGAGTGGAACGTGCAGGACGGGCGGAGTCGCGTCGACGTGGAGAGACGAGTGGGTGCTTCGAGAAAGTGCATACACTCCTCGCTCTTTGCACCCGCCATCTTCCTCCACTCCACCCCCTTTCTCCTCTTTGCTCGTTCGCCGACACTCTAGCCCCTATCGGCAATGGCGCCTTCGGCCGGGATGCTGCACCGTATCGCTGACGCGTGGAGTGTTACTCGATTATGACCGCAAGAAGCCAAAGTCGAGCACGCGTCGTATCTCCGTCTCTCTCTCTCTCTCTCTCTCTCTCTCTCTCTCTCTCTCTCTCTCTCTCTCTCTCTCTCTCTCTCTCTCTCTCTTTCTCTTTTTTTTTCTCTTTTCCGCTTGACTCTCTCGCGGAGGAATCGATCTCTGCCCTCCTTCGATTGGGATTTCACGTCTCTCGTTGATTTTTTCTGCACGTGTGCAGTTACTGCTGATTAACTTACAATTAAATTCACGATAAAGATACAAATCGTAATTAATGATATAATATAACTTTTCTGAACATGTATTAATTTCTTAACCATCGTTATACATTCATAAAACTTCATAATTTCTATTTCTACCCTAAATATCGTGATATTTAGAGCAACAAATACTATCTATTTTTAATCGACCGTACTTTTTTGATACTCTTTTGAGTTATATTCTAAACAAATTTTCACACAACTCTTTTGCAAAGAGTTATCGCGCTCATCGCGCTGAAGCACCTATATTACATCCATGTCGTTATGCGCATCTCGAAGGTCGAACATCGAAAGTTTCCATGGTGCCCCAATGTCTTTTGCTCTCGATTTTATCAGTGTCGTCGTCGCGAGCGAACTACCGTCGAGAACATCATCGCGGAGCAACTCCAACGATGTCAAACGAGATACAAAGTTCTTGCAATAGCATCGCTTTTCGTGTTTCGCGACGTACCACGGTAACGAAAGTAAAGCGAGAAGGCTGGTCGAGAGATGGGCAGGAAAGGGGGCGAGGGAGGAGGAACACACAGAAGGCAATAGAAGACGAAGGTACGGAGGACGGGAGAGAGAAGCCACTCGACTCTATCTCCCGATGCCTCCTCGGTCGGGACCAAGAAGTACCAGGGGTACCGCTAAAGAGGCAATTACGGAACTCTCTCGCTGGAAGACGCTCGTAAAAGTTAGGGCGAACGAACGAATAAGAAGGTCTCTTCTTCGGAGCGACGAGGCTCGCACGGAGAAGAACGGAGGTAGGAGAAAAGAAGAAAGAAGAAGAAGGAGAAGAGGAACAAGAAGAAGCAAACGACGAGAAAGAGCGCGAGCGGCGATGTTAGAGGGGAACAGGGGGACAACCGATCGAGCCCCTTGGAAGATTCTGTCCCGGGGCGGCGTGTCATCGGTTCGCTCTTCTCCTTTTAGGCCGAACCGTGCCGAATCCGCAGATGCGAGACTGACGCGCTCGTGCTCTCTTCGACGAGATCAAGATAGCCCGGCTAGAGGGGCCCGACGGAATACGACCGCGAGATACGACCCACTCGAAAACAGAACCGGCGACCGCGCGCGAGCGAGCGGGCATTCCTCGGATAGTATATGCGAGTCGTTATCGACGATTTTCTTTTTCAGATCGCTCGTAAGCCTTTTGTTACCGTTGAAACGATTTTCCCTTTGACATTCCCAGATCGGTCTTTTTGTTACTAAAAGTATCATACCTCCGACATATCGAGTTCTGGCATGTACCAAGGGTAATTAGGTCTATTAATTAGATCGTATGATATATCTGTCACGGTTCACAGAATGTTTTAATATGATCATATTCATGTTTCAAAGTAATGTAAATCCGCCATCGCAGAAATTCTGTTGTGATGTATTTTTCACTCGCTGCGTTCTGAAATATTTGATATTTTATGATATGAACACTTGAGAGAATATTATATGAGAGTTCAATATTAATATATTTTATATTATTATTACAATATATGGAATAATTACATACATTTATGCGTGTATATTTTAGCGTACACGTATAAATTATATTTCTACTCTTACATAACTTGTGTATAATTTTCATATAACTTATTACATAACCAAGCTCTTTAATAATATGACACACAAATTTTTATGTTCCTCAAAATCTCGGAGCGCAAAACAATGTGATCGCGTTCGCATCTAGGAAAGAATAAACAAGATAGCGAGAAAGAGAAAAAGAAAGGTGCATTGAAATTCGACCGGAAAAGTCGTCGTCGGAATATATCCGGCGACCCTCGATAGTCGATAATCCGGCGGGACCGGACTCTGGGGTTGTAGCCTTGGACCGCGCGTGAAGATGAGGATGGGGATGAGAAGAGAGGGGAGTAGAAGAGGACCAAGGGTGGATTGATCCGTGGTCATCGTATAGGGTACTCCAACTCACTCGTTGTCAGCTATCTTTCTCTCTCTCTCTCTCTTTCTCCTGTCTTCCTACGTTCTCGGATCTCTCCCGCAGTCTCCTGGAATATATATTTTGTTCTGGTCCGAGAGTTATATCGGCCGGTCATTCGTCGACTCACTTCATTACGACCAGGACGACAACGGCAATGACAACGATTCTCTCCCTCCAACGGTTCCCGGTCGCCCTTAAGTGAAATCCAGGCATCGATCTTGCTAACGACCCGGGATTAACGCTAATTTGTCGACCGTCGCGATATTACCGAATCGCCGAGATAACTCCGTGGCTCATCTACCTCGCCCCCGACCGTTTCTTTCTGTCCCTTTGTAAAGTTACTCGCCGTGCGTCCTTTGCGAGGGAGGGCTTGAATGGATGGCGAGACTGGCGGGCTCACTTTGTTCGCAACGATATAACTGCCCGGTGTTACGTGCGACGTGAGGAGACTATTGTGTCTGGTAATGTAAAAACTCGTTTCGTTGTGAGGTTCCGTATAAATCACACAAGTGACTATATATACACTAACCCATTAACAGTCGCTATATCCTTAGAACGGTTACGAACTTGAGCTTTGCAGTTAGTGAGAATGAAGTGATGAATAAAGTAGAACAAAGTTTTTTGCACACTTTTATTTATGGGAGAAAACATATTTCACGAATGAATTATTAGTTTGTTTATACTATAATTTTTATCATTGCTTATTTTGAATTTTTATGTAAAAGTAAACCTTAAAATTACTTTAAATTTAATATAAATAATATGTGATGGTTCTAATTTTTTATGTCGATTTTAAAGAACAAAGACGCAGCGTAAATTTAAATCTAAAGAACTCAAATAGCGAAAATAGATATGTTCTATGTTTTATAGATTAGCAGATGTTGATTGATGAGATGTTGATCCTCGTCGAGTGGAAACTTTTCTGGAATAGAATGCAACGCACGCGATTTCATAAAAGCTTGCATCTAAATTACGAAACTCATAATCATAATCTTGCACGTCTTTATTAATTTAATATTTATCTGTAATTGCATTAAAAGAAAAATGTAGATACAAGAAAAGTAGAAAAAATAGAAAGAAGATATAAAGTGATCCTATTTATAAAAACTTATAAAACTATAATAGAATTTTATAATAGAAAATGATCCTATTAATAAAAAACTTATAAAACTATCGTTTCATATAAGGATGTATCTGAATCATAAAAACCATACAGAATATGACCATATAAAAGTTGAACTTAATTGCTCTAAATGAGTGAAGAAAACGCAGACTGGATTTCACTCTTTTAATCGTGATAAGAAAAAGAAGGCACTTAAACCGTCTAAAGGCAATTAGAACGCGAGTGAGGAACGGGTAGGGCAGCAAGAATATTATTCGTGCAGTTTACGCGGTTTATTACCGTTAATTAATGGACTCGGGTGCATTCGATGTGCATACGTATGCGTGCGCTTGGCGTAACACAGTTGCTCCTTATCTGTCACGCTCGCGTCACGAGTCACGTTTGCAACTGCTCGTAACCGTCGTACGTGTTTTGCTCGTGAAATTGATTCGTCTTCCTCTCGATTCTCTTTAGTATCGAATCTCACGGGAGCTGATTCCTCCTACCAGATTCGATTATGTTTTGTATTATCTTGCGTCTAACAGTTTCTTTTACAAGTTCACTCCTGAATTCCAAATCTGTGACGTAAATTACTTACTACATGCTACTGCATTAATTCCAGTTTCATTATTAATTATTGTACAATAATAAAACAGTTTAAATCTTATTGTTAATTAATAATTTAATTAAAGAATTGAGTTTCTAAAGAGATTTCTCTTTCAATTTTTGTTTCCTACACAGTAAAAAATTTTGTGTCAATGGAAGTCCACTCTCAATTTTGTGTTAAAATAACTCATTTATCGTGTTATTTTTGACATTTAGAAATGTTATAAATGTCGATATAACATTTCTAAATGTCAAAAATAACACGATGAATGAGTTATTTTAACACAAAATTGAGAGTGGACTTCCATTGACACAAAATTTTTTACTGTGTATGTATATATCAATACTTATAATCTCTATTAATGCACAATAGAATGCTTTACATCACGAAGAGTTATTTTCCATTTATATGTTAACAAAATTATAATTGAATACGTAGTATTTCAATTAACAAATCAATGTAAATTATTATCGAAATTTTTAAAGCTGTCTTTTTTTAACAAAGCTTTTGAAAAATACAAGAGTATTCGTTTCTTCCTAATGACTTTGTTTATAACTACGTCTTTATAAATATCGTGTGAAAATTTATTATTACTAAGTACATTAAGACGATCGTTTCACCGACAGAGCATGGAAGGCGCGAAAAGAAATAGTTTAGACTCAATACGACTACCGAGAACCGATTTAAAGACTCTACTCGGGGAAAAAGGGAACGTTGTCATTACGACAGGCATAGCGACTGAAATACCAGGAAGCAATGTTGCTCGTAGCTTTGAAGTCCGCGAGCTATCGCGATAATGGCGCGGAGAGTGTCAAGACGAACAGTAAAGAAGAAAATTAATTTCCCTCTGTTGAAATTAAGTTGCGGACTCGTCATCATTATTAATTCTTAATAGCAAACTATAAAATTAAGTCAACTGCCCGCCATTCAAGTGGTTGATATTAATAGCTCCGCTTCGCGATCGCTTCGCTCTCGAGGAATTCCCAATTTTCCCGACGTTATCTTTCAATACGTGCAATCGTAGCGAGCGCAATATATCGAGCCGGATAATGTCCTTTCCTTCCTTTTAGATCCCGCCACTAATCGTCTCGAGGACGACATTAGGAGAGGGGGAAGGGGTGGCGAATATGCAAAGTACCTTTTTCCTCTCACCCTCGCCGCGCGAGATCGGGCGGAAGGGAAGAAGGCTCCTGGCGTGCGGGAATCGGATTACGAGGCTCGTTAAAATATTATTCGGGCGTAAGTTCTTGGTGACACGCGGCGTGGCGCGGCGCAACTCGACGTCGACGTCGGCGTCGTCTTCGTCTATGCAAAATAATCGCTTCTTAATTGCGGAGTAATTGCGAATTCGTGAGAGACACCGGGCGCGCGGTGCCTCCTCGCCCGTCCCCCCCCCCCTGTTTCCCACTCAAAACGGCGCCGTCTGTCGCCCACATTATCCGCGCGAACTTAAATTTAACCCTTCGGGACGCGCAGAAAAATGCCGTCGTGCGCAGCTTGCGCGACTGTCGAGCGATTTTTCTTCGCATTTTGTTTGTCGAAATGCGAGCCGAGAAGGCAGATGTGTGTATCATTGTAGAACTGAGAACTGATTTCTCTCGAGCCTTGTAATGACGATGATTAAAAAAGAGGGAGGGTAATATTAATTTTGTCATTATTAATATCATGAATTAATATTTATTGATATTATATCAATACTTATTCATTACGATTAGATTAATTAACATTTATTTAATGCGCAAACAAAATATTTCAAACATTTGAAATTATTAATGTATCGTTCATAATTGTTATTTTGCAGTATTAAGCTATTCTTCCTTCAAATTTGATTAACAGTTATTTTTAAGATACAGATACTTTTACTTAAACATTTTAATCGTAATTTGAAATTTTCTCGCAAACACGTAAGGAAAAAAGAAATTTATTAATCGTGGAAGTTAAGGAATTTGAAGAACTTCCAAAGTTAGATGTATCTTTAATTAGAATACGCTATCCTAGGATTGAACTAAAATTATGATGTATCTTTCAAACGAATTACTTTACTCTCTTTGCTCCGTTCATTTACGTCATTTACGAAGCTGTTTTGATTAGGAAGAACGTCCGGCAGCATTTGTCGTACGAAACTCGAAACGATCTTGCTTATAGTGGCGGCGTTCTCGTTCTCCTCGGGTTCGAGCACCAGAAGTGCTTTCGCAGAGGGATGCTTCTTGCTCATCTGGTGGCGTCTCTCACAGCGCATGCCTTGAAATCATGGCCGATATACGCGTCGGGTCGACCGGCGTGTTAGAAGACGCGCGCTCGATGGCCATTGCGGTGGTGGCGTGCTTAGAGTCCGCTGCCAGAACGCGCGCAAGAGTATACGCCAACCACCGGTGGCAAGAATAATAGCAAGGGTCCTCTCCAGCGCTCCCTTCATCTCGCTTCTGCGTGCCGGGTGCCTCTCTTTTCGCGGCGCGGATAACACGCCGCAGTCCTTCATGCCGTTCACCGGCAACCCTGCGAACAAACGGGCCGCCAGGCCGCCTTATCTCAAGACGCTTTAATGTGTTTAACCCGGCGAAGATAGTGGACAATTTATTGCTCCCTATTTTAAGCGGGATTTCTGTCTCTCTCGTTCTCTCTTACGTCCCTCTTCGCTTTCCTATCTCTTTCTCTACCTCTCACCCTCCGCGATTACTATATGTTGCTCTGTGGTAGCCTCTTCTCAAATTTGGCTTAAATCACTCGACGAGACTTCAATTTTTCATATAAAGGAGACGAAGATAAAAACGGAAATGTTTCTATCATCACTTTCTTTAATCTGATTTTCTTTCTTCGCGCGTTTTTTTTTCAATTTTTCTTAGTAATTAAAAATCAATCAACGTGCATGAGTTTAAATAACTCAGAAATCAATTACAATTCTCGACCAGCTCGTAGGTATTCGATAAAAACTAATATTTGATCGACTCGTCTAAGTATTTCTTTCTCGGAACTCTTTCTAATTAAATTAACATTTTAATTAATTGTAAGTGATATTTATAGATATGCAATTTACCTTTTCGCGATAATATTGTAGCAAAAATGGCATAAATATCTATTCCTGATGCTCATCCGCTGTCAGTACAGTATTCGATGCACGATGCAAACGTAGCAGCACCGATTTTTTAGGACAGGGCTTCGGCATCGGCAGATGTTTTTTTTCCAAGTGCGAGTCAGCGAGATTTCGAGCCGTCTTGGATCGATTTATTAGTCGACGAGATAACGGCAGAAACACGTGCGGTGACCGCGTTACGAGCGTACTCCGGGCCCGAAATTGGAGTCCTTGCTGTCACATGTTCTTTCGCTCCTCGTAAGACCCCGTTTCGTATCACAGAACATTCCAGGAAGATCCCGAAAGTAGACGGATCCTCGATAAACGGCTCGCACGTGAAGGGAATTGATTTATCGAAACGTCTAAACGCGATATATTATAATATTAAAAAACGTATCTTGAATATTAGTAATGCCTGATTATATGATCTTATATTTCAAAAAAAATGACGTGTATTTAATTCCTATGCGTGTAATTCCGTATTAGTTCTAAATTGTAAGATTGTGATCGTCTGAAGCTAGAAATATTCGGAAATGTAGTCAATACATTTGAAAATACCAATTCAATTTTATTACTGGTTTCTCAGAACAGCGCAATCAGTTTTCGTTGCTGCGCGATTTACATAAATATCCATAAAACACAATTGATACCAATACCATTTTTTAATAATTACTTCCCCTTTTTATTAGTCCACTCTTAGAATTTCGGGTTAATAAGGGACCAGGCTGAATTTTGTCAATCCTATAATTAGACCGGGAAGCGGAAGAACAATGCCGTATCCGCCTACTCGCGCGTTTCAATTCAAATTCAAATGCCCGTCGTAAATTGGAAGTATACTGCGCATCGAGAGGTCAACTGGCAGGCAGCGAGCACGCGACGGGAGAGAACAGCGCGGATTTTTCCGAGCCGGTTGATAGACGCGACACCTATTTTCCGCTCCGGCTCCATAAACCACCTGGCGAGACCATTGAGATGGCCATTGAGCGGTCGCCGCGATTTTTCTCCCCGCGCGAAACTCGCTATGCATCTCGCTATGCAACGAATGAATACGCGACCTTTCCTCCCCGTTGCACAACGACGGCACTCTGGATAATAGAGCTGCATCTCTCCACGATGCGCTCGCGCGCACGCAACGCGGAGACGCGAACGAAGTACGTACGTTTAACGTGGTCGCGCGCTCGCTTGAATAACGATTTATAAAACTCTCAGCGACGACGACGACGGCGACGACGATGGCAGAACGTCGGTCATCCTCGGTCGAGTTCATTACGAGCGTTATTTGCATGCCCGGCCTCCGTGATGCGTCGAGGAATCATCGGAATCCGTGCATGTATATTTCTTTTTTTTTTAAGCGTGTTTGTTACAACGATTCGCAAGTATGGCATGATCGGATTAATTATTTCGATGATGGTATATGTGAATAAACTTTAATAGTGAGTAATGGTCTCGTGTAACGTAGAATGTGAACATAGAAGAAGAGACTAGAAATGTACAAAAGAGAGGAGAGGAAGGATAGAATGCAGAATTTAAAAGAGAGAGTAATGTGTAGAAAAAAAAATGTAGAAAGTAAAATGTTTTTAGCAAAGAAATATATACGCGTAATAAAACATCAAAATATAATAAAGTTTAAATTATTTAATAAAATTATTATTACAAATGGAAGTTCTACATCTTTAAAATTTTGTATGATAATGATAATTGAAAAGTAGCTGTGTCTTAAATGTGCGAGAACATATTTCCATATCGAATGGCATGTTTTGTACTATCTTCGACTCTTTATAAAACCTCCAAAAATTTTCATTTTAAGTCTGAGATGTTGACATCAAATGATTGAACTGTGATTTTTATACATGCATAGAGTATATCCTATTCCATTCTTCTACACGTTTCTCGAGCACGCCTTTCCTTCTTTCGTCCTTTCTCTTTCCTCTTGTCTTTCATGCGCCACATTCTTTTTTTTTTCTCTACGGGGATGAGGTCAGCCGGCGTTAATGAGCAAATAAATACGCATGTGCGTGGCCTATGCTAATTCGGCGTATATCCGCGTATGCTTATCGTCGACGACAATGCGCGCAGCATCGGCCATCGGCGGCGATTAGCTTGCGGCAGAGGTAACGCGCGAACTTTGACCCCCGTCGTAAAAATCGTCGAGTTACCGTTTCGCTGCAGCTGTTACGGATGCAAATGCCGATGCTGTCGTCGTCGTCGCCACGGACGTAGCGACCCCGATTACTTGCCTCGCGAGCTTGTCCGTCCGGACCGACCGCTGCGCGATTCTCGATTCCAGACGATAATTACTGGTCGACTGGGCGTGCTTTCATTCGCCGCGTGTTCGTCAGATCAGGTCAAATGCGAATTTTTTAATGGCGTTTCCTCCCAACGACAGGTGATCAGATCTAATCCAGCGGCATATGCATCGGGTCGCCGGGGCGATCGTTTAGTCACGAAAGATCATGTTTGTAAATCAGTGAGATACATGTGTTGAAAGTCGCAACCGACAAAAAAAGTAAGTTGTTACATGCATATGGTGAGTTTTTAAGATCACTGGCATAGATTTTTATAAATAAAATGATTGAATGAGGTAAGTTTTATATTGCGCAATATATAATTTGTAATAAAATAACATTGATAAAATGGTTTTTGCACGCGTGTCATACCGATGTAATAAGAGGTGGAGCGCAATTTATTTGCTTTCAACAATAGCATTTTAAAATTTTCTTTCTGGCTTCTTACAAAAATTATATTAACTTTCTTGCTATAAGCTTATATATCTCTTTCAGTTTTTTGATATATTTTACAGTATATTAAATATTAAACATGTATATTATATATAGATATATATATTTTTTTAGATTTACTATAATTATATCTACTATTTATACTATCTTTTACAGTTTTATCTCTATCTTTATTAAACTGCAGGAAAGTATCGTAAACAGAAAACCTCTTAAAATATTTTCTAAAAATAATTTTAGATAACAGCGCTCTTTCCTCTTTCTAATCGCATTTTTTGACAGACAGATTTTGAAAAAAATTAAATCTCGTCATGATACGCGTATCGCCTCATGCTCTATCTCACAAAAGCTTATCAGCATTTTATTGTAGCATAACATATTTAACTGTTATACACATCGTTACTTGTATCTGATAACTCGCACAAGCACATCAACGCGCAATTCACACAATTTTCACGAGCACAACCCGTCCTCGTGTCGTCCTCGGGGTCTTTCTCGTGTAGACGCGTGTTATTTGACATTCGAAACTTCGTGCTCGCTGCCGCATTGTCACGGAAGATCATTATGGTTAGAGATACAAAACGTACGGCACGTGACTCGCTCCTGATTAAAATGTTAATCAGCGGTTCCTTCTCTTTTTTTTCCTCCCCGCCTCTCTCCCTCTCATCCGATATCCTTTCAATAACTCGGCCCGGAGTCCCGGTCGGTGAATGAGCCGCCCCCGTAGATCCCCGTGCGCCCATACGCGTCTCCGGTTACCTCTGTGGATTAATTATGGGGGTAGATCAAAAGAGCATGCGACCACAAAGCCGCTAATGCAACGGGTGGTCCGCGTTCAAAAAGTGCGCCTCGTATTTGGACTCGGTCGAGGCCTTCGTGAAAACGAAATATGTATTTCGGCGCGTATATATTCTATCCACCAGAATTTTTTTATTTCTTTCTTTCTTTGTCTGTCTCTCTCGTATCTCGTGCCTTTTGTTGTGCAAGATCAGGATTATGAACCTCTATCTGTGACTGATACTTTAACTCTTCACTTTAGCGACAACTACTGAAATCATCATTAAGATATGTGATTTCTACGTCGTTTCTAGCTAATTACGTACATCTGCACTTTTATCGGATACGACTGGTTTGAAAGTATGATAAATATAAAAGTTGAAATCTGTTGGAAAAAACAAACTTGCACATTTAAAGATAGATACATTTAAAGATAGATACATTTAAAGATAGATACATAAATTATACATGTTTTTTTTCTTTTAAATAGAATTGCTTTTGAATAGAATGATATATTAATCCTTCAATTTTTTTTCTTTTCAGTAGCATTTGTCTCGTTACGAAACTCGATATCTTGATTTTTCTATTGTGATGTCAATATTGTCTTTCTTTGAGAAATTTAAATTAAATATTTATTAATAAGGATTTTTTTGAAGATAATAGTTTTTAATCTATAATCTTAAATTTAACGATTTTTATTTTTTATTGAAACGACATAGTCTTAGAAATACATGTAGCAGAATATTTAGATTTATGCGAGGAAGAGGATGTAACGGGGATATCTGTTCTAAGCGGAAACTCCATAATTTACTTACAATTAAACGATTATAAACGAAACGATTATTTACTCACAAGTAATTATTTACCAGATTACGGGCATCGAGAAGCTCGGTAGGCGTTTGTTTGCATATTCATGCTGAAATCTTAACTTCTCCTTCTTCCTCGCGTTTCGAACGGTTATCAAAAAGTCTCGCGAGCCGATCGAGCGCCCTTGACTTTTGGGTTATCGCTGGGGGTCGCGGGGTCTCACTGATATATCCATAGAGTGGGACGAAAAATCGCGAGTAAGCTGTTCTTCTGCACTCATATACGCGGATTTATGCGCTTCACGAGTTGCAAGAGTCTTTAATGACCTTCTTTCGTTCGGGCAACGAATGTCAAAATGTTAATTGAACATCGTGTTCCTTTTCGTCGCTGCCTTTGTTACAAACATACGATCTTTTGAGCATCCTGGATAAAAAGCGCGATGACAGGATTTTGATATTAGGCTTCATACGTTTCTTTCATCTGAGACGGATTTAAAATATATTCCTTTTTTTCTATGCTGTATTTTTCTCTCTCTCTCTTCTTTACGGATAAAAATTTGTGCGTATCAAGCTCCGGATAACAGACATTCTACTCTGTGCTCCATGCTGGACATATTCTTCAACGGGATTCGCACTTCTCGGATTAAACGAGATATTATTTTTACCGTCCGCGGCTACAAAAGCGAAAAGTTGCGCTGTGTGCGGCGTTTTTGAATTTTTTAAATTCCGCACACTTTTTCTACCTCCGTCCGTTGCTGCAACGAGTGTTTTTAACTTTTTGTGGATTACGGTTTCGTCGCAGTCGTCGACGCCAGGCGTCACGTATGTGCGTATCTGTTATCCAACGCGAGAAAGAGTTCGGTCCTACAATTTGAACGCGCATTCACGCGCTGCAGTTTCGCATTGTCAAACAGTTGGTACGAAGATCTTCAAAGGGATCGTTAAAGCGTAGTTTTTGTTATAAATATCTCGCAATTTTTATCGTAATAAGGCAACAATTTTTGTCATAATATAGTAATTTTAGGTCTTTCTGAAGACAGTATTTTTTAATGACATATTTTTGAAAAATATCGCTTTAAAAGGACATAAACCGCAAAGTTGTATTAACACAGTTGAATTCTACTCTAAGCAAATTTTAACTTCTAATTAAACAAAATTTATTAACCAATTTTATTAATTTTTCAAAATTCCCTCAATACACTGATATCCACACTTTTTCGTATATAATTTTATAACTTCATTAAAATCGTTGACGTAGGTGAGAGTCGAATTTCTTTGAGAATCGAGCGGTTAAAAGACACTCCCGACTATATAATATAAATCGCGGCATATCGTTCGAACCTCGGCAGATCGCCAAATTAAAGGTTGCCATTGGAGCCCACGCCGCAGTATTCACGGGGGAGGCAAAAGGCGGCCGCCTCGAGGCATATTTATAAATTCACGCCGCAGATGCGCATAATGGCGCCGATTCATGACATTTGATTAGAGCATTGTCGCGGCTCACCCCACACCGACGACCGACTCACTCTCCCGCCGTTTTCTACGACTCCGTAAGCGGTGGTGCGCCGTAAATCGCAACCCCTTGTAGCCGTCATCTTTTTGTGCCGGTCTTGCCGATGTTTCGCATCCGGTCGCACGCGATCATTAAATCGCGCCACCAGTCATTACTTTCCGATCGCCAGATCGATTTTCACGACCGCAAACTCGCGCCCGGGCTCACGAAGTTTCCGCGAACAATGGGGGGTCGAAGTTGTGCAGTTGTGCACCGGGTGTCCGTAAGTATCGACCTAACAATTCTCGGTCGAAAGATCCGAGACAACGAGCTCGATCATGCGGATGCATAGATAAATCTGTTGACCGGCGATTAAAAGCTTATTTTTAGGAGTTATTCATCAAGCCGGGTGCGATACATTTTAAAAGCTTTCAATCACATAAATAAAAATGATATGCAAGAGATAGGTATACGCGTATATATATTAATGCGTATAAAACTAAAAATTATATAAGCGTTTCCATTCGTAGAGATTAATGTGTGATATAAATTATCTTCTTGGCTACCACTTTTGACTCTGCACGAATAGCTCTGCTCGTCATATATAAAAGAGACGATAACTTGGTTGGATTAATGAAGGAGGCTATCGTCAGATTCTCAAAGATATTAAACTGAGAAGGAGAGTATTGTTGCGTCAATTCTCGTAACAAGGCACGCTCGATCGGCGTAAATAGTTCCCAGTTAGCGCACGCACACTGAGGCGGCCACCGGCGGCGATTAATTTATTTCAATCATCCGCAAGTCATAAAAGTTTCTTTCGTTGTCGGAGCGATGACTCGCTCTTTCTCTTGCTCTTTCTCTTTCTCTCGTCTGGCTATTAGGACTTCAGCCAGACCGAGCCGCGAAGTCCGGGACGGTGCAACTGGTTATTAATTCAATGATATATTCCGATCCCTCGTCACCGGGGGCCGATGGAGACTCTCACCGCCTCTTTCTCTCTATCCATCTATATCTATCCATCTATTTATCTCTCTGTCCCTCCTTTCGGTATCCATCTATCCATCCATCTACGTTTCTCTCGCCCCTTCCTACCTTTCCTCCCTTTCTCCCCCCCTTCCCCCGTCGCTCTATCTCGCCACCGCCTTCCTTCTCTCTCCGTCCCGTACTTCTATCACTTCCCAACTTGCGAGAACGCATCCTCGCGTTATAGTTGGGGTAGTCGTATCGCCCGCGGGTTGGTAACGAGGTTACGGACTCATCTCCTACTCGCCCGACAACTTGGGCCCTCGGTTCATCAGGCCACAATATTACTAATCAGCGCGAGGATTGGCTCGGTCGCTAAGTGCTCCCCAGGATTACCAATTCACGATGGCACGTGGAAAGCTGAGCAGCGCACCACTATATATCGAAAACAATGCAGAACATCGTGCGGCGTGCCGTTTCGTCCAAGATTGCGAATATTTTCGCCTTAATGGTCTAACTAAGTTACAAAACTGAACAAAAATCCAACTTTTAAGAGTAAGATATTATTTGTGATTTCGTGTCTTATACGAAGTGAAATATAAAACAGTAGAGAAGAGTCTATTGTTTTAAAAATATTGATTTTTCATTACGATGCAAAATTTTGTTATTTTTAATCTTTTATTATGCTTCATTACCTTTAGACTCGTCTAGATTAGAGGCCTCGATTATTACGTGGCGTTTCTATCATAAAATTGCTACTGGGATAAAAGAGTATTAATTATTATCAAGTATTACTGCTTTTTCTATACTCTCCCCTAAAATATACTTTTTGTAATTTATCGCTTTTTCAATGAGAAAAATATCACAGCTGCAGAAAATGGTCATTTTTAAATCAGATGTATCATATAAGATTTTTAATAATCACTTCTTTTATTTACATATAGCTGGAGCAGTCTGTAATTAAATCATATTTTCTTTCTTTGTTAATTGTAATATCTGAAAATCAATTTCTCAGACGAGATTGTAACTTTCTCTTTTGACGTGCGATACAATGATCGGCGATTAGGACGCGCGATGATTACGCGTGATCAGGGCGTGGTCGCGTAATGCAATCTTAATGAATTGCCATCGAGGGGATCGTTAGGTATAACCACCAGACGGATATCCACGCCGTTCAACAACCTGATTACACGTCGGCTAATTATAACGCATTGCGCCGGTAATTAATAATCGACTTCGGGATTCGGTCGAGGCGCCTAGCTCTCGTCCTTTGAGTTTCCAAGTGCCTTCGCAAAGCCAGCCCTCCCTTCTCCCTCACCCCCGGCTCACCCCATCACCCCGCAAACCCTATTCCGATGAGTGGATGGATCGAGTTGTACCTCGCGGAGTCTAAGAAAGTTGCGTGCTGCGCGTCCTCGCCGCGTCGCGTCGGATCGATGTCCTGCCGACAAACTATTCTCGTCGAGTCGCATTGCAGGCGGGAATTCACCACAAGCTGCTGGTATATTAATCGACGTTTGAGAATAGCGCTAAGATGCTCGCGACATTACACAGTCTACACATTCGACTTTCAGCTTCGCAAATTGAATCTGAAATTAAATATTATCTTGTTCTCCGCTTTCGTTTAAAAATGAATCGTAATTTGTTTGGTGCTTCGACGGCAGGCAACGTGATCTACGTTTTAATAACGTTGATTAATCTTTTATGGTGTTTTGAAAGAATGAGAGAATATATATAATTGATTTGTCTATCAGCGCAAGAAGAAGATTGCAAAGATTTCTTAAAAGGGATTGTGCACTTAATTTTCCACCTTATACATGTATAGATGCCGATATGTTACATGACTTAAAATTCGCATTGTATTTTGTTGTTATTTCGAAAACCTTATTCAGTAATATCACATCAATTAATCGATTATTAGAATTGAGTTGCATAACGTTATTTGAAAAATTGAAGTAATACTTTTTGTACAATGATCTTGGTGTCATGTCAACAAATCAATTATCTTAATGATCGACCCGCGTCATTGATTCCGATCTAACAGCACTCTGACCTATTTCGCTATCGTTTTTGCCTGCACTGTCTCGGAAACGTTCATCAAACAGTCCAAGCAGTGTTCTACCACAAACGCTTTCCAACCGCCCCGAAGGAAATCACTGTGTCGGTTCGTCTCGGCTGAATTCGATACCGAAAGAACAAAGCCGGTTTTCGGGACACGCACGAACGCGCTAATCTGGAATCCGACGGGGTGTAGAAATGTGTAGAAATCGGCGTGGAAAATGCGGCACCGCGCAACGTCACGTGGGAAGCGCGTCGAGCGATTTCTTCGAGAGAGCCGGTCCCCGGTCCCGGGTCCCCGAGATTTACAGCGCCTATTCTCTTCGCGGGCGCTCTCGCGCCCGCCCCTCGCCATTGTCCATAGCCCCGAGACCGTATCTCCTAATGACCGCTTATTAATATCGGACACTCCTACCTAGCACCTTCGGTGCCAACGTATTTATGGCTCGTCATTTGTTTGCCGAGGGGGTTCCGCCTGTGCGTTCGCGTAATCATGAGCGGTCACCACTGCGCCGACCGGAGCGGCAAAACGGTGGCCGACTTGACCCCGTTGCTTCGAAAAGGGCTAATCGATAGTTCCGTCATATCTGTCTTTCTGTCCCTTTTTCCCCCTTGATCACTTTTTCGTGACGCCTAATTGTTTCGTGGTAAATACGGGAAAGAATTCTGTAACCAAAGTTGTACTGTGGCGATCAATGACATACAAACAAATGTGGTAAATTGGACCGAAATTATAATATGTGCAGCGTTCAGTTGCGCTCGTTAAAATTTTTATGCTTTATACAGAATTTTATAATAATATGATATATGTGAACAATCTTTTTTTCACATGTGAACATATGTGAACAATATTTATTAGAATTAAAAAAAGAGATTTGATCTTAAGTGGATCGAAGTCCAAAGTAAATAATAATAATAATCAATTTTCTTTGACAATTCATTTATTTAGAATAGATTAAGATTTATTTTTCAAGCTTTCTTTGCTATAAAATATTTAAATAAATAAAGTTAGTTTGGCATAACACTGAACGAGCTACATAAGCTGTATATTTTGTCAAACGGAGGAGAAACGATAGTAGTTATCTTGGCGTGACGTTTCTCACTGAAATGCATGGACCAATTGAGAGTCAAAGATATATCCATACCTCGGCTGGACCGCGCGGGTTTTTCCACGACGTGCAATCCAATAAAGTTTCTTCATCGTCTTTATAATCGACATCAGCCGTTTTATCGCCGTCTATCTCTCTCTCTCTCTTTATCTCTGTTTCTCTCTCGCTTTTTCGTCGGGGGCTTCTGTTTCCGGCAACACGTCAACGCGAAAGATTGATATGGAAACAGCCTTTATGCCAGCGCGGCCGCGATTAATTATTACCTACTAGGTGCTGCGTTATTACGGCCGGTTGCTGCAATATCGATCAATTTCTCTCTACTTAATGGCGATGGCTAGCGCCCCGGCCTGGCACTAATGGCGCGGCAAATGTATGGCTCTCGCCAAGTTTCTTCGCCTCTTTCCTTTTTCCGCTCGCATCGCGCGCTGCTCAAGCGCTGCGTTTCGTTCATCTCGCGCGCGTTTTTCTCGACCGTCTCGCTAAGCCACTTCTGCTTGGTCAGGGTGCAGACACGACCTCGTGCCGTGCATTGCGTAATGCCTGCCTGCCTTCCCCGTCCCGCGCCACGTCGGACGAGCGTGATCTTTGTTCTGATGCTCATTTTTATTCTGCTTATACCGCCGGCAATGTGTCGGCTATTAATTTCGCGTTTAACACTACACTCGCAACTAGAGGTTGGACCTTGCTTCCTTTTTATCATTCGATCTGAAGAAATCCTAATCTATCTGCTTTATTTCATCATCAGACTAATCTATGTTTAATAATTCTTAATTACAATTTTTGCGGGACATTGAGCGAGATTCTTTGTATAGATGCACAGTTTTATTTCTCTTTTGACTCATGCTCTTTTGAATCAAGACAGGTCAAAGGTTTTTGTAAACGAATCGACGCGATCATTTTTAGAGATATGTTGTATTAGATTCCATTAAAATTTGCGTCGTCGTCTCCCAACTGATTGATTATCATTATAGGTATATCAAGTATATATTTTCTTTTATCAATTATCTGTAAATTTAGAGATTTATGATCATAGAAATTAGCAAGTGCAACATTGTTATGAAATATGGTATTTATAATATTTATTATGCAAGAATTTATTTTCTGTGGTGGATAACGATGTCGCGATCCTCGATTGCATCATCTTGTTTGCTTTATTGGATTTCCACGGACGGAAGACGTGATACTTTCTCTATACAATCTCATGTGTCATAATCATCGGCAATATAAATTGTCAATAGCGCATGTTAAAGTAACATGTCAACGAGGATGGCATTCATGCAAAAAAGAAAGTTAAAGGGTATTCTATACATTACAATTATATCTTATTTTCCGGAGTTTTATTCAATTTATAGATATACGACGGACAGTTTGGATACTTTTGCCACTAAATATCTACCTTAATTGATTGTAAGAAATAAATTTATGTCTTCGAGAATCACGTTTTTGCCGGGAGAAAAATATGACTGTTAGGCTATCCCGGGATATATACCACCTTCGGGTTAACCGATTGTCACCTAATCGTTACCACGGCTGTCGGTGGCATTTGCGGTTCGCCGTGAATCAACGCTGGCAGCACGCTGCTCGTTTCGGGTGTCCCGGCCGTTAAGCTTTTTTAAATTAGCTTTTTACGTTCGGACGGACGTGTAGGTGCGCGTTGAGGGAGGAGGAAGAGGCTAGAGGAAGAGCAAGAGGAAGAGTAGGGAGGAAAGAGAGAGAGAGAGATCGGGACGGAGAGGATCCGACTGGGTAGCAAAGTCCGTCATGGCCGGCCCGTGTAATCGGACTAAATTGGATAATGCATATTTAGAACGGCCTAAAAAAAAGTGAGATACTCGAATGCACCGGGGGTAGGCATATAGGGTAGACACGCGGGACACGTGGAGGGGCAGGAGGGGAACAGGCTTTAAAGGTCCTTCTTGACCTGCTCGAGTGGCAAGACGTGCCTGCTCTCGCTTCGCCTTTCGTCGTCGTTCATTCCGCCAAAGGCCACTGTATGCGTGCGGTTACTATAGCAAACGGATATGCTTTCGATTCAACTAGAATCGCGATTATGTGCTTGATGGTCTTTCCTTAGGTCTTAACTCTTCGAGTACCTCTTTTTAAATATACCACAGACGGACAGATATATTCATTGGTCGCAGGAGTTGATCTAAATTAGATTAATTATTAGATTAAGTGGAAAATTAAGTGGAAAAATATATAAAATTAAATTTATATTTTTAGCAATGCTTAGATACTTTATTAATATAAATAAGCTCGTGTTTCTCTCTAATCCGTCACGGTACTGTTAGAAAACTTGTGTGCTAATAACAAACATTAAATCTTGTTAGATTAGAAGATACATTATTTGTTGAGTATTAATTTTTCTATATCGAGAATGTTATTTATTTTGCCATATTCTGCTTACTCGAATCTAGTGAGAAAGTTTAGGTTGTATAATGGCGAAGAGCGAAGACTTTTCGAATTTAGCGAGAGGCGACAGCCCGCTCTTGCGACAAGAGCGTCGTCGATAAGGCCGCATTAATATTATGTATTATATATTCTGAATTGATTTGGTTTCTTGGATGATTAATATAGGAAAGTTAGACGGAAAAGGAGAGGATGAGATATGACCGATTGATGGCTTCATTTACTCAAGTCCGGAACGGGATAAATCATGCGCGCGACGTGTCGCGCGATCACGCCGCGTTCCATTTAGCGCCGCCGGTAGTGAAGCCTGGGTCTCTCTATCTCTCCTGCTTTTAAGATTAGGCACTTACAATAAGTATCATATAAGCTTCCAATTACTTCCTATCTTTTCCCCCGCGTTACGTTATCGCCGGCGCATTTGACGTCGCTCATTATGGGACGGCCGAGACGCGATAGAGCGCTGAGTTATGGGGCCGATAAAGCAGACGCTTCGGTTGTGTGCTCGTGTTCTCCAGGATAAACTATTTTTCAGATCTAGATTCTCGATTTATCGCCCGTCTTCAAAATTCTCGTATCTGGTATCGCGAGACTGATGCCCGAATTTTTCTTTGTTAATATGTTAACCGTCACGTTGATCCCCGTAGAAAAAGTGCCCAAGGGACCCTTTGTTGCCCAAGGAAATATTTTAACGTTTATCGTATCGGTATAGTTGATAGCGACGTCTTAGATGATAAAAGAGATAATATTATGAACGTAGGCAATTGTTAATTAATCGAAATAATTAATATAAACGCTATAAATGTACTATCCATGCATTTTATATTATATGAAAACAAATTGACACATGCCGAAAAAACAGTTATAATAATTATGATAGATTAGTAATCCGAAGTAAAGCAATACGATCAAACTGAACTTTTTGAAGGAACAGGTGAAAGAGAGGAACTATGAGAGGAAAAAGGGGAGATCTCCAAAGGGCACAGAGAGCATATTGCAGGTCATCCCGAAGGGCTTCCAGTCGCTCTTCTTGGCGCAAAACGTTCGCACGTTCGGATTCATTAAAGATTTAATTTCATTTAAGGTACGAACGCGGCGCGCGTTCGGTGCGGTTTATGAGAGATGTTTACAGCCTCGCTTCTACCGCTCTCGCGGCCGAGAGATAGATATCTCTGTGGCGGTAACGGGAGATGTAATGACGCGCGTGGATACATCTTCTTCGACGTGCAATGCGACGCGACGCAAATATCCGGAAGCACTTAGAGCGACCGTACTCCACGTACCCACGGCTACCACTCGGGCTATCGACTAAAAATCG
This sequence comes from Temnothorax nylanderi, assembly GCF_030848795.1. Lineage (NCBI taxonomy): Eukaryota > Metazoa > Arthropoda > Insecta > Hymenoptera > Formicidae > Temnothorax > Temnothorax nylanderi. Next base: position 88,648 of record NW_027249137.1, read on the forward strand.
TCGATACGTGTATGGTATCGGTTCGGCCATATATAGACCTGTATCCTGCATCTCTCATCGCTGTTAGCCACCCGCTCTCTCGTCGGTAGTCGAGGATAAATGCAAAATCGATCCGCGATTCGAAGGATCGGAAAGAACACGTGGAAGATAATGGCCGCATTTCCTGCTACGAATTCCCTTTGATTCCCCACGTATTTCGCGCGATTATTCTCTTTGCGGCTGATCACACACAGCCCCGTCACGATCCATTAATGATTTCGGTGATCGGAACGCGACTCTGTCCGTCTAAAATTTTCATCCCTCAAGAGCGTGATGTGGCACATATGCGCCATTCAAATTTATATATAATATACTTAACAAATATGCTTGGTTAATTAGATTATTGCTTTTGGACATACATATATATTGTTCTGTTTTCTTTTATTCATCATAAGTTTTTTAACTCCAATTAGCTAATTGAAGCCTTGACTCTATTATTTGTTTTATAAAATGTTAACTGGAAAATTATAGTTTTTTTACTTTGTGTATTTATATTATATCTTTGTATTTCTTGCTTATTATTTCAATTGTTTATTTTTTCTTCAATATACGAACATATTTGCATCGGTATTGAATTTAATATTCGTATGTTTCACAATTTTATATATTCTCTTATTTTATATTTTACATACATTTTCTGAATAACTTTCTTTTAAATTGTGTTTATTTATGTTTAAAATTTGTTGTATATGCATATTTTTATGTACCCACATTGTTAATACGTTTACCTCGAGAGATTTTTCAACAATGCCAAGTCCATTAAGATTTCTTCAATCCCGCGATTCCCGCGAGAAGGGTCATTTTAGAGCGACCATAAAATCTTCGTGTATCTGAGAACGATTTATAGTGAGTCGAATTAATTCTTCCGTGTGTACTGGTCGGCTCTTTCGAACCGAGTTAACGATGCTGACGTTTAGCGGACGGATGGGGGATTTGCAACAGAAAGGCAACGGTAAAAACCCATGCTGGTCAAGCTCTCGCATATATAATAAGCATAGATATATATGTATATGTACATAGCATATATAGATGTATATGTATATAATGATTCGAATTTGACATTATAAAACGGCCAGGCTATAAATCAATATTTTATCGAAATCTCTGAGAGATTATATGCAGCCTATTTCTTCATTTTAAATGGTTCGAAATAAGTACCTTTCCGTGAATTAAATTTAATATGTATATGTATGATTATATTGTAATTTCATAAGATTTATATTTAAAATACTTGGAACATCTTACACATATTTTAGTATATGTATATATATTTACATATACGCGTGTATGCAAACGCGCGCGCGGCAGGACGAGGACGTGTAGACGTGTATTAAATTTCGGATAATACCGAAGGAACGTCCGTTCGCGGGGTAATTAATGTGCCTCCGGGGATCCGGTCAAGGAAACGGAGGGGCCGCGCGCGGGGGGGAGGGGGGGGGGAAGCAGTCACGAACGAAGGAAAACGGCAACGAAAAGGAAGGAGAAGGGGCCCAACCTCGGATTGGTTTTCTCACAGTGAGCAGTCCGTCCCGTACCCGAAAACCGGACATCTGGACACAGGACAGCTGCGCCGACCACAACAGGGTCGTGCCGCGGAAGGCATGCAGGGTTTCACGGGGGTGAAAACCGTGCGCGCTGTGCATCGATACGACGCCACCCCGTAGTGTGCATACCTATGAGGCCGCACACCATGGGCACGTAGGCCCGTCGAGCAAATCGTCGACGCGGGAAATGCGGAATCGCGTTGACGATCCCCCGAAATCATCGAGCGCGACGCGAACGGAACCATTCCCCCCCCCCCTCCTTATTGTCGCGCCGCGAAAGCGCCCCGTGTCTTTCCCCATTTCGGGAACATATAACGCGAGAGGATCTCTCGACCAAATATCCGTGTGACCCGATCCGGAAATCAGTGGGGCTTTATTGACTGAGTACGTGGGGCACACAGGTATCGATATGCGTTTGAAAAGCTATATACGCGGCGATTTTTGTCATTCGTCTTTGCATCTCTTCTGATCCGTACTCACATTAAATTTAGAACTCAACGGAGATCTTAGATTAACGATTTTAGATTTTAAACTATAAATTAAATACATAACTCAATAGTCTACTACAAAATTCAAATCGACAGATCATAAAAAAAGACATCAGGGGATGATAAAGTTAGATACTATAACGTTAGTATTCGCGTTTTCTTTATTGCAACAAACTCTCTATCTTTTTAACATAAAGATATAACGATTTTACTTTGGCGCGGTGCATCGCAGAGCAAGTAAAATTGACATTCAAGGCGACAGCAAAACGTCTCTATCGCCAGCGAAATAAGAATACGATAGAACCGTAAGTCTTTTGGGAGAAAAATAACGCTTCCTCGAAAAGAACGAGAGAATCCGAAATCCGACACGAACTAACACGTGGTCCCCGAGCAAAGTGGCACTCAGCACTTCGCCCCAGGCTTTCCGGACCCCTTCGAGTGCCACCCACCCGCGCTTTCATCATAGTGCGGAGCTGTGCTTTCTCGCCCCTGCCCGCCACTTGTCCACCCGCGCAGGGTGGACGCAAGGTGTTTCTCCCTGTCGCTTCTCTGGCTACCTGTCGATGGCGGAAACGATCTCGACAATGGTCATCTGCTATTGATCGATACGCGGTAAATTTATCTCCGATTTTTGTTACAATTCTATGGAATCCTTTATTTTGAATTCCTTTAACGTATACGTTTTCATATTTCTGCACTTATTCTTACAAATAAATGTTGAAAACTTATTATTATAATTTAATAAGCTATCTAAAAAAAATTCGTTCTCTTAATCGAGGGATTTTTTAAATGAAATATACTTCATTATTATTATTTTCAAAAAATTTAACAGTTTTTTTTGGAAATAATCATGTTAATCGAATTGTAATGATAAATGCGTCCCTGATTTACGCATTGATATTCGCAGCATCATTACATTTCCTTGTCGATATCTATCGCTCAATATGCACATGAATATTGTTTTTATGCTCTCGATGGAAATTTCCTTCTCCTTAATGACATTAGCATTAAATGCATGATTCATCGTAATTCGATGTGTTAGACTAAATTATCACAAGATAATCCAGGAATGGGAAGAATAAAAAATTGAATTTAAAAACATTTCAAAATAAGAAAGTATTATTCACGCATGTTACAAAAATGCGATTTTTATGATAACAAATAGTAAAACATGATATATATTTGTATGTTATATACATTTGTTCCTAGATCGATTTCTTACATACTTTTTACTAACTGATAATCTCATAAATAGAATCGAATAGGTAACACATTTTTAGACTGATCGTCGCTCACCGATTTTTAAATATCCTAAAAATTTTAGACGTTAACCCACATGTTAACTCGTACGTTGAACGCAGTAGCCGATGTAGCAATTCGAATCAGGTATCAACTACCTCGCTGTAAGTCCGAGCATCAGGTATTTGTCGAGAAGCGTCGCGCGGCGTTTTGTTCGAGAACAGCACGGACCAGTATTTCCTCGCGAAGTTCCCACCCTAAAAGGTGGACAGTGTCCAGCTCGTAAGGACTAGGGCAATTACGGTAGCAGGCTCCGGGAGGAGCGGGCGAAAGTCCCGCGACGAGGAAACTAGTTTTCTCTAGGAGAAACGTCCCGGAAGCGATGCGGGGCACGTTCTTGTACCCCTGCGTATGGTCTCGGAGAAACTCGCTTTTGGATTTTGATTATCACGAAAACTCGATCCCGATCCCGATCCCGTTCCGGACCCCGAATCCCTGGGATTCCCGCGGAGAGAAACGTCTAACGTGTAACTCGTCACGGGCCGGCCGAGAAAGTCACCGAAAACCCTGTTAAGGTCACAGGGTTGGTCCGGGGTCACAAACGGCTGTTTCTGCCAGTTTGGCTCTCTTGGTCGAATGACTATCTTCACTCTGGAAGACGGGGAGGATCGTTTCGACCAATAAATTCTAAGCTATGGTTACAATAAGATTGAAGAAATTTAGTGCAATAGTGATTTAACAGTGACTTAATTTTTTGAAGACTTAAAACTCAATCTTGAAAGTAAGAAATTAAACTTAATCTTTTAAATTAACAGAGTTATTAACGAATTACTACGTTTTATTTAATATTAAAATTAATTAAATAAACAAAATAGTGAAGGCGATAATCTGCAGTGTTATGAAATCTTGCAATAATAATAAACGTTTGCTGTTTGTAGTAAAAGTTGAAGAATTAAAATAAAAAAATAAATCAAATATGTTATTTGTGAAAGCTATTTTAAATAAAAGATTATAATATTAGAGCGGGTCTAATAATTTAGAGTTAAAATCCACTTTTATCTCGAATTTTTCAATAGATCAGTAGTCTTTTATTAATTAATTACTGTCTTGTTCTTTAAAATCTTTTATGATAAACCCGACGATGTTCCAAACTGATTAACCATCAATTATATCACTTTGCGCATGAAAGCTTATTACTCACGAGATGAACTAATAGCCGCTGTTTTTCTCGTAATCAACAAGGATGGTCGGCGATAACATTAATGTATATAACGATCTTGTTTCGTACAACTGCAATAACGAGCATAGCTTCGTCCGATTAAATTTTTTCTCGCGTGCTCGACGTTTCCGTACGCGACGCTTACGTAAAGAGATCCGTGTAAAAAGACGCGAGCAAAATTTTCTGCGCTCGTTCGCTCCTTATCACTTCTTATCATTAATTATGAGCATGGTAATATGCCGTTGGCAGTGTCGCGTCGAATGCTTGTTGACGCACTGAAGCGTTCTTTCTATCGCGTCTTCGATTATCGCCGTTACTTTCGTAAGCAAATATTTTCAATTTACGTGAAAACCGAGCGACTGCGTCCGCTTCGCTCTAGATCCGTTTCAGTTGTTCATGACAACAATTTAAATGCGTGTATGTGCGGACATGTTTCGCAATGCGAAAAACATGAACAATAAATTCTAAAGGTAAGCTGGAACAAAAAACATTGTATGAATATGTATGAATAGTTTTGCTTACAAGTTATGAGCTATTATGTTCCATCAACAATTACTGATGACTGATAAAATTTGTTTAAACTGTTGCCTCTGAAGTGAAACACATTTTGAATTATTATTACTCCCAAATGATTGTTTGACTATTGTTTATAATCTCAAATAAAAGTAATGTGAGTTACGTCAATATCAAAATTAAATAATATATCTTAATAGATGATAGATAATTATATTATTGAAGCTATATTTTTAAACAATCGGAATTATAAATTCTCGGTCATCTCCCATCAATTTACTAAACACAATTTTTAGTTACTCTTTGGATGTTGTTTTTATTAAAGCGTAAACAACATTTTGATCAACGTTCCTCAATTTTAATCTTTATTTGACTGACGTTTTTTTATCTCTTTAGAAAGAACGGAAAAAATAATATGGGGTGGGGGCGAGAAATTAATCCAGAAGATTAAAGTTAACCGATACACAGCCAATATGTAGCTAAAATATTATTATGAAAGCCTGAACGAGCAATCTAATTATATCCCCGCTAATATCAGCACTTATCAATTTCTTTCGGTCGTTAGTAAATGTGACGCAACTCAGCGACAAGCCACGCTTGCGAAACGACCCGATCTTGTATTCGCGAAGGTCCCGGGCCCGCCGCGCCGTTTCTCGTTGCCGCGATTTAATCTTAAGGGCGGCGCATTGTCATTCATCGCGCGCCATATCGTCCTTCGTGCCGGAACGAACGACTTCGAATTCGAGAGTCCCGGATATAGAAACGGCCGTTGTCTCGGACCTAATGTCGCGGAAGAGAATAGGGGACGGAGTGCGGTTTGAGAAGGAGAGGAAAACGGGAATCGAGTCGGATCGTGGGAGTGTATCGTTTCCTATTTAGCGTTGCGGTCGAAACTTTTAAGGGGCGGCCTCCCCCTTCCTTTATTGTCGGAAACTGAAGGACCGTAGGGTACCGAAGGAAGAGAGACAGTGAGGAAAGCGGCGGGGGCGAGAAGAAGAGAGTTCTCGTGGCCAGCAAAGTTGCGTTGAGGTCTCGCCAATGGTCATTCGTGGTTACCCTTCGGCCGAACGGACACGATGTTTGTTTGTTCCGCCCTGGGTGTCACAACACACCCACTACAGACCGCAGCGGGGTGCTAACTAGCGTTATGTACTTGCCTAGGAACCCCCGTTAGATTCGTGACAAAACGGGTAACCGCACAAACAGAATCCCCGGATGCGGCAAGCCTGTATTGGTTAAAGACCCTATCTCGAATTGCGTGTCGACAAAATATATGTGGTGCATATTATAAGTGGAAAAATTCCAATATTATGAACAAGACATGTTAATTTTAATTTTGTAAGCTATGTTTTTATATATGCCTATAAATTACAATGCTATTTATTATAGGCATATACAATTGAATTGGAATTATACACTTATACATGTTCGAAAAGTATAATTTTTAATTTAATATAATTTATAACTTGCTAGCACAAATATACATATATAATATTTTATGGTTTACTAATTATAAATTTATTTTAAAGTGGAATACTTAGAAGCGATACGATGAAAGAACTATATATTTTTTATTCTAAAGAATAATTTTCTAAATAAATACATAGATATATTTTTTATTTAATAAATATATATATATTATTTAATAATGATGATTTTTATAGTAAATTACGAATACTTATCCGTAGAAACTCTTTTGGAAAAATACCAGTTTTAAATAAAAACTGTAAACTCTAGTTTTCTCTATATCTGAATATTTTGCAAAAACCCGTTGTTAGAACGATTTGATGCTTCCAAAATTTAGACTTATAAATTTATTTCCATTACGCCAGGCATTTGAAGAGATATACGTTGCGATCTTGCCATTCTATTAATCGAATCGGTGATTCGGGGTTTCCGGACCGTTAGTTACGTCGCCGTTCGTAAAGTCGCAGGCTGATCACACACTCCTTCCGTTCCGGCGACTCGTCTCGCCCGCGGAATTTTATTTGCGTCCTACCGAGATTTACTGTCCCTTGCGGCAGGATATGGGAACCTTCGGCTCCAATCTCAGGGTCCGGCTGCGTAAACTTTCGGGACGAGCGAGAGAGCTCTCCTCGAGAGAACTCCTCGTTCCCCTCGGTGCTTTCCCGCCCTCCCCTCCCCCCACCCGACTCATGCTTGCGGACTCACGTGTGGTGTCCGACCCCTCGGACACGGTTCATAAACATTTTAAACAAAATTCGGGAAAATCTGAATTCGTCCTGCGGGAAGGGTCGGTTGGCCGGGAAGGAAGCGTCTCCGCGGGAGGAGAGGAAAAGGGAGACGATGTCCGAGCCGATTTATACATACATCACGTGTCCGCGCACTTTCATAGGTGGCTATGTATTACGTGCAGTTATGGGAGAGCGGGGCACACACTAAATCATACACCATCACAGACTTCGAAGCTCAAGGGCAACCGCGTGCGGTCGGCAACCTTGCGGGATTCATTTCCGCTTCCGCTTTATGTTTCCGCTTTGTGCAGGCATTTATGCATAATGGAAAATTCTTGCGGCCGAATTTCGAACGAAACTCGGTGATCGTTGCGGTGGACGTTATTCAGTCTCGATTTCCATATAGATTATGCGCGACACGTGCGACATTTATTTCCTTGTCCTTTTTACAACGATTAGTACCTTATGTTAATATTGCATATTAGGCATGCAGGAATGAGATAGTCGAAGAGAATATGCCCAAAATATAAAAATTTTTATTTGTAGTCTTATATTAGAATTATTTGAAAGATTAGCGTTATTCTGAGAAAGAATGTTAATGTTTCTAATTTGTTAAAACAGTATCTTAATCTAATTCTAAGCTAAGGAATAATATATATAGAAATTAAAAAGTCATTTAGTCTGGAATAATGCAAAACTTAATGAATAATATTTAATATATGATATTTGATAAGAATAGAATATTTTTTTCATATGTATTATAAAAGTAGGCTAAATTTTTTAGACTATTTCGCAATATACTAATCTTGTGCTATTTGCAACATCTATTGTGCATCTATATATTGAAGTTTAAAATAATATTTCAGCGTAAACAGTTTTTGCATTCCCAATATCGTTTCACCCTCTGTTTCTATGTTTTTCATTCTTTGATACCACGAATGAAATAAAGCCACGGTTCGCGAGTTTTTAATACATTTATCGACATCCGACAGTTATTTATGTCCACACGTGACAAGTATTTCAGTTTGCCCAATGGAGGGTCCGGGTCTCGGCTTTTGCCCCGAACTTTGGATCAATAGCTTAAAGCTTAATACTAAAATTTTGCTTCGAGCCGAGCCAATTCCCGTAAATCCACGCACGCCTGTACTTCTACTGAAATATTTTTCAATAATGTATTAGCATATTTTAGGATAACAAAACTTATATACGCTATCAATAAAAATCTCTATTATTAATAAATAATTTTCCCATTTTGGCAGACTTGAAGCATTTTAATAATTTATAGTGATTCTAACATTTTTTCTTACACTTCTCGTATTGATGTCATATTAATTTGTATGTTGAAAATCGGAAATATAATTGTATTTACAATAATTATTTTAAAGTAGATATATAATAAATACGATTTGAAAACTGTTTTATATAGATAGACCTTAAGAAGCCAGATGAAAAGCATCGATGAGAAAACAGATCGCGCAAATGGCGACAGTAATTCTATCGTTCGCGTAGCATGAATACCGCAGTGATTGCCATCGTAGAGTGCAAAATATAATTTATTCGCGGGACATCGCGTCCGCGGGATTCCTAGCGATTCCTCAGATTGATATTCTCGGCGTTTCTACTCCAGTTGCTACCCGATAATGGAGTATTGTTTTATTAATTTTGTCGAGAGAGAGAGAGAGAAAAAGAGAGAGGGGGGAGAGGGGAGTATACACAGTAAAAAATTTTGTGTCAATGGAAGTCCACTCTCAATTTTGTGTTAAAATAACTCATTCATCGTGTTATTTTTGACATTTAGAAATGTTATAAATGTCGATATAACATTTCTAAATGTCAAAAATAACACGATGAATGAGTTATTTTAACACAAAATTGAGAGTGGACTTCCATTGACACAAAATTTTTTACTGTGTACGTACCATCTTGGGGTCTATTTAAATCGTACATCGTGAAACAAATTCAACACTCGATATTGTTTGAATCCTTTAAGGGCAGGAACTGAACAAGAACAGGAAAGAGAAGAACACTTTGCTCCAATAATTAATTTATCATGATTTTTTTGCTTTTTTATCTTCCTCCAGTTTAACAACATTTAGCTTAAATTTTGACAAACTTGTGAGCGACTTATCAAATTGATTAAAAACATATGAAACTAATAAAAATAAAAATTTGTAGCGTTTTTTATTTTTATTGTCTATATAAGATGCGAGATGTAGAAATGCGTGGTGGCAAATTAATATCGCATCTAGGAATTTCCATCATAGTGCAAAAATGTTTCTTTAAGCGATGCGTTTCACGGTAACAAGTGATCAAACAGCGGTAAGGAGAGAAATTGGAGACGGATTTCATCGACGTGCTCGGAAATGCGTCAGGTCTGGTCTTCGCGTTATAATGACCAATAAAATGAAACTATAATCGATTTCTCGCCAATCGAACTGCGCCCCGGTATAGTCAATTTGCCTCCGGTTAAGTGGTTTACATCCGGCCAACACGCTGTCGTAAAACCGTTTACATTGCGCTGCTTAGGCTTCTTACGCCGATTTATGCCTCGCGGGGCTCCGGGTCCCGCTTCGTTCGTTCATTCGTTCGTTCTTGCGGTCCGCGCGCAAGTGCGCACCATCGAGATCTCGTTACCGTGCAGTACGTTAGTACGAGCGTTGCGCGCGCGTACCGATTGACGTCGTTATTTACCTTGCTCATTTGCTAATGTCTACCGCTAACGTATTGCTTATCCTTTGCACCGCATGAATTTATAGATCGCCATTACTCCGGCCACTTTTTCTGTTCCTGATCATCGACGAGCGGAGCTTTATTTGCCCCGCGATCGCAATGCTCTCATCCTTGACGTTAGCAGCCATGAAATTAGCAAACGAATTTATAACTATATTAGCGAAAATATTTCCCGTTATTATGTCTCGACTGATATAATCAATTATTGTAATTTTCAAGCTTCTTATCACACACTGTGATTCTACAGCTATTTTTATTTTATAGTAAATAAGATAATATTGATATACAGGTGAAGTATTCAGCCAGCGAATTTTTATCATTCATCCAGCGAGCGCGAGACAGGCGATGCAGCTCAGAGCCATAACCGTTTTAGACAAAATTACCTTTCGACTGTTGGAAATGTGCCGACACTGACGTTACATCGTAAGTTTTAAGTGTGTCAGCGCCGGCAGCGAATTCGTGCGTTTTCCGCGTCGGAAAGCAACGGAGGAAGACTCGAGCGTATTGTCGAGCCGGTCGCACGGCTGCTTTTCGTGAATTTACAACGCGAGCGGAGTCGAGTAAAATGTGATGTGCGACGTTTCTGTTGTTCGTTGTCGCGCGAGGGGCTCGCTCGTCCTCCTAAAATTATACAGCGACGATAAAATCGCGCGCGAATAATTTCGAGAACCGGCGGATACGGTTCTCGCCTAAACGTAAGCCACGCAACATTAGCATGAGACATTGTTGTGGCGTCGTGGAATTGAAGCGTGAAGAAAAAAATCAATCTAAAATTCGTCAGAACTAACTTTTACATTTTATTTACAATAATTGTTTTGTCATATCTCACCCTTTACATTCGTGATCTCCTAAAATCGTGGTGAAACGACTAATACGAATTAGACTGTAAAAATCTAAAACTAGAATAAAGCTAAATCATCGTTAGATTTACCGCAAAACACTGTATAATGTTAAAATTAAAAAAAAAGAATTTTTTGTTCATAACAAGTAACAAGATTAACTAATTGTGAAAAATGAGAGCTACGAAATTTAGATCGTCGATTTTTTTAAACGAGATAACTTCCGTTTGAAGCGTTCTTGTTCAACAATTCTGACCTTAAAGAAGTAATTGACATTTCAAACTAGTACGCTGCATCTTATCCAATGTGCTTTTATGCACATACGTCTGTAATTGTCGCGAGAACAAGCTCTCGAAAATGTCGGGCGACGGATGTACCGGGTGGCCGCACGTTCGTTCGGCGCTGTGGGAACTCGGTCTCGGATTCCAATGGGTGTTTTATTGCGCGCATATGTCGGCGAATTGATCCGCTCGGTCGTAAAGCAAATGACGTTGCGAAAGGAGAAAGGTACCCCCCTATTATTTTATGAAATGAAATCATTAACGTATAGCCACTGGAGCCTATAATTGGGACGACCATAAGATTGTAAGAACGAGCGCTCGCAGAGGCGATGGATCGATTACGAGGTAGCATTATTTCCGCGATTTCCCGGCACACATAAGACAGCTACTTTAACTATTAAGTGAATACACATATATGCAATCGTTATCAATTCTATTGCGTAATTATTACAAAGTTCCATATGAATTCAATTTTATTGTAAAATATTGCGAATCAAGGCTTTGCGGTATTGAAGAAATCATGGCATTTAATGATGAATAAAGTATGCTAAGTAAGAATTTAAAGATATTAATAGAATTATTCTTCATAATTTTTTATTTTGAAAAAAAAGAAAGAAAAGAAAATTTCTCTGTCTAAATTTATCGACTTTAGCTTTGATATTATAATTTGCAATGTTTTATAATTATTCTGGGAATAATCATAATTAAGGACATAGTTCAGTATCATAATGTAAAACAATCATTAGCATTTTACGTTCAAATTAATTATCACCATCGCTTTCTAGCCCCTGCGAAGGTAAGGATACAACAGGTCGAAAGATATCGGAATGTCGCTCACGGTCGGGAGTCTGAATAACGCCGCGCCGGCAGGCTGCCGAGGGCGAACGGATGGGCAGCCACGTTTAACCCGTTACAAAGTACTCGATCGTTCATGCAGTACTTGCAAGTCAAATAGGCAACTATTCTTATTAGTGATAAATAAGTGTGATTTTTGTCCGTAAAAATTAGCATATAATTAGATTTATTATTTATGACATCTTTAATGCTATACGACCTCTACGTAATAAAATATTGAGACGAAAGTCACATCTTTTACTAGAGTTGTGAGCCCTGTGAATATATGTACAACAGCAGCGCGGCAACGTTGCGGTCAGCTGAGTCAGCAGTCTTCGTCGTCGCGATCTACATAACCTGTACGTACAAGCGATACAAGTGTGAAATATGAGCTGGAGCGAGCAGCCTCGACGTAAGGGACGTTTCGAGACGAAACGAAAAATTGATAGAATCTATTTCTCCGTGCGCTATACTCATCAGCTGACACGTGCGACGTTGCCAAGCTGCCGCTAGTGCCGCTCGAGCCCAGCCATCAGTTCCGTGTTGTCGATTTAGTCAATCGAAAATTACGTTTTATTATTATATGGTTCGGTCAATGAACTCGGGCTTTCGTCAGTATCTTGCAAAATGTTTATTGCATCGTTTCGTCAGTTTTTGGTTCGTTCATCTATTTTTGAAGTATTGCAATTTTTGCAGCATAAGCGCTTTAGCCTCGTTTTTCGGATAAGGGGTCCCCCCACCGCGTTAAATTGGCAAAGTTTACGGACATATATCTCCGGAACCAATCGGTTAAAAAATCTGAAATTTTACAGACACACTCGAGGAACGTTAACCTTTCATGTCATATCACATTTTCCGGGCTAAGTACATATGACTTAAATGCATGAACCACCTTAACCCGTTACAAAGTACTCGATCGACTTTTAATAATACACCGCGTCCGATCGCGCGTATCAGAGCGTCCGCGAATAGCGCGACAAGGCTCGCTCCTCCTGCCTTCGCTCTCGTCACCGTAGCAACGCAATATCGTTCTCGGAGCATTGTGACGGATCTCACCCCGGGACAACCAGCCACCGCGCATCGCGCTTTGCCACATCCTGCGGGATCCCGGGATACGCGGGGATATGGCTCTACGGTGGGTTTGAAGTGGCTCGCTTCCTCCCCGTCGTTGTCAGGAGGCGACCGAGCGAGCTTCGACAAACTCGCTCGAGACTCACTCTCTCGGCGGAGACGAGTTTGCGCGCGTGCCCGCACGCACGCACGCACGCGCGGGGTAGATGACGGCCGGTGCGGCGAGAGACAACGGAGACGAGAGGGTTCGTCGAGAGGCTGCGGATAATCGAGGTCTGCTCCGGTTCCGGGGTTGGTGTACGCCACCCTCATCGCCGCGGCGCGGCGCGGCGCGGCGCGACGACACATTGATGGCAAGCAACCGACCGAGGACGGATTAATTCTGCCGGATTAGCAGCTTTGCGTCGAATTAGGCACTGTTACCGGCTAATAAAATCATCGAGACGCACCCGTCGCTCTCCGATGCGTTCGCTGGGTGGGAAACTTGCTCTCGCCCGTGCCGCGTCGTCGGCTATAGGGAAGCATTGTAGCGATCAGCATCTTGTCGACGCCGGAGATTTTATTCTACTCCGATTTAATCATATTATCGGAAGAGCGGCTGGGGAGAGCCTTACGGTGTGTTTCGTAAAATTTCAAGTTAATTTCCTTTTAAATTGATTTTAGGAAATATTATATCAGTATTAATTAAATTATTTGTTATTAATCTTCACGTTCTGTAATTTTCTATAAATTGTAATTAAACAATTACACTGTGTATATATGTGTGATCAGATCTGTTTAATACAATTGTTTTAAAATTAGTTCTCATTTCACTAAAAATAATATTTTATTTTAATAATATACAGTAGAAAAAAATGTTCGATAAAGAGATAACCATTCGATTCATGTATAAATCCTTAATGTTTTGATCAAATTGACGTTATTGTTATATTGATAAAAACAAAAGATAATTACGAATGTCAGGACAGAATATAAAACATTAATTATATAGATAATAAGATCAAATCATTTTCGGAAGTTTAGCAGAAATCAACAGTGCTAAGGTACATATTATCGAAAGTCACAAGCCGTGACATAGGAGGATTCTTGTTCGAAGGCCAGGGTACGAGTGCTGGGGTTCGTTCCGCGGTTAATTAAAGTATCACGACAGGGCGTTTACAAACGAGGCGGGACACATTTCGCGACAAAAGGTGGAAGAGTCTCCCTTCGTGCGCGTTCACTTTGAACCGATATCAAGCCGAGAGAAGGCCCGAGAGGGAGGCTCTCGCGGAGAATCGAGGGTTCGACTCGCGCGCTCGTTGTTCGTGGCATATCGAGGGAAAGCATCCGACCGGAGTCGGATTAATTCTGCCAGATTAACGCCTTTGCTTCCCGATCTCTCAGCAGGCCAATATACGGGAATCGGAAAGATTCTTTTCTTCTCCTTCGCACGCTCTCTTTCTCTTCGAAGATCTTTCTTGAATTAACAGCGACGCTAGCTACCCGTTTCTGGCTATTACCGGCACTGTTGATTGCCGACTGCCCCGTTATCGAGCCCAATTAGCCAGATATTACGTATTCCTCGTCATTACGTTTCCACTCTGCTGCATGGCGCGCGGTCTCGCTTTGACGAATCCAGTCTATTAGCTAAAGCACGAATATTCTCTTTTTTTCGTGGAGAACTATTCACGGGATAAGGCTGATGTAACATGATCCATCAATCAACTACTTTTAGTACCCTTCTCAAATATTGTATCGCACTATAAGAAGAATAATCAAAACAATATAAATTGATATGTTTAAGGACAGTTTAAAATATAAACATGTAAATAAAAGACTTAATTGTATACATGTACAGTAGCAAATTTAATTGTCAGATTATTTCTACTGGAATTAATTTAATCTCATTGCAAATGACATTATAAAATAATTTTATACTACATTGTATTCAAAATTGTGAGTTCGCTATTTTATTATAGAAGTCCGTAGTACTAGTTGTTAAATATAATAGAAAAAATATTTTTTTAGAACTAATAATAAATATTACGATAATTACTTTCTTTGTATTTTAAAAAATTTTGTAAATTTTAAAAATTTTACAAATACTGAAATACGAAGTAAACACAACGCAATACAATATCTTCGTCTATTACAATAGTAAGCGATGTATTCTCGGGATATAATTGCACAGGAATTTGATGTATCCTCGGAAATATTAATCCGCGACGAGAGTATTGATCTGTCACGAATCGCCCATCGATTGAAGATCGTTCAAGGTTGAGGGTCGAGCGCAATTAGAGCGAGACCAATTCTCATCGAAGATAAGCGAGGGTCTCTTACCGAAACGTCGCGCGTCGTGCCGGCGATCGACTATCCCACGACGATCCGTGAGGAATTTTTTCGTCCTTCGAACCGTTCTTCGGACCGCGTGACATTGCGGATCTTGGAACGAGCTTTATAGCCGTTTTTGTCGCCGCGAGTTCGAGTACGAGCCGGCCTGGCCGATTTTCCAGCCAATGATTCGCTGGCCCACACGGCGACTCTATTACCGCATTCTGCCGAGCTCTAAAAACTGGCGGTGCACATACGGTACTCTTTTTCATCCTCAACCTCAACCATGCGAAGGGCCAGAAGGGAAAGAGAGAGAGAATGTGTGTGTGTGTGCAGAGAAGAAGCAAGGTGGAACGAATGAGTGAGCGAAGCTTATTTAAAATCAAAAGAAAAAGACAACGGTGCAGCTTTTTATTCAAAAGATAAAACAAAATGCAGAATAAAACAAAGAATTTGAATGCACATTATAAGCAATTAAGACACGCGCCAGTAAACGTTTTTGAGAAAAAATAAATCGTGAATAAAATGAAGAAAATATAAAGTCAAATTCGTAGCGAATGGGCGGAGAGTAATGTGAGAGAAGTAGATAGGCGTCGATGACAGTAAATAAAGATTTTACCGCATTCCGCACTCTCTAGAGAGATGCCGCATAACAATACCGAAATACCGACAAATATGGAAATGGCTGAACTGGAGAAAACACAAAAAGGTGCGTATATAGGAGATCACGTTGGAAGGACATACGCGCGCGCGCGCGCGCGCGCGCATGTAAGCATGCACGCACGCCAGCGAAAAGGAACCGGCGCAGAGAGGAGGGCCTCGTTTTTCATTTCTTTCCACGAGCGCGACGGACAAAGGCTATTGTGGAGGATCCCATTGTGGATGATTTTAACGTATGCACACACGCACACACACATACATACATATATACAATACATACACATCTAGCCAGTGCGACTGTGCGAACGCGTGCATACTCACTCTCGTTCTCGTACGGCCCGCCAGCGGAATACGCGCGTGCGTGTGCATATGCATGTGCATGTGCATGTGCATGTGCACCCGACCATCGAGGAATCCGAGCTGACCCCCCGGGTGACACGTTGCATATTTATACCAGGAAACGATCGGTTGTCATTGCGCGCACGACGGTTACTGCTCGCGCCGATAGATCTGTATCCGACACACAAGCAGAAGAGTACAAGAGTCCGAAAATTCATGTTTCCCTGAAGAAGCAAAGATCTGAGAAGATTCGGAATAAAGAGCGACTTTTTAAACTGTATTTTGAAGATGAAATAAATATGAAAATAAACAGGGAAATAAATAAGGAAATAAATTCACATATATGTATGTACACACGTATACTCACAAAGAAAAATGAATGAAGCTAACACAAAACCGTGATTTATAAGTCTTTTTCTATTTTAAAAATACACGTTGTAGATTACATATATTATTCTTATGATAATGTATACTTATCAAGTTCTCCATTATTCCGATCTTTTTGTTATTAAGGAATTTCAACTAAGCTGACTAATCTATGACTTATAGAATTTATTTTCCCGATTGCGATGATAATTATAACAGATTATTTTAGATATTCTCTTTTCTTTCCCGACGAAAGATGTATCTTTGATCAGCAAAAGTCAGAAACTGTATCGGGTCCGAAAATGAAACGCAATCCCACGAGTATGTCAGGTCGCGTCTCGTCGATGCTTATTGTTGCACGCCGCCGAAGAATCTGAGAAGGAGGATGACACCGCGGTTTCGTTTGTGGGAAGTGGAAGGTGGCTATGCGAATAGTATCGTTCAATTCGATGTCGAACCGTGGTGCAAGTCAATAGAAGCGCACGGTGCTCGAACCTGTCCGTAGATAGCAACAAACGATAGGGATTTAAAATGGACGACAGTTTCTACGATCTTTCCCACGGATCGTTGCTCATCGACAGAGCACTTCGCGATCGGCGTTTGGGGATTTAAGTACATGGTTGACGGCTAATGGAGTTTCATGCTGAATATACAGATTCTAATGTGATAGCAAGCGAAAATATTTGTGACGTCGAGTCTTGATGAAATTCTAAAAAAAATTCTAATGAATGATTTAGATTCTAAATTTAAATTAGTAATTTAATTGAAGCTTGACGCCGTATATATTTAGAAACGACTTGAGATACAATGATAATTTTACAACCAAGTTGATTAATACCTTGTAATAAAATTTATAAAACATAAATTACTTGAAAAAATTTACGTTCAAAACATTTTAAAGAAATCTTGATAAAGATTTTGACGTCTGATACAATGCCGAATATCTCAAGAAATATTTCTTATAATTGTACAAGATGTAATAAGTATTTAAAATTTATAAATGATAAAAGTATACGTAAACCCTTCAAAATTTTATTTTAATTCAATTAAAATCGGTTATTATTAGTAATATAATGTAAGTAATATAATGTAAGTAATATAAATTTTTTTTCTCTATCTCTTTGTTGCGTAACATAAACATGTTCTGTGAAATTATTATTCAGAGCAAGTTGGAATTGTTAATGTAGTTAGTCTCACTGTTTTGATACGTGATTATCAGTCATCTTATTACTGTTATTATTCAGTCTATATTATCTTAATTTATTATATTTTATCTATTACTTCGTCTGTTATGTGAGATAACTCGCACGAGGCAAACGCAATCACGATATCTGACCGTCCGTATCAGCGCGCGAAGTAAGAGTCGGTCTTATTCGTCGAGAAGGATCCCTATGCTGGCTTAACAAGGGAACGCTATCGCAGTTCTACGAAGATGAGCAGGCATGGACACCACCGGGTTCGGCTGGTGCTATCAATGACGCTTAGCAACGCGGAAGCCATTAGCCATATGGCATATGGCATGCTGTACCGTACACACTATGCCAGAGCGTACCTCGCATTGCAGTACGTCCGTACGTCCATCAGTGGTCGCGAGTTGCGCACATTGCACCGGCGATTGCACCGGAGAAGAAAGATGAAGGGGAGGAAGAGGAAAGACGGCTGGCGAGGGAAAAGCGCGCATCTCGAGAAACGCGCAGTCTCACCTTCCATGTTGCTTTTGAGAGATAAAGCTGAGGATGCGGATATACGCGCGTACAGCCGGTGCTCGTGATCGTTTGCAATTTCCTTCTGCAGCTTGGATTTTGCGCGTGACTAAATGAGAAGAGGAAATATATCCTTAGAATATACAGAATCCAATACTAAAGTCATCTTACACGGAATTCTTAGCGTGTTGCAAAGTTTAATTACCACATTGCACATTTTAATGATAACGTTGTTTGTATATTGTAAAATTTCTAATAACGATGCGGCGACTTGAAAAGACTGACGATATTCTAAGATCATTTGTTACACGCAAGTACAAGTTTTATTTTTAACAAGTATAAATCTCTCGAATTTGCTTGATATTAATATTGAGAGATGTTCAACCGTAACTACGAGATAAAAAACGATCTTTCCTTATAAACCGCGAAATCATACGATTCTGGAGCACCCGGATTAATACTCGGATATTAATCAGCGTCCTAATTAATTTACTCGCTGTGACACGGAGGGCTCCCCTAATTAGCCGTGCCCGACTCTCACCGGTGTCGAAATCTTGCACCGTGGGCTCTTATACTATCGTCGTTGTCATCATCGTCGTCGCCGTCGTCGTCGTCGTCGACTTCGTCATTACCATCGTCGTCATTGTCGCCGTCGGCTGTTCGCCAATTTGTAAACTCGAAACTGGGAAAACATGGAACCTTCATTTATAATAGTACGGTTTCACGGTTTGCTCTAACACGGGTCCGAGTTGGGATTTAAATTCGCTGTTGCGGTGTCAACTTCGTGAATTTTATCACAAAAGGAGAGAAAGACCGATCGTCGCGATACATTTAGTTTCTACATTATCTCATATATAAGATTAATTGGGATATTTATAATCGCGCACAATTACGCCAAAATATAGTTCTTGTGTACGCATTTATTATATTAATTAATTTTATGTAATTTATCCTGTTTGCAAAGCAAACGTTATTTTTTAAAAATTGCTTTTGCTTTCATACTTTTTATTTAAATTGGCAAAACTTAATAATATACGAACAATTATTTAGACAAGAGAATCATACATTTATATCTATATGAGATAAAATGTATATGTTAGATACTTTCGTTAACTTTCCTCACAAATTTCAAAGTAAGAAAAATGACTTACAACTTATCTAATGGTTCATACATGAACATGTATATTATTATCTTGCTTACATTTATCTCGCTTCTATCTACCAATTATCTAAAGCGCAATATGATTTTGATGATGCGTGCAGTCGCAAGATAGCTTTGTCTTTTCGCCGTTAAGGAACACGTTGCCGCTCCGATTTCGCCCGCGAGGATCTCGTACGTTTCGCCATGAAACATCGTCTAGCATACGCACGATGCACTTCACGGTGCTGCAACACGGAAATGGACGTCGAGCAGTCGTAAATTCCCCCATTCCCACCATTCGCGACTTTTGTCCGGGCGATAGTATAATAGCATAAATAGCCCGTCCGGTACGTTGCATCGCGCGTATAAGACAAAGTGTTAAGATCCAGGGGTAGACTCGGGGCACACAAAAAGGTCCTATTAATTATGACAGGTTGATGTACGAGCCATGCACACATACCCAAGCGAATGAATTCGATCCTGGCGATCCTGAAAGAGAGAGAGGGAAAGAGAAAGAGATAGAGGAGAACCGGCCGCTCGGCTCTCGTCTCCTTGCGCAAGGATCATGGTCCTTTTAAATCTGCTCCTTCCGAGCTTGGCCGCGAGATCCTTTCTCCGTAACGTTAGACGCTTATCTAACGCTAAAATTATTGTCACTTATATGATATTCGTATAATGTTGCGCGTAAGTTTACGCTATTTATTATTTATGTTATTTACGAATGCATCAATAATGTATATAAGAAAAATAATACTGTTAGAAATTTCTCTCAAAATCCAATAAAATATAGTGAAAGAAAAATTGTTTCCATGTATTTAAAAAAGAAAATTAATTATGTTGAAGTTTACGATAATTATTATCGATTTACTTTTATATCGCAAAATATTTATTTAAAGATGAAATCAGTCGTGTTAATGTAGAAAATTGCGGTATTTTCTTTCTCAATACGCTTAAATATTTTGTTATATAATAACGTTTCTTTTTAAGTCTTGTCTTTACTTTGCAGTTTTTTCATATCAAAATTTTTCCTATCTCCATTATCAGAGATAACGAAACCAAATAATAACTGTTTTCACTTTGAAAACAGTGAGACGGCAGATCGTATCGGATAGCTCGCGATCGCGCAGGATCGGCCGGTGGATATCTCTTCGGTAAGCGTAAAGACAATCTCTTGTTTCTCTCTCTCTCCCTTTCACTCTTTCTCTCGGCATGGCGTACTTATGGTAATCCAGCCGATGCGTTTTATCGACAATGGCAGGACGGTACCGCAAGTATTAAAAGCCTCGCCTCCCCTGTCAACCCTTTCTTCGAGCCCTCGCTCCCGGGGGATGCACCCTATCATCGGTACACTCTCGGTCTCTCCCCGGGGAGACAATGATGCCCTCCCCCCGATCCGACCTCCCCCCCTCGCTCTCCTCTCTTCTGCATCCCAACCACTGCTTTCCTCTTCCTGCTCTCGGATCTCAATCGCTCGCAAAAAATCTCATTTATCCATTGTGTTCCGCGTTACCCGGTGAAAAGAGAGCTGGAAGGGAGAAAGAGAGAGAGAGAGAGAGAGAGAGAGAGAGAGAGAGAGAGAGAGAGAGAGAGAGGATAGAGAGCGAAAGAGATTGGTGGAGCAGAGCGAGGAAACGGAGTAAACAGACAGAAAAAGAGAAGAAAGAGAAAGGGCATATCTATTCTTGCTTTCGGTTTTTGGCTCGTGCAGGTTATGCACTCGGGCGTTCTTGTAAGACATGTTTATTAAGGCGCATCCCAATTTTCTCTCCTCCTTCCTCCTTTCCTCCCTTTTTTTTCTTGCCGATCTTTGCCTCCTCGAATCGGAGGTCGCGCTGAATGAATCTCGAGGGTCGAAACGCGCGCGCGGTCCACCAGGGCCCCGGATGACTTGCGTGTGCTTTTCATCCCGGGAGCTAACCCGTTGCGTGCCCCGCCGAAGAGATCCTCGTGTTTTTTTTTTCGCAGCCGGTGCCTCGCGTCACCTGCACGAGCTTCACCGAGCACCCGAATCGATTCTCTCGCGACAGCATGATGCGCTTAGCGTAAAGACGAGAGCGTGCACGGCACGACGCGAGTCGGTCTTACCTCGTTACACATCCCGATCTCCCGGTAATCCTGTAATCGTCCCGAGATGTCTGGCTGGGCCTCCGGGTGCACCCAGATTTACGTCGCGATCGATCCAGACATCTCGCGCGCATTTGGATGAACAAGTGCTTGATAAAAAATTTATTTAGTTAAATACCTTTCTCGTCCAAATGTAATGAATCTTGTGCCAACAAACGTTATATCCTTTTCACAACTTTTTAATACAATTAATATAATCCTCACTATTAAATATCTCAGTAATTTGCCAATCAAAATTTTGTTAAAATGAGCGAAGAAAACTTCTTAATTGTTTGCGAAATCTGATTCGTGAAAAACTGTTCTTATTTAATCGCTTAGAACTTGAAAACTGTCGACACGACACTGTCGTATTTTGAAAAAAAATCCACTTCAAGTTAATTAAAGAATTCAACGCGTGTTCCGGAGCACCCTGTATATACGCGAGATTGCGTGAATAATACGCATTGTCGACGTCACGGTGCGCGTTCGCGCATACGCGCGTGCACGCGGAGGAAGAGCGGGAGTGCGGGATAGAAGGAGAAAACCATAGATTGGGGTGGAGAAAGAGAGAGAGACAGAGAGAGAGAGAGAGAGAGAAACACAAGAAGGGGTGCGGGGCGAGTAGGCACAGGGTGCAAGTTTCAAAGCTACTCGTTCGTAGTACATTCGGGTGTAGGTGGTTCGGGGGCTGCAGAGATGCGAATGAACGGATTAAGGGATGATCCCCCGATGCGGGAGAGGCGTCCGCCCTGTCGGCGACGTTAACAGGATTGACGATTAACGTGTGGGTGGTTAGTATGCAACCGTTTTCATTGTTGCCGTCGCCAGCCGGGGCGTAGGCCTCTCACGGAAGCGGCGAGAGCAACGGAATAGTCCCCCCCCCCCCTGGATATTTAACGGCTGCGGGAGATGCGGGAAAGAACGGGAACGCGATAACGGGCGAAGATGGGCCCCGCAACTGGGGCATTATCGCGTACCGCTTCGTCACGTTTTGATCCGGGATTGAATCCTCGCGATCCTCCGATCAACAACTTTCGCCTGGCTACTTCCGGAGAACGCGCGGGAGAAAAAAATATCCCCTTCTCGAAATGGAATAAGCTCTGCTTACATGTGATCGACAGGAATAGTTGAGATTTGTATTTAATAACTCTTTAGTAACTTTTTAATAATAAAATTATTCGACAATAGTATATCGAAGTTAGCAAGGATTATTACAATGTCGAATATATTTTACGGAATATATTTTACTATATATATTCTTTTTTCTCTTTCTTTCCCTACCTATTATTATTATTATTCATTATTTTTTCCTTTTTATTTTTTTTCTTTATGGAAAATATTATAATAGCAAAATTATTTTATTTTGGAATTAGAATTCTTATAAATATCTTCAACGTGGTCAATTTTTCGATAAAAAGTAGCTAGACAATTAGTTAATACTTTTGTTATAATAAATAATATTCTACATTTACTTTTATAACAGTTCTCTAATAAAATAAAAGAGATTATTTTTATTATCCATTTCTTTACTGTTCTCTTTTTCATTTCAATAACGGACGAATTATTATTTGAGCTGTGCAATTTTCATAAATCAAGAAGAAAACACGAAGTCACCGAAAGGTAGCCACGAGATCGTTCGAGTGGAAACTGCGAGCCAGCCGTTCTTCTTTTCGCCGGGATATTGTTTCGGTTATGGGCGATTTTGGCCGGCCCTCGGGCCACTCTGCTGATTAATGCTTATGTAATTCATTGCGCGAGACGTTAAAGGCATAATCTCCGTGGCCTAACTGGCGGCCCCCGTCATCCCCCCATCGGGCATATCAGTTACCGCGGACAGGTATATGCACAAGGCAACCCATTGGGGCCCCACCTGGCGCGCACGGACTGACCGGGGTTTTGTTTCTCACGCGCAACAAGGGGCACGGGCGCCATTGTTTGTACATAGCATGGAGTAATTACCTTTCGGGATCTCGTCGTCGCCGCTGTCGTTGCCCGCACGGGGACCCACGACCCGTTCCTTTTCTCGGCCCATGGGCCCTTGTCCTCCTTTCTTTCTTTTAAGGGTAATCGATCACTCTTGTGTTTCTATCTCCTTGCATCTAACGCTACATCCAGTGAAGATCTCTCGACTTCGTTCTGGGTGAATTTACTGATTTTTAATTTAATTATCAGTAAATATTGCATGTAAGTATAATTAAGATTAGATTAATTTTCCATGCTCTGTAGGCGCAATATAATATAATCCTACAACAATCGTCGCGTTTTTACTCATAACGACCGAATGACACGGTATATTATCTAACATCTTCATGCAAATTGGAACACATTGAGTTTAAGTTCCATCCTTCCATATTATATGTCGCAATTAGTTTTAGAGATCTCCTTATCTCCTAGATGATATTCAAATAGATTCAAATAATTATTTCAAACCCAAAGACGTTACCACAGCACACAACAGCGCGTCTTGTCTTCTAATCGTACTTCAGTGTTTATAGCGTTGTAACTTGCATTAATTGACATTACTATATCGACTCATGGGTTTCGATGTTCGACTCTCAGAGGCATTTTTTTCAATCAAGAATTCTTCGCGCGATTGATGCAGGGGTGGGTGGGGAGAAAGAGGAGGCCTTTCGGAATATTCGCCAACATATCGAAGCAACCTCAATAATCATCGGCGAGGCTGACGGTCAGCGGTCGGGCTGCCTATTCACGCGGTGTTACGCGGCCTTTCACGGATATCGGGTTGCCCATTAGCAACTAGAGAGGCTGTCCAGTAATTACGGCTTAATTAATCTACCAGCCGTGCCCCTTCTCTCCCGGTCCTGCCAACTGATTAACGTTCGCCGCTCTCAAAGGAAGAGCCGACTACGCGGTGACCTTTTGCGCCGAAAACCAGCTACCAGCTTCCCCGGGTACGCGCTCGCTCACTTCGGCCGGTGTGCCGGCACTGCCGGCTCAAAGTTATACCATTGTAAACGCTTGATCATGCCGCAAACCCGACGCTTGTGCGAAGATCCACGTATTAAAGCGAATATTATGTATCCTACATTTAGTGCTAAATCCGGCCGTACGATCTTGAATTTTGTTCGTTCCTGAAGCTCGCGAATAATGTTTTCCTGAACTGGAGATCATCGGCTATTTATAAAATCAAATGTGGAATATAAGAAAAAATGAAGAAGGTGACTGTACAAATCCATTATATTTGTATGTCGTGTTATATAGCATTTTCGTAGTCAGCTATTATGCAAAAAGAAATATATATATATTTTTTTTTTCATTTAACTCTTTGTTCTGAAATCTGCAGAAAATTTTTAAGACATTTATTTTAATTTCATCATTGTAACATTTTTCTTTCATTGCCTGTTGTAAGTAATATTCTTTCCACATAAAATAGCTCTCGAAAAAGTGGTGCAAGTGCTTGTTTTTAGATGCGCTCTAACACTCCTCGCTTCTGTTCGTCTCTTTGTAGCTTTTGTATGAGATCTCATCTGGTCGTACAGGTGAACAGGTAGACGGTAAACAACTGAATCAGCTTACCGTTTTCCAAAGGGCGCAAGGGTTGTGTGTCCCCGCCGCGTTAGTGAATCGTCGAGCGCGTCCGACTAAAAGATTCATGGAGCAGAAAAACACTCGCGCGCGTATTCCGTTCCCGCGGTGGAAGGATAATAGAAGGGGGGGGGGGATACTGTTACATAGTCACGAGTCTTCGCCGCCATTGTCTAGCTAATTATGAAATACTGGCAAAGACGCTGGAGCGATTGTGATGGACGACGAAGGGTTGACGCGGCCGGAGTGTCTCTTAGGCTTCGACGAGCGTAATCGACTTTCTAATAGGTGCACTGTATGCCGTATTGTGACGACATAACATAATCGTTCACCATTGTGAGATAATGCACGTATTAAAAGTAAGAAGACGTTTTTGTTTAACCCTATTGTTCCGATTCGTCGTCAAACCAATTAATTTGACGTATCACGGACTCTCAATATTTGTTCCAAATGTTTTACATTATAATTTAACGTTTTCAATACGTTTTAGATATTTCTAGTGTGTACGTAAAAAATAAGATCAAATAGATTTTCAGATAATTCGCATTTCTTTCTTTATCACAGCATAAAATTAATGGCGCTGAAATAATCTCTCTTAAACTTACTTTCGCGATCGTCTAAATGTAATTAAATCAATCTTGGTAGAGGATATATAGATCAACTTTAGATCATAACAGGTCAAACTAATCGCATTTGCAAATTAATTCGTGTGCGTGTTTACGTAGTAAATTTGGTAAGAAAATTTATTTTCTTTATTAAACTATGAAGGATAGACTACGATTTTACGTGGCTTTTTTCGATTTTCTTTTTTAACAAAACAGCAGTAATGTTAGGAAAACCGAGCCAAACGAAACAAGAATGTCGTCCTCGATAGCCGTTAAAATCGCGCGGACAAGCGCGTTAGTCGAGGGAAGAAGCAAATCGAAGAGCGGAACGCCAAGAAGCTTTCGCGCTCGAACGATCGCTCCTCATCAATTACACGGCTGCCTAATTAACCGCGTCGAACTATTTTACGATACCGGCTGCGCCACGATAATTATTTATTGCACGCCACACATCGATATCCTTGCCGCAACGACTGGTCTTTTATCCGTGGCTTCTCACCCATAATAAATCACGTACAAACGCGTAATAATCGCGAAATTAAAGATACATTTTAATGACGTCCAATGAATTCACCGTTAGCGCGGCTTCAGCTATTATGCACCTCGCGATGTCATATACCTGAAGTACAGCGAGAATGAATAAATTTTTGTTATTTTTATATGACATAGCGGAAACTCTGCGCTCCTAGGTGTATTTAAATTACGTGTGATTATATAGAAATGCACATATAAGCTCTTTATTTATATATGTATAAAGTTACAAAACGAATGGATATTGAAAAATTACTATAAGACTTTCTGATCTTATCAATAATAGATTTTTTATGGCGTCTGCTTTTTTTTAGACAAAGTTTCAACTTTATTATTTAACATTGATATATAATGGTATTTCCGTAATTCAATTTGGAATTAAAATTTTCAAAGCGTAAAGTTTGTTTAAATTTAAACGAACGATAAACTTTTACTATGTACTTTTATTACAGTTTAGCTTCTTATATTTTAAATATCTCGTAACTTACGAGACTATTAGATTATTCCGATGTAATTAAAAAAATTAACCTTAAAATTGCTCAAAGACTGAAATTAGGTTTGATGTTTTATCACAATGTTGAATAATATGTTAATCGCAATTTTAAGGTTAATAATAAGTCATTAACAGATGTCTCTTTGGCACTGAAACCCTTTGGTTTTAATTACGAACTACGATTATCATCGCAAACTCACGCGCGATCGTGATAGATCGACAACCAAATTTCCGTGGATGGGGTCGGGTCGCATCATAACACCTATCTCGTTAATGCGTGGCCATACGCGGTCCTAAAGGAGCATTACTGTCTCAGCCTCTCTCTTTCTCTCTTTCTCTCTTTCACTCGGTAGTTCGTTAATATTTCTTGCCGCAATCTCGCGTGGCGCGCCGTACCTTTTATCCGCGCGGGCCCCGAGAGGGGCCCAATCGATACCGGCACGCTCATCAACGTCCGACGTTAACGAGTAACGTTCGGGTTCACCTAATGATGGACAAGTTTTCTCCTTGAGGTATGCCAGCCGGAATCGGGATGCAAATTACAGCGGCCCGGACCCGCGCGCTCGCGCCTCCCCACAAATAGGGCCGCCCGTCTTTAACATCGAACATCGCGATGTATCTACTAACGATCGGCCACAATGAGTAATGGAATTTATCGTGCGAGTTCGTCGTTGGGCGCCTTCGAAACTCGTCGAACTCTTTGTCGAACTTTAGCGCCGATAGTACTCCCACCGAGGAGCACGCACACAAGAACGTAATCGAGGATGGACTGCATTAATCTGGTTAACGAGATCATGAGTTTATTACTGTGGAACATGTAACGCGAACATTTTCTATGTAGGAGTATGCGTGCGGACGTCACATGCCATGTTGTCTGGATATAATTTGCCATCGTATGATCTACCGATAAACTTCCAAGAAGACTACTTTATCTTAATATACCTCTTGAGATTATTAAAATTATTAATAATCTTTTCCGAGTTTTACGATGCCTTTCTTGTGAAAAGGATCTTTCTACTGTTAGCAAATATGAAAAGTTTGTAAAGGAAAGAGTAATTCGCAAGTTTTTCTAAATGACGAGGAAAAGATAAATTTCGCTTTATCTCTTCTTTGGGAATAAAAAGATATTCTGCCGTATTTTTTTTATATATCTAACGCGTTATATTTTTATTATTCCATATCGATGTAATTAATAATCTCCATTTTTAATAACATCTTTTCTTTTCTAGATACTGGTGTTGACATTTCGCTGTCCCACTTGTTAAGCATCAGCTCTCGAAATTCTGTAAGTATATTCTTGTAAGTTTATTCTCCAAAAGAACCGTTTGCTAAAGAAACGTCGCGGTAACTCAAGTACAAATTTTCCAACGCGAAAGGATGACTCGATGTGATTGAGCGGCGTAGCAGAGCGTAAAGTAAGAGTCAAAGGATAGGCGAGGCTACCGTGAGAGGCGCCTGTAATTATTTGCCGAGGGGTGTCAACGAGACTAATGACGTCCGTAGATGACGAGCGCTTTGACGGGTTGCATTACTCGTCACGCGTTGATGCAACGATTCCGCGTCGTTCTCTCTTTCGCCTCGCTCTCCTCTCCCCGGCTAATCATCCTCAATCATAATCACGCGCGATCGTCGCGTCGATCAGACAGATTGCGCTTTATCGCCGGAATTAACGTGCGGCGTGCCTCGCAGCGACCGTGTCTGTCAAAGTAGCTCGTACTTCTTTTGCTTTGCGTTGGCTTCAAATACTTTGCCTGCTATCTCCGATGTGTAATGCATAAACATATTGCAAATAATATTGGTTTGTTTATATTTTTATTTATTTTTATTGTATAATTAAACGAGAAAAATCTTAACCGCGGAAGATAAATTAGCAGGAAATTTCATCGGGGTTTTATGTTCGCTTTTACAGTGATTGTTCGGGATGTTGTTGACAGAATTAGAAAGTAGATTACACGCTAGGATGTAAAACTAATTACGCTTACATGCTTTTATAACTTGATTCTTGAACACATAACGATATAATACGTGAAAGGTGAAAATAGTACTGACGCATTCATACCACGGTAATTAAGTGATGATGGGCTTCTTGAATAATAATCCCGTCTTTACGAAGCTCCTTTTTTTGCGAGTGCGTGCTGGAAATCGAACAACGGTCTTGGGATTTCGGTTTTGAACATCCGGTTAAAGCGCAGAACCGGGGAATGGGTTTTTAATCAGGGTGTTCCGGACAATAGACTCCCCAGGGGGCACCAGCCACCCTTGTAGTACCTTTCTTCGCCCTTCGTATACGGAGGTGCCTAGGAACACCCTATCGTCCACGAGGAGTTTCTCATCATCGCGTACAGCCCATATCGTTGATAGCAGTAATTTTCTTTTCGCACAATTTATCGCGTTAAAATCAATGTTCAAACGCTTTAAAAAGAACGCATATGTAACCCTTTTCTGATTGTAATCATGAGATCTTTTGAACAAATGGAAGTTCTATTGACATTCTCTAACAATATCCTTTTTTATGATTAAAATCACTTTTATATTTTCAACAAACTTCATTATTATGCGATGGCAGCTAAAAATAGCTTTGTATTATTTCTTGAATTGAATACGTACTATAGAAAGATTGTGAAGAGAAAGGTAGAGTAAATCAGTAAATGTTCATTGGACTTATATGTTGTCGTATTGAACTTTTATTTCCATGATTATACAATATTAATCAGTTAATAATATTTTTCATGGATGAGAATATAAGTTTGCAATTATTTTACAGGTAAAAATTAAAGCCGTTGCTTACTGAAAATATTGCTTATTTGTTAATGATTTTAAGATTGTTTTTTAGTTATTAGTTTTATACAACGCGTAATTAATTTTACACAGTGAAATTAGTGTTTGCTAGCTCCGCTCCTTCTTCTATTTTTCAAAATAAATACAAGAAGAACATATTTTGATTGACATCTATAACATAAGTATCCAGCAAAAGAAATTTTTAGGAAGCAAACGTATTTGGTTATTCAACAATATTCTTTTATCCTATAACGTCAATCAATTCTAAAATAATCTCAGCAGATCTAAGAAAGTCAAACCTCATCCGCGTCGAGTATTTGATCGATAAATAAGCGTGTCTGTCTGTAGTCGGTGTATTAATTCGAGCCGGGGTGGCTACAGAAGGGTCAGGACGGGTCATTACCACCGTCATGGATGCGAAACCGCGCTGCCGCGGCACGCCGAGCGTGGTTGAAAGTGAAACCGCGGTGCAATCAGTGACGGCCATATGTCGCCCGGGCGCGCGTACTCGCGTCGTCAATCGAGGGGAAACGCGATTCGATCCCTTCCGGCGTGTCTCCCCCAAATGTCACTCTACTACTCGAAAATACCCCGTGTCTTTCGCGCTCTTCTCATTCGCACAACGACGCCGATGTTCCGCGAGTCTCAGTCATTAACGCGCATTAGATCGGTGCTCGAGAAGTATATTCTTCTTCATCCAATTTTAGATATATGGAAAGGTTCGAGTCTGATTTGAATACGAAAAAGGCGTGGAATAAAGAACGTTTTGTACGAACATTTTTAATAGTTTCATTGCAATCGCATTAAAGAAATTAGTAATTATAAGTACCGATTAATTAAACATTTCTGCAGTTTATTTTATGCAAATTATTGAAATCAGCTCGAATTATTAACGCTCTTTTTATATAATATTATTTATGAAAATTTCTTTAACCAGCTGCCTTCTCTTTTCTTTCTCGACATTCTTCCATTTAGCATTGTTCAAAGTGCGGTAGGAAACGTTAAACGTTCGATCGGCGAATGACTGATGCGAGTCTCACCTGCGTCTGGCATCTGCAATCGGTAGACTTGCGCCAGCGCAAGATTTTCCATGAAATTTTGCACTCGCTCGGTTCGCATCGTCACGGAATCTCTCTTCGGAGCTGCCAATAAAGCTGTTTACACACGAGAAGACTTCACGGGAGATTAATGATGAAACGCCATGAAAGTTCCCGCACGGTTAAATGGTCGGTCGGTGTTTGATATGGAACCATTAGCGTTCCCTTCAGAACTGATGTCCGATTCTCCGTTCATTCCACGGAATCATGAAATTTTCTCCCCAGTTTGTGCCGGATCGTTAATGATCGCGCGCGAAATGACTATTGTCCACTTTCTGGTCATCGTGAGTAAACAGGATCCCGCGTCAGTGCATTTTGTAAACTTGATGGATTGATCTGTATTCAAAAATGCGCAAAACCAAATATCATTTTTAATTTATTTATATACTTTACTGATTTATTTTATTTCTTTTCTTTACAACATTTTAGCTTTGTCCGAAACTAAAAAGATAATTAGATTTTAATATAAAAAAACCATCTATTAAAATATATGTATAATACAATACATATTTCTTTTTAAACAATTTTTTATTAAAACATTTTTTAATATTAATATATCTCACTTATTTCTATTCATCTTTCTGGACCTTACTTTTGGCAAAATAAGATTTGTTTATTTTTCGTGAATTATATTCAATTGATATCGATACTTTATTTATATATTTTAAAAGACATTGTTGATTTTTCTAGTCTATTTTCCTGAAGAATGTTTTATTTCTAAAGAGTGCAATATAGTTTATATACTGGCATGTGGCAGTACGAAACGGATAATCGTAAACGAGGCCGTTGCCGATTTGAATTTTCGTGAGACCGTCCGGTGAGGAGCCTCGAAAAACCATTAATTTATCGTAAATGCGTCGAACGAGGATTGGCCGGTGAGTCTAACGGGGAGTAGAGCTGCTGACCAGAGAGAAAAAGGGGGCGCACGGGGGCTTTCGTCGAAGTGCAAGGGTCCCGTTCCCGGCGAAATCCCTCTCGCAATCTTGACCCCGGATAATCGTGGGACAGGTGATCCCAAAACTGGACGACTGACCGGTAGCTTCGTCCACCAAGACGAAGGGTCAAAATCTCCCCTATGCAAATGTTCCGACAGTACGGCGGAGGGATCCTCCCTTCCGGGATATCGCTTGATTTATCGCTCAATCCCCAAGAGGAAGGTCCGGCCGATCTATGTCTTTTCCGATTGTGACTCGAATTTCTCGCCAAGTGCCGAAGATTCTCTCGCGATTCTATTCACTACGGAAACAGCATATACATATACTTTCCTCTCGCGTTTAACGCTAAACATGTTTGTGTTAGTCAGAGTGTTAATATGTGAATTTTATTTATTTGAAATTTTTACAATCTAATATTAGAGTATTATAAGAATGATTATATATATAGGGGATAACTATATATGCAGATTTTATTGTTAAGCATGAAACAAGTATTTAGAATTTCTTTTTTGTTTCGCAAAAGATAGATCGCTTATCCTGTTGCGTCAATGCCACCATTACTTTCTTCACTCTTTAAGAATAAGAACAATTACTACTAAAAGATCAGCGGTCGCAGCAGCTTTTAACGCCTTTTGCGGCGCGTAATCAAGCGCCTTTTTCATTACAGCAGTTACCGCTCTCATTGCGATTTCAGTCCTTAAATTGTCGTCCTCTACCTCCTTCCACCCTCGCCCCCTCTTTATCTGTCTCACTCGGTCGGACATTCTCCGCGGAGCCCGTTTCTTTGGCTGGCGATAAAATGGGACGCAATAAAGGAGGAAGCGTTATTAGGGCTACGTCCTTTTGCTCGGCGGACCCTAAGCCCGGGAGAATCTCCGACCGGCCTCGACAACCACCGACGACAAGGGGTTGAACCGCTGAACCTCCGGAGACAAATCCGGCGATGAAACGACTCGAGTTTCGAGCTCTCTCTCGTCTTTTTCTCTCTCTCTCGTCCCTGTTCGCGCGCGGTTCATAAATAAATTAATTAAGTGCGCCCAGGC
This sequence comes from Temnothorax nylanderi, assembly GCF_030848795.1. Classification (NCBI taxonomy): domain Eukaryota; kingdom Metazoa; phylum Arthropoda; class Insecta; order Hymenoptera; family Formicidae; genus Temnothorax; species Temnothorax nylanderi. Next base: position 121,290 of record NW_027249137.1, read on the forward strand.
AACTGATAATGTTAAAATAATACCGCTCGCGCAGGGCACAATGGGGTAGCGGCGGAGGTAGGGCAGGGACGAGCGAGGGGTTGGAAAGTATATATATATATATATATATATTGTATACATATACATATCTATATCCAGTCGCGCAGTTCTTAAACTCGCTCCTCGCGGAGTTAATTTCGCGGCATTAACAGTCGAAAGAGTGCGAACAAAAGGGCTCCGAGGGTAGGGAAGACAGATAAGGGATGGAAGGAGGCAAACGCAGGAAATATGAACACACTCATAATGCAGGCGCCGCCTCCACCGTCGCCGTCGCCGCAACCGCCACCGCCAACGCTGTCGACATCGTCGTCGTCGTCGTCGTCGTCGTAGTCGCGACGATCACGAGATCAGTGATTCTCCCTCTCGCTAAAATCCGCAGCTACATAAATATTTTTTCGATGAGTTTTTCTCTCGGTTTCTCTCGAATTTTACGAAAATCGATGACAAAGAATTAATGACGCTCCTTCACTAATACGAATTCGAAAGACACGTAGACCGACCGATTTTAACCCTTTTGTTACTTTTGTATTACTATCGAGACAACTTCCATCGAGTAACATGGAAATGTTTGTCCAAACGAGGTTCGAGCGTTTTTGTCATGCAAATTTAAAGATCGATTTTAATACCTGTTTTCTGCAATCTTATGGCAACCGTTACCGAAACTTAACTCGCATTTGATCAAAACAATATTAAGAGTATTACAGATTTTGTAACATATAAGATAAAAATGTGTATAACGTGTAAAGGAAACTGTTTTCAAAATTTTTATTTGATTTCCAACTAGTTTATAATTTATTATTTATGATACTGTTTTGCATACATATAGCGTTGATAGCGTACAGCAGACTAAGTTAATTGATAGTGCAATTTGAATGACATTAAATGCGAGGTAGAAAACCGTAAATGCGCAAATCGATAAAGTTGCAGTCTTAATATATGATTGCACAGGTATCGCGCGAGTGAGAACCACGTTCGGAAGAAAAAAAAAGCCAGCGCTACCTTGTGTACGCGGAGCAAACAAGCCTGAGTTCGGTAATAAACCTATCAAAGACGCACGGCAAGATTACACGGCCACCGGATGCGGGGGCGGGCAATATCTGCGTTCTTTGCGGTTAGAGTTGAAAGATTGGAAAAATATCCGGAGCGCCGTTTGCGTACCGCGAACCCGCTCGCGACTCAAACGAGCAACCGACTCCCTCAGTACTTAATTAATATCACGAGATAAATATTTGCTCTCACAGCGGAACATGCCGCATTTTCTCCGCGATCGATTCAAAATATGAAGAGACTTTCAAAATGTTAACGTTTCAGTACGTATAATATGTGCCAAATCTATTACAAAACAACAAAGTATTTCTAAGTATAGTTAATTGAGTAGTTGATTAGCAAACAACTTTAATAATACGATAACTTTTGATTAGTTGACAATAAATCATTTTTAAGGTCTTACACATGTAGAAAAACTTCTTTATGTTAAGAATCGCAAAACGAAAAACATTGTTTTTACTCATTTTGTGATTTTATAATGTATGTATTTTATGTAGGTCCAAGTTCGCTCGTGATTACGTTTAATCTTTTAAATTAAACTACATATTTATCTCATTTATAATAATGAAGAAATGCATAACGATACAGAAGATAATTTCTCTTCGGACTAGTCGACCGTGAACGAATGTTACAACTTCGCGAGAGATTACGCGAAGCGTGATAATTTCGATATATCACCTTGAGAATGGCAAATCAACTGACGAGTCCGCACGCGTTAAGAATACAATTGAAAGAGTGGAAGAAGGTCATGGCGTGGTTTAAGAAGCACCGCGACGGCAATAAAGGCGAAGGCGGGAGGTGGGACAAACAACGTGGATAGCGCAGAGTCGGGGGGAGGTATAGCTTTCGAGGGAAAGGGAGGAGGCGAAGGGCCTCGTGCGTTTTCGATGTACAAAAAGTAATTACGGGATGGTTTCCGGTAATCATATCTAGAGCGCATTGAATGAGCGCATTGTTCGGGCACCCCTTCACCGATATGCACTTGTACGCGACGCGCCCACCCCCTGCCTTTCCACCCGTCTCCTCCTGCCTCAATCTACCGCTAGGACTTCCACCCTACTAACGTACTCACGACGACCGCCGCACACACGTATCCCCTATAACTATTACGCACGCTCGCTCACCCCCGACGGCGGTTGCGGGGGTTGCGGTTATACACCGCAGGTCGTTCTTGGGTTCGCCACGGGACGCCCCCGCCATCGCCGGTGGTGGTTAGTGCCTCGGGTGATTTGAGATTTTTAGACGCTCCCCGCGTCGTTATCGGATCCGGGATATTCTAAAGACGGGTACATATGATACGGGCGAGTCGCTCGTGGTCATGGAAATGTGGAAAATTAAATTATTATTTGAGAGAAAGTCGATTTGACAGATAATTATATGTTTAATCTATAGACTATAATTTTCAGACTCTCAATCGCTCGATATTGCAATCTCTAATTTATTTTATTTTAATACGAGATATCCGTTATCTTGCTGTAATAACATGCTGTAATAATTTAAAACATTAACCGAGAATTGAAAATGAAGCGAAGAATCATAGCAGCGCTTCTAAAACAAATAATTCCATTTTCAGCTATCGGTTTTGTTTTTTATTTCTCTTAACAACTTTTTATCTTATCTTATGTTGCAGTTTTAATATTTTTTTCAGTATTTATAGGTCAGTTAAAACTCGAAACTCGAAACTTTCTTTTGCAACGAGACTAATTAAACATATATAATTCTTTAAAGTATGATAACGTGTAATATGCATTATAATTAAGTGTAGTTTGATTTACGTATATAAGATACTTTCACCAAACTATTTAAGAAAAATATAATTTCTCTTTTAAAATATATTTATTGCATAACCAGTAAGATAATAAATCTAAGAAAACAAAAAAACAGTAAAAAACTTAAGAATAAAAAACATTTTGAATTCTTCATATGTATTTCTCGAATACATGTATATTAATGTTGCCCTGTCATCGAAACGAAATCCTACGGCGTCGATAGAAGCGATAAACGTCGCGCTGACGTCGTCAGGTGGAACAGGTCGCGCGAAATCCGATGCGGTCGCATCGGGTGCAGCCTAAATCCGACCCTCGACGACATCCACGACGGCGCTTGTAACGGCCGAGGAGTCGAGCGTCGGTCGGTCGGAGGTCACGCTTATTGAGTTCGGTTCAAGAGCGCGCGAGTGCCAACGGCTCGCTTCGCTCCGATCGTCTTCGAGCCTCCCGTACCCTCGTTTTCTCGTTTTTCGCTCGCCCGACCAAGCCGCCGCTATTCGCCGTTCGCTATTTGCGTGCACGCGCACGCACGCAACCCGTCGAAAAAAGAATAGCGATTCTCGCCGCTGCGCGCTGTATCGAGAGGCCGAATTCCTCGCGCTCGAATCACGCGTTGAGGATACCTTCGATTTCGTCGCTCGGCGAGAAGATCGTCTTACGCGCCTGCTTTGGCTCGACATCGATTACGGCACGGAGAAACGCCAGCGAGCAATTGCGCGATAAGAATGTTGCGCGATGGAGTTTATCGGTAACGGAATGTAGGATAAACTGATTGATGATGTAATGTGTGAGATTTAACTCTTTTTAACTCTTTAGCACACTTTCACATTTATTGGATTTTTAAGGCGTAAATTTGTACTTTTAAAAAGGAAAAATGTAGTTAAATACTGATAAAGTATTTTTTCTCATTTATTTTTTATATAAAAAATGGGAGAAGAAAATTATTGATTCTTCAATGATATAAAAACACTGTATATAAGCTATAAAACGGCAATCCGAATAAAAAACAAGATTTGACATGATATAAGTAGCAGAGATTCGTAATCGCGGATTTTTAACGTTCACCGAACTATGTATGTACCATTAAATCAATACCCTGCATGAAGACAAAAAACGAGAAAGTAAGATTGAACATGAAAAATATCGGATCCCGGCAGCTCGGAAAAACGTAGGGACCGCGCGTCGCAAGGGAAAGACGACGAAGCGTAAGGGAAAACGAGACGGAGGAGTAAGAGATAGAGGGAGGCGAGGAAAGAGCAAAGAGCTTGACAGGCGAGGCTGTAGGGGTGCAGGGCTGCGACCCGACTGACCCTACCTCGATGCCCCGGCCGCCTTCGGAGCCCTCTCTAGCCCTACTCCGCGCACCCTTACCCTCACCCTTAGCTCTCGGGGTGGATGGAAGGCGGGCCGGCCCATTTTTCGCGCCCCACTTGACTCCACGTCCTCATTGGCTGCCGCCCTCTCACTCTGACCTCTCTTCCCTCGGCTGCCCCTGACACCGGCGGGGTGGACGACCGCTTTCCTTCTACCTGGGCCCTTCTTCCGGAGAAGAAAAGAAGAAACGGCCAAAGACACCCGGACGAAAATGTTAATCGCTCGTCTATAGTCATGTCATCCTCCAACCGGCTAATATGCTTTCAAACAAATCTTTACGAAGCAGTTTCATAACAACGGCGGACCCTTTCTTTTGTAAAGCGAAGAAAATGCGGGTAAGGATGATATTAAATGGCTAAAAACGGAAAAGTCGTTGGAAGGTACTTCAAGATTGCTATTCATCGCGGCGAATTCAAGACGAATCGGAGTAACGGTCAGCGGAAATAATCGCAGACGGATTAACTTGATGCGGAAAGAAAGAAGTGATAGGAATCGGGAGGATTAAAACGAGCTTGAGGTTGAATCTAGTGGATCGAACACGGCCCCCTCCCGAGAAGGCAGTCCGAGATAAGCCCGCGACAAGCGCTTTTAGAGGCGGCGATGACGACTGTATGGTAGCGGTCGCGGTCGGTTTGATAAAAAGCGTAATAATATGATCAGCAGGTTGAAGAATCCGGAGAGCTCGGGTCCGCGAGAAGAGATTACGAATAGAGTGGTGGAACATGGTGCGCGAGAGAAAAGGAGAAGGACAGGGAACGCGATAAGGAGAACTGCGAAGCACTTGTTCGTGGAGTTCGCGAATGGGGAGAAAAAAAGAGACGGAGAAAGAGTAGAAGGAGAGAGGAGAAGGGGGGCGACGAAGGAGAGGGAGAGCAGGACGAATAGACTGACGGCAGACGGATAGATAGATGAAGAGCGAGAGCGAGTGAGCGAGGCGTCGCGTCGGTGCGGCGAGCGAGACAATCTCGGGCGAAAGAAGGAGACCCACTCATCAGCGATCGCAGGAGAGAAAGAGGGAAACGGCGACTAGATCGAGGAGTCAAAGTGGGTACGGAACTACTTGGTCGGGCAACGCGTGCTGGTTGTCCGGGGTAGGGCAAGCCCGTAGCCAATGAGAGGACGACCGGGGCGCGCCCGGGACTCGACCCCACCTTCAGTAGTCATGGCAACCAGTGGAACCCGCGAGAAACCCTCGCGGGTTTGCGATAGTGGGGGGTCCAGGTCGGTGTCAGGGGTCGCCTTAGTCGGCAGTCGGTCTCTGGTCGGCCCCAAGAATAGTCGTATCGAGGCGGTAGTCGAGTATCACCTCTCTTCTTCTCCTCCTTCTCCTACTACTACTACGGCCCTCCGTTCTATTGCTGCTGCCGCTGCTGCCGTTGCCGCCGCCGCCGCCACCGCCACCGCCGCCGCCGCCGCCGTCACCGTCACCGCTGCCGTCGCCGCCGCCGCCGCCGCCGCCGCCGTCGCTGCTGCTGCTGCTGCTGTTGCTGCTGTTGCTGATGCTCGGCGCTGCGAGCGTGCGACGGAGGGACGACACCATCACGCACACCATCGCGCAACACGCATCCGAAGAAGTACACGCGCACGCGAGCGAGCGGGCGAGCAAACGTACACATCGAGGCTCGCGCAAACGCAAGTGTCGCTTGCGGCTGTACGATATATCGACTGCGTACGCGCACGCACGTACGTACGCACGCGGGAACGTACGCAGGCACGCTCGCGGCTACGGATGAGAGAGAGCTCTGAGAAAGATATACTCCAAATCGCGTCAAAGCGGAAGGACGCGATCGCTCCGAACTGCTTCGGATTCATCTTCGGAGTTTGTCTACCCTTCCTACTCCCTCCCCCCTTTCGCAGCGGATTCACTAATATTGTGGATCGTGTGTCGTTTCCCTGATGCTCGAAGGGTTGACGATCGTCGTCGAAATAGTTTGATCGGTGTCGGTGCGAGTGCCGGTGTCTTAAACGCAAGACCTTCCTTCTCAATTCGCGATGTACACGTGGAAAAAGTGAAGTGCCTCCGAGTGCATGACCGAGTGTGAGGGTTGTTACTGTTTGACATCGTTGTATCATTCGCGATCGTTATTCACGCGTGTTTATTGGGAGTTCTTGCGGGATGGCACTGTGGTTATTGCAGCGCGAATAATCTACGAGTAATAACAAAGTTGATTGGAGTCGTGAAATCTTTAACCTAAGTGCGATACCTTCGGAAAAAGATCGAAGGATCGGACAGAATTCGGTTCTCCGTAAATCTTAGGTGAGCTATTTAGTTTGAAGATTTGGAGAACCGGAGCGAAAACGAAACAAAAATAAAAAATTGAGGGAAATATAACGCGTGTTAAAGGATAAAGCTTTGACTTTGATATCTTCGACAAATGTCTATATGTACAATCGCATTCGAACGATAATTTGAGAACGCTCGCGTCGGTCTACTCGTGATTCTCTGCAAATATGATAGGTGTCGGACATCACTTGTATAGTTTATTTCACGATTATGCGATATTTATCGGGAAGTTCAGGACAGTGAAGAAGTGAGTGAAGAAAAGTGATTTCTAGGAGCGATCGCCGATATATCAACGTCAAAGTGATCAACGCGCAGATTGCCGAGGACATTGACTGTGTCAGGATTTCGCATCTTTCAGGATATAGACTGATTCAATTTGAGGAATTCTTGACGGACTGAGCTGACCTCCCACCTACAGTCGGCTCCGTCGTCGTTGCCGGTCGAATCGCGTCTTACGGACAGGAAACCGGCAGGGTGGTTCGCGGCGGGACGGTAGGCGCGGACGCCCTGGCGACTGCCGGGGTGGTTTACCCGGCCGCGACGGCGACGTTGTTCCCTGGTCGGGTGCCAGCCGGACACCACCACCCCGAGTTCACCACCACGTTGGAGCTGGGGTTCCCGGCGCGCGGCACCACCGCCTCGATGGCGTTGGTCGCGCCGCCGCCGTCCTGGGCCTCGCGGGACCCCGGGGCCGCCCTGGGCGCAGCCGGCGGCGGCGGTGGTGGCGGCGGCGGACCCCATCAGGTAGGCCCGCCGCCGCCGATGCCGTCCGCGCATCTGACGCCTTCGGCCACGCCGGAGGACATCACCTGTCTGGTGCCCGCCGGCTCGGTCCTGACCTCGAGGGACCCCCTGCCACCCAGTACCACCCCCGGAAGCCAGGCTAATAGTTCACAGTCCGGCAGCTCGCAAACGGATAAATCGCCGAACATCGAGTGCGTCGTCTGCGGGGACAAAAGCAGCGGCAAACATTACGGACAGTTTACTTGCGAAGGTGAGTCGCTCACGGCGTTTGAAAAGTGCATAAAAATGTCCTCGTGATTACGTTATGATTAGGCGATGAATTAATAGGCGTATATTTAGTGACATATTCGATTACTGTGGGGACTAACGTTGCGATAGTTGTTAGACATATCTCTAACGACCATGTTGATCATTCGTGCGATAATAAGCTAATACCTGTAGTCGATGACTATAAGATTGAGCGAATCGCAATGATATTTTATGATTTGTAGGCCGAAACAACATGCGAACGGTAACAGGAAATAAGATTAAAGACATTAAAAACTCGCGTATTGAGAAAGATATAGTATATTATCGGAATACATAATACTTGCTTCTATTTCATCATATAACATATGTATAATATGCAAAATTCTTTAAAATTAGGTAGGAACTACGACAGAGTGATTGATTTTATACTTAAAAAGTCGATTTGTTTGTTGGGTTCTATTCGCTTGTCATCTTCTCATTATTCGTCGCGATTGCACGCATACTCTACCTTAAGAAGTTCGAATATTATTGATAATCGACTTTGATTTAGTGATTTTTTTTCTAAATTATATTTTTTACGTGCAGAAGAAAAATAGTTTATGAAACGTCACACATAAGAAACACAATGACAGTCATAAAAGTGAATAAGCATTTTGTCCGCGATCGAGAACAGGGATCTGAGATCTCGTCGAAGATATTTCATGGGAGATTCTACGACAGGCGACACGAACGATAGCACGCGCACTGAAATCGCACGGCGAGAATAGGGCGACCGTCGAAGTCTCTACCGTCGCGGTAGGTTCGCGCGAAACCTTTCTTTTTCCTTCATGTGGAGGAGCGCGTGCACACGCCCTTTCGACGACTGTTCTCTCTCTGCCGTGAGTATCATGGGGCGCGATGGGTATCCCCTTACCTGTGCGACCAATTTGTCACCACGCGAGGCAGAACTCATTCGCATCAGAATGCCCGACACCTATTTTAATGCTCGCGCTTACATTAATTTATTCAAGATGTGCATGAGAGAGGGAGGAACGGAAACGAGGGATAAAGGGGGGAAAGAAACGGCGAAATCCTGGGTTAATGAGAGGAAGAAAGGCCGTTACGAATGATAGAGGAAGGTAGGGAGTAGAACGGGCGGTAGAAAAAGAGAGGGGAGAGGGGGGGAGGAGGAGAACAAGAGAGAAGAAGAGAAAAAGAGTACATCGTGGCCATCGGGCGTGGAGAGTACGAAAAAACAAAGAGTCACCATTAATAACCCAGTGGGGTGTTCCCCGGAACGCTTACACGTCTGTTACGAGCCTAATAACGATGTAATAGGGCCGAGGAAATGAAGCGGGAGGAACGAGGACAGACGTCGAAAGGGAGAAGCGGGCGCGAGAGGGAAGGGTTTATCCCATTCTGGCGCCGATGATGACGGGGTTTGGTTCCGATGGAATGAGAAACAAATTGTTTTCACAGGCGGAAACAAATCCCAGCGGGCCGTCGAGAACGTGCGCGCGCGCGAGCGGCGAGTTATCGCGCGTATAAACCGTAGCGGCTAATTATCCATCGACCAGATGTATCGAGGATAACTAATTAGCCGCGCTGCGCCGCGCTGCTTGTCGTATCGTGCCGACGAATCTCGCGATTTGTCGATACAAGGGAAGCGTTCCGAACGATCTGCACTTTGATTTGTATGTTACACGCCTCACGTTTCCTTTCTTTACACGGATACGTATCGAGTTAAGTTCCGTGCCGTTCGACTTACCATCAAAATACGAGTGCGATTATTGTGACCGGAAAATAGGATTAAATATTAAATTAATTGTTATTTAACGTAACAATATTGTGTATAGTGTTTAGTGTTCAAATCAGATTTTATCCCGTTGACAGTGTCGTGCCCGTAGACAAACATAAGTAGTCGAAAATAGGATTTATTTGCTCTTTGGTAACGGTAACAATTCTTCTTTCTTTGGATTAAAATCCGAATTAATATTTTAGCAATACGGAATCTTCCTGTCAAACAATTTACTTAAAAAGAAGAAAGATTAATGGTGCTTCGATCTTAATTGAAGATTATAATGTAACAAAATTGTGTAAGATTCTTTTTCTGACAAATAATCTTTGTTCTTAAGATAAAAGTATTTTTGAAATCTATTGATAGGTATTTTATAAATTTAGTCTTCGCTAAAATGTCTAAGAGCGATTGGTCAGATATCTGCGTTAACTCTCGTTATTTCGACACCGTTGGTAAGTCGTTTTCGCATTCGCGACGGAGAACAGAGCTCGGGCTCCTGCAACGTCCGTCCGTTAAATCATTTATACGAAGGCGAAGGATCGAAGGCTCGAGACGAGAGGAGAGTAACGAAGAGAAATGTCGCGACTCGGCTCGGACAGGCGAACGGACTCGGGTTAATCGAAATCTACAGCACCCTCGGAAATCAGGAGTTATATATCCTCCCGCGCGTCCGCCCTCTCTCGCACGCCCTATTATCCCGAATTACGCCTTATTGATACCAGATTGCCCGCGGTAATTTATATCTCGCGGGTGATTTAGTGCACTTCGAGGGCCTTGATTAATGACACACACAGCTATCTGCGGTTCCTACCTTCTTTTCGCCCTTCTTGCTCTCTACTTGCCCGATGCGTCGAAGCCGCAGCGAGACGCGTGAAAGCTTTAATCGCAAATTGCTAACGCACGAGCGATAAGCCTCGCGTAAATTGCACGCATAAATTAAAAATTTATTACGGATAATGTTTGCACTTGTGACACAATTTGTTGACATTCCTGTCGTAAAATTCTTGCAGGTAAATACATGAAATGTTAATTAATTATTTACGGTCTTACGTCTTCGAGACGTCGAGTCATTATCGTGATATCCGCGATAAATTATATTAATGATCTGCATGGAAAACATGGATTCGTTCTGTAGCTCGGAAATAATCTTCGCACATGTGCGTTTCTATGCTGAAATAATTTAAAATTCATATGCGGTCTCTTTCGCATTGAAACGTTTCAAATTAATCATTTTGACATGAATCTCGTATAACAGCCACTCTCATCTCTGAGACGATAATTAGATGATATCTGCCTTTTATTAAGACGGAGAATATATTATTCACTTCGCTTAATCAAAATTATTTTTACCGGGCGTTAAAACGGTACGTTTTGCTTTCGTGCCCCCTCGAGGGATACCGGTGCGCCGTCGCCGTCGCCGTCGGACCGACAAGTATAGCACGAGTTACGCGCGGAGTATCCCATGCGAGTTCATAACATTCTTCTATTTACCGCACATTATCCCTCTCGCCGCGGAGTGGTTCCGCATTTCTGTGCTTAGCATTCATCGCTCGCTAGACGTTACCGCAGGATCGAGCCTATTTGCGGTAACCGACAGCGAGGATCGGGCTATTGAAATCTCGTTAGGTTCACTCAGTGTATTGCCCTCGACGGAGACGAGACCGTGCGTGGGATCTGGCACGTAACACGCCTGGATATCACGCGGAAATCATGGGATACTGAAGCTGACCGAGCGAGCGAAGACGAGACGGACAAATGGATGGATGAACCTGCTCGGCGGCGAACCTCGATCGATTCGAGCAGATTGAAAAAGTACTTTGTTCCGATTGATCGGTATTGAGATTGCTGATATCCATAAGGTGCCTCAGCGTTAGAACAAAATAATGTGGGAACAATCGTTGCCGTTTTGTAATTCATAAGCAGGTGGAAGATAAGGATATATTGTACATGATCGTCTGAGGCTTGTGACTGTAATAATTTCGATAAAATTTAAAAGTTTATAATAATATTTCGATATATTTTATTAAAATAATTTTCTTTTTGTTACATAATTGATATCTTTTTCATTGTTGCAAAGATTTTGAATCTACTTTTTTATGAACATAACAAGCAAAAGCTTTAAATGTCGCTATTTATTTTTTATTACGCAATTGATTTTAAGTTTCATTAAAAAATAAAATATGTATTCTTATCGCTTCACGTCGTGGAATACTATTGACATTTCTTCCTCTAACGATAATAGTCTCATAATATTGCAGACATACATAAAATATGTGTATTGATTTAAAACATGAACTCGTGCCTTTCGAATGCGAGTTACTTCATCAATGTCATTTTATATCCACATTATTTAATCCGTTTAGAAACAAAAATACACGAAACCGTATGTTTCATAACTATATTAATTATTACACCGCACGTCGTATTATCGCAAAATTTACGGATCTATTCGGACACTTAAAATCCCAAATTATCCGTCGCAGGGATGGGCGAAGCTGTCGGGCAATTAAAGCATGTCGGCGCATCGTCCGACTCGATTATTGCGGCGTGCGCGCTCGCGATAATTGCTTCCGTGTACAATGTGTAAACCGTTTCCGGCGGCTCGGCTAAACCGCGTGTAATCTGTGCACCGTGTAACGACGAATTTCACGAATTGCACCGGCCACGTCGGCCAGATGTCGGCTGACCACCATCGCGCCCGCTCGCTCGGAGTACGCGGAAATGCATCCGTGAGGGCTGCAACCAGTCGGCCGCGTCGCGTTTCCCGAAGGGCCTGTTCTCGCCACGCGAGATAATTGACGGTTGAGTCTGCCGGAAGAACCGACCGACTTTATTCGATGAACGAGTTAGTTACAATACCGGCTATTAATCTGCGGCCGCGCTTATAATGAATTGATCGTATTTTTTACGAAAGAAACAATCTAAGAGGCCTTACACGCTTTTCATGTATCAAGTATAAACGTTTCAATAAAATATAGATACCTATCGGCTTGAAGGCACAATTTATCGTTTACGTGTATCTATTTGATTAGTATTTGATTTTATCTTTAATAATTAAATATCTGATAAAATCTAAAGGCAAGAAAATTGATTTATCAAGAGAGTTGGATTCTTTAACGATGTTGCTCAGCTCATTTTAGCGTTTATTCGTACATTTATTCTACGACCACAGAAGATGTAACTTATTATTATTCACTCTTTTGTAAAGTGGAATGTTTAATGAGATCTCAATTACATATTAGGTGGTTTCGCATTATTGCGATAAAACTTGTAATAATATATTCGCCTGTTTCTCGCATCCACGTTGAATTGCTATGGGCGTTACTGCCGTCGGTCGGTTGGTCGGTCGCGTGGCGGAAACTGTCGCCAAGATACAACCAGATATCCTAATGAACCCGGGGCTTCTCTAATTACTCGCCCTGCAATGCACCCGATACGGCCCGCCGGAATTCCTCGGAGTGAAACGATCGTCTTCGTGCATCCGCAAGCCTTCTCGTGAATTTACACACGATCTTTCAAAGGGCTCTTTTGTTCTTTTCGGTACTCGTCTTTTTGTTTGTTAGATGAAGCGAAGGAAACATTTTGTTTTGAAACGTATTATTACGAATTATTATTCTTTTATGCCCCCCGCACGCATATATTATTAAAATCTATAAGGTAGTTATTGCTTTATAAATACAAGATGTGGATGTTCAGGAAAAATTAAGAGAACATAGTTTCCGATTGGAAATCATTTAATACAATATCGTGCAAAATAAAGTTAAATGAAATGGAATTAAGATACTTAAATGAAAGAATTATATAGAAATATCTCGCTTTACGCTTAGCTTAATCCAAGTTGTTACGTAAACGAACCCGGATAATAGAAGAGTGATAACAAGCGCCTACTCTAGAGAAATACGAGAAACACGGTGGTGTGATACCGCGACGAATTAACGCGCGATACGGTCGATGTAAAATCGTCATGGTGGAAGCGAGGGCCGAACCGGGTTAAGAGTTGGACCCTTAATTGAGCGCTCGAGTTACAGCGGCGAGTCACTCTCTCTCCCCCCGGTGTACCAATTACAACCGCGGTAACGATATTTACCCATTGCCGGAGCTCTCTCGCGCCTATCCGTGGCATTAGCGGTGCCGTAATAACACGGTTAATCCGGCGATAATTTCTGTTCGCGGTAATCTTAATTGCCCGGAACACCGCGAATTCTCTCCCTCGTCCCGCGTAGGAGGCAAACGCGCGCGCGTTTATACCCACGTCGGCCTTTCTACCCTCACCGTGAAATGGGGTTTGATTGCGCCGGCAGGGGTGACTGCACGAGAATGAAGAAAGGTCTCGGGATAAACGAATGTCGAAGAAGTTTATCCGCGACAGGCGTCACGTGCGTATCCAGAATCAAAAGTGACAAATTATTTTCTTGACATATCATGCAGAGATCTAAGGATTTGCAGGATGTCCGCGCACATTCAGTGTAAATAATCGCGATCTCTCTATAATTGCAACCGGAAGTTATTTTAGTTATTTATGCGAGGAAGAATTTGCCATCAAGATTATGCGGGAGAGTTGCGTGTGTTAGGATTCGAGTCATTTTTCTCGTTCGACGTGTTTGTCGTCAGACTCGTCCCGATCGACCGGGCAAATTGACGATAACTCGCAGCCGTTTGACATCGTTTGACATCAAAATCAACTCGCCGACGTAATAAAGCGATCGCCGACAATCAGGCCGATTACGCCAATGAACGTCCAATGCGGAACGGTGCATCGGCGCGGCGCGTTCCACCGATTTCTTCCCAATGAGACGCATCGCCGACGATAGTCGACGATGGTCGTTTGCTTTTCTCGTGCGCGTCGACGCGGAGACGCGATCGCAAGCGATCGAGGAATCGAATGACGACAGCCAGGACGACTTCTCGCGCCAGGCTCGCTCGTTAACGCGTTTTCCGCGACATCATGCTGATTACATAAGCGCCGTGCGCCGATTGGCACGTCGATTGGCACGCGTTACACCGGTTATGCGTTCCGGAATGGGATAGTCGCGAGACCCGCGAGATTCCGCGAGTAACAGGTGCGACAGCGACGTTGAGAGCAAACGACTGAAGGACCATGAGGAGCGGTTAAAGCAAAACAGAAACGTGTGTATTATAAATAAGATGAGTGCACCGTCCTTTGCCAAAAAATGTTGTTTTCTTTTCCTGCACGGAAAAAAAATTAGCTAAATTTAGTCGTAAAATATGGCTAACCAACATTTTTTGCGGCGAGAGTTATAATTTAGCAATAGTAGCAAAACCTTTTTTTCTTGCTGCAAAAAATATAGCTCTCGCTGCAAAAAATGTTAGTTATCCATCATAATATCCATATTTTACGACTATATTAGCAATAGTAGCTGATCTTTTTTTCGTGTGTATTTATTTTTGAAACATCTTAATTAAGTTTTTGTTAATTTTAGCTTTTTAAATTTACAAAGAAGATATTTTAGACGATACTATTTGAAGTTGTTCAACCGAAAAATATTAAACGAGCTTAATGGTGAATAATTATTTACTATATACGATTACTATATACCTGTTAATTTGCTATTATATCAAAATAAAAAAATTACTTAACGGTGCAAGGATAATGCAGGAAAGGAAAACTTTAATTATATATGTTTACAATAATCTCTACTAGTTGTCATTAAAGTTAAATAATATACAAAAATAATTGATAGGATTGAAAAAGAATAAGTTCTATAACGTATGAATTATATACGTAATTGGATCGAGAATATGAATGCTAAATTTAATTTATACAAACCTGTTGTTTAGAAGGCTAACTTACTTTAATTACTATTTTGATTTATTCTGAAAGATACACGTAGGCGATATCAATTCACTGACATGAAAATAGGGGTTAGCTGGCCCTGCGAAATATTCCTAGCGATATATCGAACGCACAGTTGTTTCCGTGGATGACGGGAATGAGCTATAATTAAAGCGGTGGCCAAGTCATTATGCCGTACCGGCGATAAATTACGACTTTTACGAGGCCCCAAGCAAGGCCGCGCGCCAACGCGCCCAAAGAGAGGAGCCTCTCGCCGGTACGAGCGTCACGGTACAATCGTCGAGGAATCGAAAATGACGAGGATGGCCCACCGTCGGCGTCAACGAATCGTAAGGAGCGGATGGTAGAGGGGGAAATGAAAAACGCACGCACGTTTACACGCTGTGAGGTATAAATTACCGAAGATCGTGAAGCTCGACGTCGAGATCGTCGTCCGACAAGACGAATTTCTTTCATTCGTTTAATACCCTTCTCCCTTCGTGACAGGGCTAACGGGCAACCGTATAGAACCCCTTGAATACCGAAAATACCGTATGGAACGTGACATCGGATAATCGATAAGACGGAGTGTCGGAGCGACTCTCCGGACGCTCGCACATCCCTGCGCGTAAATATTTTGATTAATGATCCCGCGAGGACTGTCTGGTCCGGTCCGGTTCGGTCCCGGGACCCCGCAACGGCCCGATTCCAAAACCGGATACCCTTTCGCGTCCCCTTCGCGTCGGAGATCTTCCTTCTGCACCCCTCCCTTTCTCGCTACTCGGCCTCGTCCGATTGACGATTATCGGTTTTCGTCTTCTCTCTCACTCTCTCTCTCTCACTCCGCTATGTCCTTTGATCCTGATCATCTCCTCAATAGATAGTCGCAAACGTGTTTCAAGGAGGCTTCCTAGGGGTCACGTGGACAGACACGATGCCGACGGGGTCCTGGGAAAGACCTCGGGCGTTGTCCTCGCGGTCGGAAAAACTGGTCGTCGGTCAACTGACCGTGGATAATGCGAACCCTTCGCCGGCACCTTCAGCCGCGTTAAATGTCCCGTCGGGTATTATCTCGCCGGCCCGAAACAACGCCCCGGACGACCGGAGGCGTTAGCGCTCCGAGACTAGTTCGACCTGTTCGAACGCTTGCGTCCGAATTTCGGAAGGTCTTACCGGTCTCTATCCGGAGAAACGTCCTCGTGAGTGCCGGACACTCGATCGCGTCAAGGACCAGGGATCTGAGCATTCCCGCCGTAAATTAAACCATTCGTTCATCGGCGATCCCGAACAATCCGAACGATATGCGGCGATGCCCCCTTCAGACGGATCCTCGACTATCGCTTGAGATTAGGCGTTTCAGACCGACAGAGAGAGAGAGAGAGAGAGAGAGAGAGAGAGAGAGAGAGAGAGAGAGAGAGAGGGAGAGGGAGAGCGAGATGAACATTAATCTGCCGATTACAGGAGCCCGGGAACCTCCCATTCCAAGTAGCACGACTGGTACAAGATTCCCTGTCTTTGGTTATTGCGCAATAGTCATTCGGGATTCGACCCTGCGTTTCCGCAGGCGTAAGTTTAACCCTCGAATCCCATCGAATGCCGACCTTGAAATTGGGATGACCGTTAATTAAGCGATGATGGATACTTACAGCTTGACTGTAGCGAACCAGATGGTCCAAACGCTACCTCCGTCGAAAGCTGACGACTCAAGGTGGTCTTAAAAAAAAATCAGAACGATATCAGTTCGATTATTACGTTACCTCCGACTTTGAGAACTCCAGAGGGAGTTCAATCGATCAATATTGCGTGCACGTTAAATCTAATTGATTCAACGACGATCCGTAGATCAGAGATGCCGACTATCCGTTTCTGGTATCATATATGCTACCGAGTGCCGACTTTTAGGTTTGTGTTAGGTTAATATTTACCGACAGCTTAGGCTTGTGTGTGTTGGGCTAATATTTCCTACGCTTCGAGAAAAAATTCTGGGAGTTGTACAATTATCATAAGTTAGGCTATTTATTCATGTGCGTATACTCCTGACCTTCGATTTCTTTCGATCTTTGATGCAAAACTTTTTTAAGCCATGTTATTTGACATCTGACACACATATTCGTTCCGTAATTTTAATGTACTTGCTTGTGTCTTCTTGCGAATACCGTTCTTGTTCGTTTTACATTTATGCAGTTGACGATTGTCGAATTATTGATTTTTTAAACTTTTAAACTCTTACGCAATTCTATATGTAAAATAATTAACGAAGGTGTGTATTTTTTTTAACAAATACGATCCATAAACGACTCGAAATTTTACGTGTAATACTGGGTCACATTATCAGCATTTTCAATTTTCATATTATTAATTCACCTATGGGATGAAATTTTTAATTACGTGAGATTAAATTTCACATAATCTTTTTTTTTTTTTCAAAAACGTTTATAAATCGATAAGCGAGTTGTACAATTTTATGAATGAGCTCCGGATCCAATCCGTGCTGTATTCTTCCATGGTGGCGGTAACGCGAAACATTGTTTCACACGCTGCCCGCGCTGCACCCTGTCATTATCTCTACCACGGAACCACCCCCTTATTTTCGAGAACACCGACTTTCGACACACCTGTGTGTCTCTGTGTTTTTGCGATACATTTTCGGTGGATGCAATTGAGCGTTCTCCAGCTGCGGTGAGCCACCACGCGGCCTTGAACACCCGTCCTTGCACTCCGCAAGAGCGACGAGAGTTAGATGTCGTTCCCAGAGGATATAGCCGATCACATTTATTTTCATTTGTTCTCGAAGAGCACGGGGGGAATGTCACTGTGAATGAAATCGTGATGTAGTTACGATGGGAAATGCCGGTCAAAGCGCGTGCGAACAATTGACATTTGTATCTTGACAATTGTGCTTCCGGATTATTAATTGAATCAAATAATTGTTCAGTTAATTCACTAAGCTCATTCTAAGTCGTCAACTAAATATAATGCTGTCTTATTTGCTTGGCAGGATTACAATTTTGTGTAATCTTCAATGTAAACATAACACACGCGATATATTTATATTAATTACATTACAAAATTATATATCTGATTTAATTAAAAAGTGGAGGAAACAAATTTAGAATTTACCAAGATAATTCATTATTTTATCTTTGAAGGTCCATATTTCAGACAGAATTAATTGCGTCCATAGAGCCAATATGTAGAATTAATGCAAAATTTATTATTAATACATCAAAATTAATATAATCAAATTCCAGAAATGCTCCCGTGGGACCACTCATATTTCGAACAATGTGTCGTTACACGACGAGCGAATTCCACGTGGACGTACGTGGCCGACGCAAACGTTACTTAAGAATGTCCATGCGATTTTGATTATAGTAATTACGCGCGGCACGGGTAAACTGGTCTTTAAGACAGAGATATTATTTGTCGTGGAGTGACGTCCATTCTGTACGAGTCACGTTACACCTTTGAGAACGTAGCGATCGCAGAGAGCGTATATTATATGTTACGGCTTTTTATCCTTTTACTTTATTCAGCCGGACCCTTTTCCATCCCCCTACGTGCACTAGCAAATTATAAAGCCAAACTGTTTTGGCATAATTACGCGAACAATGGCGAATGTAACGAACGGGGAATAGGATGAGCGAGAGCATATTTTCAGAAACGATTAAAAATAATTGTCTCGTGGAAATCTGGCTCGATGTGTTTCACGATGTTACGAATAGTCAGATAAACAAGTGCAGTCCGAAATGTGTCGAGAAATTCAAGTTATTTATTCTATCGATGTGTCCGTAGTACATATACCCGCGTACGCTACGTACGATGGAACATTTCCGCTTTTATGATTTTATTTCATAAAATTGTTTTTGTTTTGAATTTTATTACCAGTGAAAGTGAAAGTTGTTTCTCCGTGACTTTGTGATAGCAAAAGAGTTAATTCCTGCATTCCCACGCTTCGATTTCTTACGTAAAATAACTATGTATTTAAAATTCTCGAGAAATTCTTATAATTTAACGGAAAATATATCTGAAGATTATACAATGAGCCAGAGGCACACTCACGTCAAAATAGCGAAAATTCTTTTTCATTTTTAAGGCTTGTAACATGTCATGGTATTTTAATTTTGATATGTACGTAACGGGATATCTCCAAGTATTATTAACCTTCTCTTCTCTCTACCGCGTTGAGAGTTCGCCATTTATAAATACACCGAAAAGTTTTGCTGTTCTCTTCAGGGTGGAAATTTGATTCCGGTGGGGCGGTTTGAGGTACAACCGCGAGGGGCTTCCTCTCTTCTTCCGTGGTCTCGCGCTCCCTTGCGCCTTAAGCGAGTCTTTACGCTTACTTATGGACTTACGTTTGGAACGACGACGCGCGGAAGGAAGAAGCCGGAGCGACCCGCGGGCTAATCGTTCTAACAAGATCATACTATATTATTCCGACTTTGCTAATCTTTATTAATCTCATTTCCACCTGGGGCGTACGTTTCCGCGGTGAGTACGAGTGTTTCGCGAAAATGAAACAGCGAGCGTCTTCGTGAGGGGCCTCCGGCGTCTCGATTGACGTGATCACGATGTGATCTTGCTTTGATATCGGTTAGGTATCATAAAAGATACAACGTCAAAAGAAAAGCTGCAGTTGCTTAACAAGTAAAAGATTTCGTTGTACAGATAAAGAAACTCGGACAATTTTTATGCGTTCTCTGATAACTTTGTATTTAAAATATAATAACAATAGAACAGATAATAGAAATTTTTCATAAAAAAATTAATCGGACATTGCAATGCATTCTATCTTGTTCAATTAATTTGCAAATTTCTAAAAAATGATTTTTATATTGATAAAGAGAAATGAGGTAAACGATAATTTATGGACTTCGAACATTTTAGATTTTTTTTTCTCTGAACGTTTTAACATTGTAAATTATAGACTCAGTTTACTTATATTTTCCGATGTCTTCAATTATACACTTATTAGGCTATCAATAATTGATTATGCAGGTAGGTATATAAGATTATATTGAAGAATGCTTATATTTATTTTGACATCTAGGCAGTTGTATCTGGATATTTTAAAACTATTCAGATGTGAATAAGAGCACGTCGCACGGTGCGATTACCTCGAAGGCGTTACGTATGAAACGAAAGTAGAGTATATGATATTCGCTATGCGATCGAGGTAACGTTCTGGAACACAAGGCCTGAATCACGGCGATTCACGGCGCGACGTGCCGTTTGATCTCGCTAAGACGCTCGCTAAACACTATCTTACACGGACAGCGTATCCCCAAGAGTCGGACTTTCTAATCGGTAACTACGCGCGCTGCTCGATATCGTCGAACAACGTTTCATCTCTCTCCAGAAGAGAATCTCGACATGTATTTCTCGATCATTGCAGTCTCGAGGATCGAGGGCATAGGTAAAAGCGGCAGTTCGTCGACAGGACGCACGAAGATATTCGTGGCTCCTTTCAACGAACGAAACTTCTTATAACTATATCCACGTCGCGCTATCTGGCAAACTGTAAAGGCTTATCTGCGAAACATAAAAACCGAGAGATTTCCTTAGCTAGTAATCTTCGTCGGTAAAAGTGACTTCAGGAAATGCGATTAAGCCAAATGTGAAAGTGAAAAAGATTAAAATTACATTTTAAAGAAAGCTGCGATGTATATAGAAATACGTATAATGATTCAATTACTCGGAAACCTCGAAGACGAAACAAACTTTATTAATACGTGTGTGCTGCTTGGTCTACTTGTTCATATGCGAAAGAAAATGTAAATAATTTTTCGAAGTAAATTTGTAGGGAGAAAAAAGACAAAAGAAAGAGAAAGAGAGAGAGAGAGAGAGAGAGAAATAAAACGGTTGATGTAAGTTATGTTTCCTTCTACTCGGGAACGACGCAATGTGCCGTGTCTTGGGTAGGCTCTGGTTGTTCCTAAGAGCATGCACCGGCGGCAAGGTCTTACATCGCCAGGACGTCGGACACGGCACTGCGTCTGTGCCGTACGTGTGTATATACGCGCCGGGCATAGAATTACCAAGGCGCGACTTACCTGGACGCATCCTCTGTGACCAATTATCCTGCTAACGAACCCCGCACTCTCGCACACCGCCGCTATCTAGCCGCCGCTCCGCCGTCGGTCTGGCCGGGCTAATTAATTATAACAATGTCGTTAATTTTACGCGACCGAGTCGAAACGTTACTGACCGAATCGCGCGCGAATTCTCTTCCTACACAGTAAACTCCTATCAGTCCGCTCTCACTGTTAAAAAGCCGAGGTATTGCGAAGGGTCCGTAGAATTTGTGGAAAATGATGTATTTAGAGAGTAAATGATGAAAAAATACTATTGAAAATAATTAAATATTTTCTTCTTATAATTGGGGATTTGATTAGAAATATATTTCGTCGTACATTTGTTTTCTAGACCTCAACACTTAGTTAAAGAGCACATTTTTAATGCTATTAATTTTGCATAGATAATACTTTATTTAAAACTAATATGGAGAAAGAGATATTTATAAATGTTGCACTAAACAAACTGTCTAATACATACATTCGATGCTTTAATTTATCAATATACAATAATGAAAAAGTATAATACAATTAGTTTGCTACTCTTCCTTCCAGAAAAATGTAATTATTTTAACAGAAGAAATGTATTTATTATTTTTAATGACTTACTATATTTAATACGTATCACATTTTAGGGATACTTAAAATCTATCAACATTTCTCACGCAAAGTAATGTTTTCCTAATAGATTTACATATCTCGAGCACAACAAACCGGAAATGTTTGCTAATTTCCTCTATCGCCTTGTACCTCCCAAAGGACAAATAATTAAGAACGTAGCATGCGAAACGAGATCATAATGAAGGGAAGCTCGTGATGCAGCAGTTATAATGTAGAAGAGCGTGGTCCGCTATCGTTATCCCTTGGCCTTAATACCACCGCTTGCATATCTTGTCGGTCTTATTATTATAATTACCGTCATTATTCGTCACAAAGTCGCTCGTTCTGAACATCGTGACTCACGTCTCGTCGCGAGCATCGCCAACGACGATCGCTTTGCGATCGATTCCGCTGCGCTTTCGACGATATCGGCGCGATTAGCGCCTCATCTCCTGCGTAAAAAGCGAAAAGGACGAAATGTAACACGTATCTTTATCTATCGATTAACGATGACGATATACCTTCGATCATTATCCGCGCATGTGTGAACCTTGATTAACCCTTAAATGCCACCCGGGGTCCAGCGGACCCCAGACCCTTTACAATGATATATTTTTAAATGTTCCCGCCAAAAATGGAGCTCATATTTATTTATTTATTATTTTTTATTTTTTTGATTTTGGAGCCAATATTTTAACTGTTGGCGATCTTAATTTTTTATACTATGTTGAAATTGAAATTTTAACAATATAAGCATTTTATTCTCTTTTCTAAGCCTTGAACAACATTGAAAATAATTTTCATAACTAAATATCAAAAAATCAATAAGTAAAGAGACATTTTTCATGCTGGGGTCTTTTAGACCCCATGTGTCATTTACGAAATTCTTGAGAGGTGTGGCATTTAAGGGTTAATGGAGTGTGATTTACCTCTTTTACACCTAGAATCATATATCGCTTGATTAGTACATGTCATTAAGAACAGTTTCTGCATTTTGATCAAATACGTCTAACTGGAGAATAATTACGAGGTAAACGCGAAAACTTATTATTATTTTTGTCATGGTACGCGGCAATGAAATAATAATGAATCATTTCCGCATTTTTTTTAAACAGCAAGTATATTAATATAAAGTTATGTAATGTAATGTAATGCAATCCAATCATAGAAACCGGTATATTGAGGCAAAACAGAACACATGATTATAGAAATAAATATAATAGTCAGTAGATCTACAACTCCAGGTATGTTTATGTTTGCAAATACTTGTGGATATTCCATATATCCTTCTATCTTTTAATGCAAATTATTTTTACGAGACTTTTTTATTTACAATAATTTTTAATTTTTTGTTTTTACAACATTAAATATTCAAAAGTATATTATTTATAAAAATTACTAAAAATTTTAATTTTAAAGTAAAGATATATAATGTTATAATAAAATGTTAGAGGGACAGTAAAAGAAATTATTTCTGTTATTAAAATGCGGATAAAATAAGATGAAGGGTATGGTGTATTCAAGAACTTGTTCTAACAAATTTAGATTTTATTCTTTTCATCAGCAACTTATCACATCCACAATGTCCAAAGTCTACGAATGCTAAAGCGTTTTGCGAAGTCACGGCATCGCGACAGTGCAATCATGAGTCACGATCAGTCAATTCTCTTTGGCATAATCGCGTATCATGGTCCGTTCGACTCGTGTCTCATCGCCGATGACGCTACGTAGCGTGTCTTGCAATTTTTTCAGGAAAAATTGCGAATTTTCGTGTGACTCATCGCGCGCGAATCCCTAATTAAACCGCTTAGGAGACCGTTAATGATGATCCTCCGAAACGTTGAATCGCGCGACGTCTTCGGGATTACTAAGCAATTGTGTACGCATAATGACAAGCGGAAACGCTTGTTGCAAAAAAAAACGTGCACGGAACACCTGGTGGTTTGTTGCCACAATTATAATGCTTACTTCGTACGACTATGATTAGGAAGATAGACATCTTTTTCGACTTTTTCGGAAATTGTTGGTTTACTAAACCTTCGCACAAATTCAATGTATGTGAAATAATCTTCTATATCTAATGTATCCTGTACCTTAACTTAATGAGAAGAGATATAATCAATATTTCATGTTATATATAACTAAGAAATGAAATATTTAAACTCGAAATTTGTAAAATTAAAACGATAAAGTCGAAACAAAATTGGTATATTAATTTTATTTGAAATATTTCTATAATTTTCATTACGTGTAATTGGCCGTTTTTGATGAGAGATATTACTATAGTATCGAAGCAAATTTCATAAAATTTGGTATTGCCGAACGAAATTTTGATTGCAGACACTTCGGGTATTGCACACGTTACAGCAAGCTAAAATAAATATCGTCATTTGTTTAAAGAGAGATTAAAAAGAAACTCGAGGAGTTAATATTTCCTCATCGCTCTCTCCCTTACGTGTTTCACTACATTCCATTCTCAGATTCCCTTTTCCGACTCTCGCGCACATTCCTGGATCCTTTTTACTCGTCTCTTCGCGAGCATAGTTATTTTCTCGCGATCTTCTCATATGAGTCGCTTGCTTCTTATTGAGACGCAATGTCGAGCTGTCTAGCATATTTTATCCTTTTTTTACTGGATTCTTATTCTAGTCTCTCGACTAGATTAACCTGCTTGAGCAATACTTATCAAGCTTATTATACAGATAAAAGTTAAACATAAATTTATTTTGACTAAAAAATATAGGCATGTATACAATTAGGCATGTATACAATTAGGTTTTAAAAAAGGTTAAGAAATAAACAAGATAAATAACAGGAGAAATAATCAAAACATAATTACATGAAAGAAGATGACTTTTTATTTTGCTATTTTTTTTATAAATATAAACGTAACAGTTATTCGCTTAATAGTGACCGATATATTATTATTGTCAACTGAACAATTTCTGTAACTTTATTTCCATTCAAGTTTCATGCAATTTTCTTTACTCAATACTCCTTGAGCTTTAATTTCGCTAATTTTTCCTGTTCTTTACGCATATCGAGGATAATGCCGCGCGTCACGGCGAAGTGCGAATCGATCAATCGCTGCACGTTTCACGCGTCAACGAGAAATGACATCGCGTCAGTTCTGCGACGTAATTACCGTGGCGACTGGCAACGCGACCTATTAAAACTAAATCAACTTCTCATTAGGCGCGGCAATAAGTCGATCTAGCCTTCGAAGACCCTCCAGGCGGCATCTTTTTTGCGGGGTGATGGCTACGAAAAGCAATAGCGAAGCGCTGGCTACGTAATGTTAATAAACCGTAAACGCCGTGCTCGTTCTTTCGTCACAAATAGGGCCTTAATTAAGAGAATCGATCGAATATTTCAGTGACTTAATCTTGGCTTCATCTTCAATCATTTTCTGCACAAAAATTTTCTTACGTATACGAGAGGGAACATCGCAGTTATTGAGAATTGATTATACCTAGAGCTAAATCGGGATTGAAAGAAGGCAAAGAAGTCATTTTGACTTGTGCAACGGGAAATTTTTGATAGTATTGTTTTGCGATGCTCGGTAATAACACTCATTGTCAGTGATATCACACAACATATACCTAATGTATGCCGCAATAATGAGCGCACATAATTTACTGTCTACAGCGCACTTTGTATAGAATACTGAGAATACCATAGAATACTGTAGACACCAGTGTCTGTAGAATAGTACAATTTGCTTTATTACACAGGGTCATTAAATTTAAACTTTAAGTCACTTCTTAAACAGCGGGCCTCTCTAAAAGGCAATGCATATATCTTTGATATCCAAGTACTTTTGCTCCACCGTTGAGAGCCGATGCCGTACGACATCGTTCTGCCGGAAAGGATTAAGAGAGCGAAGGTATATCCGCCGGTTCTCTACATATCGACGATCGCGAAGGTTTGTCCTGTGCCGAGAGTTGGCACTCGGAACGCGCCGTGCCACGAAGGACTAGCCCGAGCAATGAAAATTCAATGACGCGAGCAATTTGAGCTCGCGGCGAGCAGCTCGCAAGCTACAATCTGAAAGTATAAACGGTAGTTGTGCGCTGCGCGCGCGCGCGCGCGCGCGTGAGCTTTCTCTCTTTCTCTCCCTTTCTTATTCCTCTCTCATCTCTTCGTCGTATTCGCTCAGTGTTTCTTGCCCTCTCCCGTCTCCGTCTCTCGTTGCTCTCTCGCTACCACAGTGCTCACATATACTGCGTGGTCGCCGGTGGTTGGCTCGCACAGAATAATCGCGTAATTTGCGTGTAACGATGCAATTTGTAGTTATGGCGACCCGGATCTTTTTCCGTCTTCTTTTTTTCCCCCCTTCGCTCGTTCTTCGTTTTTGCCGGCACCGACGACATCGACGTCGGCAACGACAGGAATAACGGCAGCGACAACGACACGACGACGTCGAACACCAAGGAGCTTAAGCTTTAAAGATGAGAAGGACTCGTAGATTTAGTACGAACCTGAATCGCCTTTGATCTCTCTTTGGCGAGCTTATTTTCTCATTTAGCATCGACGAGGAAAATGGAGAAGCCGGAGTCGCGATCGTTAGTTTAGGAGTCGCGATAATAACTTTGATCTTCATTACAATCGTAATTTTGGGTTGTATTAACTGATGAAAAGTATTTTTTGTACTCTCTACAAGTACAGAGATTAAACGATTTACAAATTTAATTAGTATGATCTTAATTACATCAATGTATATCTCAATTTTTATTGATACTTTTTTAATTTATTTTGAATTGTTAAAATTGCATTAAATATATTTATATTTCATCAAAATCTCTTAATTTTTTTTATTTATAACTTGATAAAGAGTGACCATTTCATCTCGATATTATGCTCCGAAAGACGCATTTGATGGTTTATTCCCAGATCACGGCGGCGACTCACGCTTTACTTACGCTATTGTTTGTGACCGATATCGCGTCCTCTATCTCGACGACGAGACGGATGCCTCCGCGGATTCACGCAAGAGAACGAGAGTATTAGTAAGCTCGCGAATGACTTACGGACCGCGGCAAGCGAAATCACCTCTTTATCTCGATTCGAAAGTTCGTGCTCAGCGGGCGTTCTGTTACGATATAAATTGCCGACTTAGCTGCGCTAACTATTTATCTATATGTATACTCGCCGTGCCATCGATCGTGATAGTCGACTTCGCTACACCTAGACCCGTTCCTCTGGCGAAGTCGTACTTATAATCCTTATGAAGTACGCTGCGATCTTTTACGTCGTCGTAGTTCCTATACCCGCGTGGATTCCATCACCTTTCGTTGGAATAATTTTACGTGAATTTGTGATAAAAAAAATCAGATATCATAATAATTATGCATCTCGTCAGCATTTAAGAAAATTATTTAAATCGATCATAATAAGAATTATCGAGTAAGTGTTACAACTCTTTTCGTCGCAACATTTTGATTAGCTATTATCTGTCTAATAATTAACTGACTTAAATGAATATGAATATTTATTTATAATACTTGTGAATCTTAAGAATCTGACGTCAATAATTGAGTGACATTAATTGGAATGGAAATTTATACACAGAACATTAATATAAAACAAATAAATATTAATTTTTCGAAAATTATATACAAATTGCATCAATGTATCCGCAATTATAACATCACACAATTTATTAAAACAAAATAAAATATACACGTAAAAATAATCACAAAACTGTGATATATACTAATAATCCGGTTCCATCTTTTACTTTAGCCTTCAGTTTCATTTTTAAAGAATCAACTTTTGAAATCGGATCTATAAAAACGTTTCATAATACTCTCTTTTCCCCCAAATACAAGATTCCTATCAAGCCTTGAAACTTGTTCTTTATCACTTTGTACATCCTTGTTTTATTATTAGAAAAATCTATTAATATAAACACTTCCTGCGGAGATACCTTCGATTTCGTTCCGTCCATGCTCGCACGCAGGTGCGCGCGCGCATTCTATCCGGCGGGGTCTGTTTTAATTAAAATCAACCGCGTGGCCCCGATCACCTTTTAACCCCTGGTACCGCGCGCGCGCGTACTGGCTGGCGCTGGTCTTGCTCACGTGCGTGTCCCACGTGCTTTTACGACGCGGAATTATTGCTCGCCTCGCTGTTTATTAAATTGAATTGTGTCGCACCGCGTCGTCACCCCGTGGCAGTGGCTCTTTATCGGACTCCTTTCTCTCCTGCCGCTCCATTACCACCAGCAATTAACTAACCGCTCATTAGGAAGCCGCGTGCACGACCATTCGCGCGCCAATCAAAGAACGGCCGACCTGTCGGCTCGCTACGATTATAATTGCGGTACGTTCGTCTTCGCTGTTTGCAGTTTTCCACGAATAAAAAGACGATACTGCCGGAAGAGTTAAAATGATTAATAATAAACATTCAAGAAAGATGAAATAAAAAATTTTATCTGGCACTAAAAAAGAATTGATCTTTAAGTAATGAAAATGGATCGATTTTTAAATAATCCTTGCAGTAATTGTTTTAGTTTTGCCCCAAAAAAATGTTATCTTTTAAATACACTAATAACGAAGAGTTGTTAAGAAATAGACTGTGCAAATACAGATTGAAGTCATCTTAATTCTTGGTTGACATCTAATCGATTGCATATTATGAACTTACAAATGGCATGATTAAACTATTTAATTTGAGAAATAGATTTTTAAATCAATTCTTTCTTAACGATAATAGTTTCGACAAGATTTTGCTAATTTCTACGACCGCGCACTTCGTGAAATTGTCGAGATGATCGATCGCATCAACTCTAGAGTGATATCCGGATATGAATCCGGAGTAACGCGGCGAAAACTCGTCCGTACCGTGGAGTATCGCGGCGAAGAGGAGAGAGCGTGGAGTACTCGATCTCAGCGGGACGGCTACTAATAGGATTTTCGTGATCAAGTCCGTCGGCACTTTCGACTCGGCTGACTCCTCATTCCCATAAAGGAGGCAGCCGCGATATCTGCCTATATCGAGCGTCGCCGCGCGTGTGTGCGGGCCGCCATTGTGCCAGATCGTGCATCCGCCGTAACTTAGATCCGCGCTCCCTACGTTGACCTCAAGGTGCATCGGTCTCGTTGCAACGTGCATGTTACAGAATTTGCGTAATCACGTATCATCGGTCCGAGGCCTCCCCGCGCCGTTCCCGATCCGCGCACGTTTCCCCTCTCCGTTCTTCTCCCTGATCGCGCTACGTAATCTTGTCGTTCCACACGTGCACGTTTTACGTGGTACGTACGTGCGCCGCGAGATGTATCCAATAAACAAGAGAAACTTACCATGCCGTTCCATAAGCATTAGTCCCGTCACGTTTATGGTTGCTCATACACGCTCTATCAATAAGAATCTGCGTAACCGTCTGCATACTCTCGGATGGATCTTGATTTCAGCACGTGGTAGCTAATCGCTTATGCTTTACCGAATGCCATGCCGATCGTGCCGTCTTTCGATATTACACGCGTGTATTGTAACGCGTGAATTAACGCGAACATAGAAAAATATATATTTCTGCTGTCGGCGAAAAGTAGTTAATGTTTTTATGCTAGATGCTAGAAGATTGATCTCATGAGGCATCTAATCGTATATGACATTAATGGAGAAAGTACGATTGATGTCTGGAAATTTAAATTGGCTGCAAAGCGAACTTACAGGAGGAAATAGATTTTTTCTAATAAGGACATTCCAGTGACAATTCGTTCCGCAATGGCGAATATGATAAATATTCGTATCTATATATTTAAATTGTTGTAGATATTAAAATATTCTCCGTAGAGAAGACTAATACTAATATTTTTTAAATAGATTTAGAATTGTTTAAATATACGATCAAAACTGAATTTAAATTTAAGTCTAATATAATCTTCGCTTTTTTTTCAGGATGCAAGAGTTTTTTCAAGAGGAGTGTCAGGCGGAACCTAACGTACTCGTGTCGAGGGACTAGAAACTGTCCGATCGATCAACATCATAGAAACCAGTGCCAGTATTGCCGCTTGAAAAAGTGCCTGAAGATGGGCATGCGCCGGGAAGGTATGCACTGTACTGAACCCTTTTTACGTATTTATTAGCGATCGATCTCCACTGGTGATTACATCGGGGTCGCCAAAATGTCTTGACAGCAATGTTCGAAGTTCACGGAGAAAAACATTGCAAGTGCCAGTTTTTAAAGAAATTTCATAGAAATTAATAAAACTTTTGACAAAATATTTCTAATAAGGTGCTGTTACGTGATAACTATTTAATATATTATAGTTTTTGTTTTATATTTTAATATATAACCAAAATAAGTTTTTTTTATCGAAATTAAGATCGGGCATTGTAAGATTATATTAAATATTAATATAATTATAAAATATAATTAAATAAAAATATTACAGAAAATTAGGCGCTTGCAGTATTTTTTTCTTCTGGGATCTTGATTTTTTCTGTCGCGCGCTTTTTACAATAAAAAGACGAAAAGTCGTCGTGGCGAGATAATGTTTCTCCGATATACGGAATGAACTTGGAATAAATGTTAAAAATAGCACAATGAATATATATATACGCGTTAAAGTTAAAGTGCATGATGACGAAAATATCAAATACTTTGTTCGTCATGTTGTTTTCCAGAAAGAAACGTATATTTTGTAATTTGATTTGAAGTAATTTATAATAAAGAGAAAATTTTTATATTAAATTTGATTTTATTTTGTAGTTCATTCAAGGAACGATGCCTTTTGCGACTATCGATTAGGAAGCCACTTGCACTATGATTGCAGTATTCGGAGAAACGTCGCTGACAAAGTATCGATCCAATGATAACATTCGCGACTCGCTGTGATCACCCGTTAAACTCTCCGTAACACGGTCCGCAAATCGAGCTCCCTTTTCTGATTCTTGATATTACGCATTATTCCGATTGAGCTGAGGAATTTCTGAAATTATATATATTACATGTAATAATACGCAACACAATTTATATATCTAGAATTATAACATCACTTACTTTCATGCGATATAATTACAAGATGTTACGTCTTCAAGTTTAATGCGGAAAAACTTTCAATAGCGATATAATTAAAATATATTATCGCGTTATAATTTATCATATGGTATTATTTTTATAAGCTTGTGCGATCAATTTCTTTTATTCGCTAATTATGTGTGCGATTATCTGATCTCTCCACGACTAAGTCTCCAAATTAACTTAGGGGGGCCTGAATACAATCGCGTTATACTATTTTATTTCGGCAATGTTTGCATCTGAAGACGTCACATTTCGAAACTGGCTTTCGGCGCGCTTCGCCGCGGCAGGAACTTTTAATTGCAGGCCGTGGAAAGGCCGGAAAGGTTCCCACGCCTTATCCCCGCCCGCGATTCCACGTTCCTCCGCTCTTGAACTTGGCTACTCGCACCGCGCGCGATAACATCTGACCTTGTTCCGCCGCGCGCACGAGGAGGAGAGGAGCGCGCTCGCTCTCTCGCTGGTCATCGGCTCTCTCGGCCTGCCCAGGTGTACAACCACTTCCGTCCGAGACGTGGCCGTCCATCGTGGCCGGCGCGGCCGTCTGTCTGCCCCGAAGCGTGCTCGCGCCGCGATCGTAAACCCGGTAAATCACGCGTTTTTACGCGTATCAGCCGCACGCGTCGACTCGCATGGTTATCGACGAGAGACGCGAACGGAGGTCCGGCGATTCTGTCGCGCTAGGAAGAAAATGTAACGAGTTAGATTAATTTGTCAGTTTTCCAAATATATTAGTTGAAACTATCATTCTGCACTCTTTTAGGGTAAAGCAACACGTAACACATCAGATTATCAATAACGAAAAAAATAAAAGATCGTTTAGAGAAGGTGCAAGAGACATTATTTCGATCACTGCTATCGTTTTAAAAGTAATCTTGTTTCACATTATGTGTTATGCTCTCAAGATAGGCTTTTACTGATCGCTTTCTTGAAGAACTCGCATCATGTTTCGAAATTACTTTGCATTACAGGCAGATATATATTTAACAATTTAATGATAATCTTGAAATATCTTTCGAATCACAATCCTAATTATGTAATCTCTACATGAAATGGAAGCACGTAGGCGTGCTTTATTCTTAAAACGTAATTTATTAAGATTCTTAAATATTTTCTCGCTGGTATCTTTTATTACAAATTATCGAAACCTTGAGACCGGAACGGCTGTCCTTCGTTTTGATCTGGCCTCTTTCGTATGTGAATCGCAGAAAGCGCACGAACTTCCCAAAGGCACATTCTCGAATATCGTGAGCCACATTGTACTTCATGAAAGAGAAGCTCGCGCACGATTATTCGCACGAGAGCCGCCGGCTCTCCTGCCCGCGGCGCAGTTTTTCCCACAGGAACGTAGACGCGAGAAGACGTCGCGTTTTCTGCCCTGTCACAGCGACATCCGCCTATTATCCGCGATGATGCCCCGGTCTTTGATAATAATTCGAGTTGCTCGCGAGCGCGGGGCACGTAACTCTGTATACACTCACCTGGTCTCTGCCATATACGTTCGCACGAAAGATTCACGGGAAGGAAAGAGGGAAAGAAAAAGAACAGTGGAAGAGGACGAAAGAAGCAGAAGAAGAAGAAGAAGAAGAAGAAGAAGTAGGAGAGGCCGAAGAAAAGAAAAGTGCATGAAGGGCGGAGGGCCGCGGAGAAAGAGGATGACGAGAGCAAGGGGGGTTGCCGGCACCGCCGGCAGGAGCAGCAGCAGCAGCAGCAGCAACGGCAACAGCAGCAACGGGAGGAGGCAGAAGAGGCGAGAGGTCGTGGATGATGGAGGGGGAAGGGTTGAAGGCGCGAGAGGAGAGAAGAAACGAAGTGGAGTGAAGGTGGAGGAGCAACGAGAGGAGGGGCGGGAAGGAGGGAAGAGGACTAGAGAGAGCGAGAGAGAGAGAGACAGAGAGGGAGAGACGATGGTCCGAGGTCAGCGGGGTGCATGACCTTACCTCGGGGCCCCTTCCTTCCGTGGGGCCCTCGAGGCAGACAGGATGCGCTGAAGATTACCCCGTAGATACTGTCCGCGATGATTACAGAAATCTAGGAAGCCGCTCAATTTAATTAACCCTTAATTGCGAGCGCTCGGGACGGGATGGTGCGTTTACTCCGGTATCCTGGCGCTTTTCCCCCGTCCCCCTTGTCTATTCGAGGACGATGATGATGATGATGATGGTGGTGGCGGCGCGGCGGTTGTTCCCCATGTGTATGAGCGCGCGACGATGCGTGAGTTATCGTTCCGCGAAACGAAGTGCACTTTCTTTCAGAGACGAACGTTGGTCGGAAGGGATGTAGACCAACTGTTGGCACAGTGTGCAGTAGGTACAGTTACGTTGCAGATCCTGGAGTTTGTTAGACATTGACATTTTCTAAACGTTATTAAACACTTACTACAACTTGAAATCCGATAGTTTATGAAAAGCGTTTACTTGCATATAAAACATAGATTTATATATCTATTTATTGATAAATAATGATTAAGGCAGCGGCAAATGTAAAAATGATGTAATCTTCATAAGGCCTTAGGAAAGACACGCACTATACTTCAAAGTTAATATCTCACATTGTTATTTATCGGTATTTGTAATGAAACATATCTATATTTTCAAGGTATTTATATAACAGAAGTTCAGTGAATTTAAAAGAAGCAAAGCAATTAAAATAAAAAAAACTAATATGGGCAACCGCAAATAGCGCAATAAGGAAATCATAAAAATTCTGGAAATATAAGTTCTTTTATATATTTTTATATATTTCTTATCGCATCATCACATGCAGTTGGCTTATGTCAATCTCTTTATTGGGTACAGGTTTTTTTAATTCTTTCCGAAAAGTTAATCAGTGGTTCTTTATGCATTTGAATTACCCTATGTATTTTATCTATCTCATATATAATTTATTGTGATGATGGCTAGAGTTTTTTATTACTATAAATAAGTTTTTATTACAATGAAAAAAAGCGTCTTATTAGTCAATTTTTTTCGCTTCGTGAATCACGGAATTGAAGATCAGCTTTATCGCCGAGCGCTCTTCAGTTGGTCGCGTAACTATCGAGTGTACCCATCGCGATACCCCGATAGCGATTCGCGACTAGAAGGCCCCGTTACGTACTTAATACGCTCGTTAAAACGAGGAACTTGGAAACGCATTCGTTCGCGGACGCGCACGTTTCTTCCATACCTTCGCAATAAATCTGCACTGTTTATTTTACAACCCGCAGCCGTTACTTCGCGCCTGCTTTGATATCTTTGCCTAAAGAAAAAGAAGAAAAAAAACAGCGCTCAACATCCTGTGCGCCAAAATGGCTGCGTCTCTTTAATTTATGCGCGTGCTAAGGTAATTAACCCATTTAGACACGGATGTACTTCCATTTCGTGCCGATAATATTGAAAAAATCGTGGCGTTAACGTGTGGAAATTAAATTTTCTATGTTCCTCCTTCTCTGACTATAAAGATTTAATGGATAGATTCAATTTTATAATTACCGAAATAAAATAGCGAAAATAGTGCTATAAAAGTGAAAAGATTTATTATTTAGTGTTTAGCTTTAATATTTTACCACTTTTTTTCTTCGTAATATTATTTCGAAACTTTCAAAGACAGTTTTATATACCTGTTTGATTGTTTTTGGAGGTCTCTATATACCATGATTATTATTTAATACATTGCGTTGTTTATGAATATATTAATACATATGTTAACGAAAAAGTACACGAGGAATATAAATTACTTTTCTAAAAAATATTAAGAAACTAATTGGCATGCTTCTACTAATTGGTATTTTTCTACTTTGAGAAAATTTACGATATTTTTTTTTATTATATGAATCAACGACGCGCAACTTGAAAAATATGCTAAAATTGTACCAAGCAAACGATTACTTAACATTATTAATTTCATCGATTTCAGAAATTATTTTAACAGTTTCTTCTCTTTTTCTCTCTCATAAACGAATCCATTTGCCATAGTATTACGACATTTTTCCCACAATGAGCAAAGAGTCTATCGCAAATTTCGTAAACTCTTACGTGGACGATGCGCACGTAGATACATATCGTCGAATGTTCGTTAACGCCATAACAAAAGGAGACAGGACGCACGACGACGAGGGGGAGGGACGCGGTGGGAGCCGAGAGAGGAGACGTGGAGAGAACTCGAGAGGCAAATAACCCTAATTTCATCGTCGGAGACCTGCATTCAGAAAGTCATTATCAAACGAGCGTCCCGCGCGCCCGTTATAATTACGCGGGCGTTGCACAACAGAAATGTATCGAACACACGCTGCCTCGCTTTCTCTCTCTCTTACTTCTCTCTCGTTCTGCTTTCATGCTTCTTCTTTTCCCGCCGGTCTTCTCTCTCTCTCTTCTCTTTCCCCGTTCTCACGTTCTTTATTTGCACGCGTTTCGCACCAATCACTTGCTCTAACTGTGTACGCACTCTTGTCCGTCCGCCCATTTCGCTTTCTTCCCGAACGTCTGCTGATTACGTGATTTTCTAATAATTACACAAACTCATGCGTGTTGCTTATTGCGTTTTTCTCCGATTAACCGGTTTATCGCTCTTAATGAAGATCACGTTCTAAGTTTACAGCAGTTATCCTACTAACTACGAGCCCCTGGAAGTATTAAATTGCTTACAGCAATGTTGTAATTTGCCAAGTGACGAATATTCAGCCCGCAAAATGTTACTGACTTCTAATTGCATCCTTGACCATCTAGAATTTAGAGTCTCATATTTACTTTATTTACAAATTCATCTCATTACATGTAATTACATGTTTCAATGAAGGATTTTAAAATAAATTATTTCCGGTCATAATATAACAATATGACATATTAATATTAGCAGTATAATTATATCATTATTATTTCGTCAGTATCAAATCACATGCAGAGCGAAATTGACTATTATTATTAGTTAACATTGATTAACATGTTGATATTTACATTGAACTTTCCCAGGAAGCTTTCGAGCGAAAACCCTCACGGTGGAAGCTCAACATTCCCCAGAATTCCGCTCGACGGTATCCGCGCACGGAGTGCCAGAGAGTCCGAGTCTTATCAATCTATCTGCGGCGCGCGATCGGCCGATCGACCGTAAGATCGGCCGATCGATCGGCCGGCCGATCACTCGATCAGCGCCGATAGATTGTCCTTCCCCCTATCCTTCGGTCGCAGGTAATCGTATATATTCGCAACTGCGCGCCCGGATCTCCGCCGGTTATGAAATCTTCCGTAGAGGAGCAACCGATAATCCAGCGCGCCGGTCACGGCTGTGCGCATCCGTGGCCGTGTGTGAGCGCGTGCACGTGCACGTGCACGTCCGTGTACACGGTGGACGGATACACGGGCGTTCGCGGTGCAGCGCCATGCCATGTCGGCGCGGATTTCACTTATCTCTCTTTCCCGGCGTCGAAGTTCCGCGCGCGCGGCCCGATGCAACGACGACCATTATGGCCGCATTAACTGAAATTAGACATTGTTTCCCTTGCCGGGGTGAAACACGGCGCGCAACAATGGGGAGACGACGCGGGCGACGACGATGACGACGAGCACGGGCAGGGCCAGGCCAGGCGCGCGGCCACGGGGTGAACCAAAATAGCGGGGGGTCAGAGTAACGAGAGAGAAAAATAAGGGGGGAAAAATGCGCGCGAGGCGACCACTCCGAAGAATATCCTCCTCTTTCTCTCCCTCTCTCTCTTTCTTTCTTCCCCCTCGTCTCTTTTTATCTCCGTTCTCCCTCGCTCTGTCTTCGCCAACGTGCGCCGGCGAGAGATTGCCGATATTACAGCAGGGTCAGGATCGTGACTTTAATCAATTAGCGGGGTTTCTCGGACCCGGGAAATGATTAGTAATCCGGCCGGCAGCCAGACTCTCTCGGTTCTTGGTCTCCTCTCCTCGGCCCCGGACACCTCTCCTCTCGTTGCTCTTATCCGCAACGGGGGATAAGAATACGCGCGCGCCGTTCCGATGAGCCGCAGGAGGAAGTAATTGATGAGAGAAAATCAGCCTATCTCCGCGGATAGAGTTCATTATTTCGTAGACCCGCGGGGAACTAGCCGCTAGATTTACAGAATGCTCGTTGATTTAACCTTAATATGAAATTAAAGTTAATCTAAATGGCGAACGGCTTTTAAGAGGCAGCAATACTAAAAACATAGGGTATCCTTTGAAATTCTTTACACAAAAATTATTGTTTCAATCAAAATTTTTTATTGTCAGTTTAAAGGTACATACTGTGAAAAAAGATTTTACTTTAAAAAATATTGATATTCAAACAAAAGGTACTGCTATGTTTGTCGTACTACGTTCACTGGCTGTATTTACCATTCGAGAACATTTTTTCTGCAATAAAAAGATCGAATATTTATTTAAAATATAGGAGCAAAGTGTTTTCGTTGTACATTTGACTAAAGTAAGTTTTATTCGAATTTACAGTATGTTAATATACAATATTTACGTTCATAAATTATAATATCTAAAGATTCTTATGTAAATTATGATCAAAACTTCGTTGTCGCATCGCTATTCATGGACAAATAATTCCATGTTATTCACGAGACAGTAATGAATACGGAGCATCGTGTACAAAAATCCAAGAGAGGCGAGTCAACGTTCCAAATACCGTTACAACGAGATAAACTGTCGATACGCGATACGAGGTGGATCCTTGCATCGGCTTGTGCGCGAATAGCAGTGAATCGATCGGTCACGTATCCTCGGCGGCCGCGGAAAGGCTGCGTGGAAAACATAGACGACTTTGACGAGATTCCAACGCTAATTACGATTAATAGCAGCGCGCGTACGGGGTCTTATCATCGCTCTGCTCCACTTGACCGCCGCTATTTTCTAGGTCGTCATGCGCGATCTACTCCTCCTTTTTTTCTCTTCTCCGAGAGTAACATGACAGCGCATGCATGTCTTATTCGTCGGCTCTTAACGTCAACGTTCTGGAATGAAAGAGAGAAGTGCATTTTGAAAGCTCCTTATTACGGCATTTTTGTATCTGTCGACATTTTTGTTGTTTGTACGTGAGTAATTTTATCATTTTGAAAAAAAAAATTTGCAAGGTTCACTACAATGGCACATAACTAAGCTATACAATTAAACTAGGCTATAGTTAGGTTGAATTACAGTACGCGGGCGGTTTACTACAGTAAGGAACTTTCCGTTTAAATTTACCGTTATATTTACCAAGGGGAAATTTAGGAATGAATTATTTATCTAGGGAGCAATAAGATCGTTAGCGCGCTATTTTAACATACCTACTACTAGCCTACTCCGAAAATTCTTCATCGATCGCACATCCTGACACGATGGCCGGCGCGGCGGTACGAGGCGACCACGCTTCCCCATATTTACCCGTATAATCTCTTTCCGAGCATTAAAATACAAAGTAGTCGCATTACCATGACAAAACTGTCGGGTCAAGAGAGCCTGACACCGTCTGTGGGGGATTACGATCGGCGGTCGAGTCCGATATGCATATTCAGCGGTGCAAGGTCCACCTTGTGCGCGTAATCTTGCGCGCCTTTTGTTCATCCTCAGCCAATCCGCGCTCGCCGCGGCTTTTCCACTCGATCGTCAACACGTCTATTTTTTCCCCCCTTCGGATTCACGCTCGCGCTGAATTATCGCCATTGAATATTCGACGAGGCGCATCCTCGGAAATTCGACATTGAGTTTCGCACGTGTGCGCGATCCGCATTGTCATCGGCAACGTCGAGCTATGAAGAAACAAAAATATTAGAATTGAAAAAAACTTTTATTACCGATAAGGTCTCCGCAACCAAAAAAAACTTCGATGTAACGTAAACGAGCTTCGTCTACGGTCTCGTATAATATAACATGGATTTAAGAATAACTAAGAGAAGTATGATTTAATATAAATTAGCAAACAATATCACGCATAGATTAGAAAACTATATAATTCAACGATTTTATGCGAAATTCGTATATAACTAATTTATTCCTATTTATAAGCGTATTTCATTGCTTTGTCATCTACACGCTCATATTATACAATACGGAACTCTTCTTTTCCTGTAAAAGAACATGATTAATATTAATTCAATATTTAATTGCGGATTTTTATAAGACCTGAAATTAGATCAATATAGTTGGAAACAAATGACTCTTGACTCGGAACGGCAGCTGGTCAATTCGAACGGTGACCTCAGGGACTCTCGAGCAGGCAGCTCGCTCGCTGTTCCAATCAGAATGTGAAAGTTCAGGCTGCAAAAGGCTTGCTATGTTGGCCGGCTTTATGCGCAGCGCCGATACGCGCTCTCTCGCGCAAACATATATACATATACACCTACACCATTATTCGCTTTTTCCTGACTTCTGTCTATGCCTACTTAACATGGCTCATCCTACAGCCGATTTACACGACGGATGTACATGCATATTTGACGGCGGTCGAGTCATCGTGCTTTCGAGACGGAAGAGATATCTCCGCGCGTTTCATCAGTTGATCTCGGATACGGTGAATACATTCTCTTACAATTTAATGAGAGAAGGAGGTGATTAATTACGATCGGCAGAAACATCAGGCGCCTTTGCTTGAAAACGTTGTAACTTCGTCACGAAGCGCATTTATAAAATGCCGACATCAGCCGTAATTCGCACTTGAAAGCGAGGTATAGATACGTAAAATTGTAGAAAATGCCTCTTAGCGTTACGGGAATAATTAATCGCGTGTCTGGATATATTGTTCGCTTCGGAGATAGTTACGTCGAGGTCATTTATCGCTATGCTTGATTAAATTTCCCTCAACATGCACCTACAAATGCCACGCAATGCGTCAATTTCTGTAAATTTACATCTCTATTTACACTTAAGTTTTTTTCCCCTGCTAGAAGCTGGTGGATAGGCAAGAAGATTTTTTCCTTTGAGCTGTAGAAACGATAAATTACGTGAAAATAAATGTGAAATTAATTATATAAAAAAATTGTAGAAAGCGGTTAGCTATTCGTCCTCTTCGCAAAGTTTATAATCACTGCGTTTTCTTCCAGCGAACTGGGATGAATTCAGATTTCGATGCTTAACGTGCGCAAAAACAATTTCCGTGCTCATTTACGATAGTAGAGTTTCCATTCCTAAAATTTTTCCGTATAATAACGAATAACGTATCAGTAAGGTGCATTAATTCGTTGGATCATAGTAGCCTGACTTATGTATCGGCGTAAAAAAATGCAAGATGAAATAAAAAGAGCGAACTAGTTATTTCTTATTCTTCTCGTTATGTACATTTTAATACTTCGCTGAATACATAACCGTGCGCGTTGATTATTAAAGACCTAGCGGCCAATAAGTCAGACTACTATGACCCATCGAATTAATGCACCTTACTGGTATATACTGATATATACGCGTATACATGTAGATATATGCAGCACGAAAATTTTAATGTAGACTAATTTGAAGGCCAGATTGTGACTCTAGGTTAAATTTTTTGATTAATTCTCAAGCTCTCGAGAAAAGTACGTTAAACACATCGTTGCGCTGAGCCATCGGGCTGAACTCGTCGAAATTATACCGGCCTCTCAAGGGGGGGGGGGGCCGGATACGTGTCTGCCCACGTTTGTCACGTTTGCCACGTTTGCGACGCGAGAGCTGGTTCGCGACACGCGAGACAGGTGAATTCCGCGCCACTGCCGCAACTTGCGCGGCTTGCCGCTATTTGCATCGACGAGGATCTTTCTCTCCCGCGGACCCTCGCCCCCTTTTCTCCGTTCGCGCGACGCGGCAATTACGCCGTTCCCTCGAATACGTGCCAATAATACGGAGAGATACCGCGGTTAGAGCACGTAGAGCCGTTTTAGCCGTACACCGCGCCGCGCCGTCCCGTCGCTCGCGAATTCCACGCAAAATCCACGAGCCCGCATTCGGATTCTCGACGCCGTGAGATTGCGTTATTTTCCTCCGCGCACCTTCGGCTCTTTCATTAAATCGCTATTTATCACCGACGTCGAGTCGAGTGCAGTAAGTTGATTACGCATTCACGAGGCGATTCGATACGCGCCAGCTAACTCGACGAGACCCGACAAATATATATCCGGTATCGACAGGGACATAAATTTCAGACTCGCAGATACTTAAGTTCTTTAATAATTCCGATATCACCGGGAAAACGTGCTTTCACTGTGCATTACCTTTATTTAATTTCACCGTTCGAACTGATAGCGCGATAATAAGGTTCCCGTAAAGAATCTAATTCAACGATACTTATTTCACGGTGTAAAACGCCACCACGGTACTAAATCACATTCCGATCACTTGTAGCTCGAAGATTATGGACGAGGTAGAAAAATCTATGATGTAGTAAGAGCATGTGGGCGCACGAAACACATGATAGCAGTTCTCGCGAGGCGCGCAGACAAACGGTCTGCCCGTTCGTGTGCGCGTGCGGAGTCTCCGCGAGCCGTCATCGAGCATCATCGACGTAAACGGCGTGGGAAAGCCGGTCGACGACCCGGCTCCCGGTAAGGATGCCGTCAATTTTTAGGATCGCGTACGACGTGAGAGAAGCGTTTGGAAGATATCGCCGGAGAATTCGAACAGGTGAATCACGTACGGAAAATGCTCGTTCCGGTTTCGCCGTGACGAATATAGAGGGGTAAGAGGGGGAACGAGAGAGGACTCTGACAGACCAGTGGGTCAAAAGAATGACCGTTCTCTCAACCGCGCGGGGCCGGAAGGCTGGAAGGACGTCGTCGTGGAGAAGAGATTCCAGTGACTCTCCCACGTATGCGCGGGCTCGCGTTATCCGCCGTTTTCGCGGTGATTCAGCTTCAACAATAAACGGTGGGTTAGAGAACTCGCATATATACGCGGTATTCGATATTAACG
This sequence comes from Temnothorax nylanderi, assembly GCF_030848795.1. NCBI lineage: Eukaryota > Metazoa > Arthropoda > Insecta > Hymenoptera > Formicidae > Temnothorax > Temnothorax nylanderi. The sequence continues at coordinate 162,910 of NW_027249137.1, forward strand.
CCTGACGAGCAGCGGGCTATAATCTCCGACGGTGCGCGAGTGCATGTGCGTATCGCGACCGCGGCGGATCGGCGGAAAGCAAGCGGACAGCAGCGCCGTTAAGCATCTGTCTGGTTAAGCAGCTATACGTTTAAGCCTATTCGTTTCGCGCCAGTGAGCTCCGTCTTGATCGCGAGATAGGGAAAAGATATACCTTTGCTGGTGGATCTTTAATTTGGATCGTGATAGATTCGTTTCAGGCAGATTGTGAAAAGCACGAAAGTATCGCCGAAAAAGGAAAACCTTGTTGATTGACATTGAAATCTACTACTTTCTCATCGAGCAATACCGTTATTAGATGAATTTATCCTCAAACAAAATTTATTATCGTCTATGAACAAAACATTGATATGTTAATATTGATACAATAGATAAACGTTTTGAATCGAATCCCAATGGAAGATCCATCGTGCAAGATTGTGAAGCAAAATCTGCTGTCAAATAAACTTGTTACAGGCAGAATTCGCCGTCGAGCGGATTCATTTTCAGCGAATTCGCCGTTGAACGGATTTATGATCAAACGAGGAGGTCGTCTCCGAGCGGAATCGCCGCGCAGTCCAACGTTCGGCGCGTAATTCACGCACGGCCGGCGCATTATTCACGGCGGGGCTACGCTAAATCCATAAAGATCTAGTCGTTCGCTCTCTCGCGCGATTACGACTTGCGCGCGTAAGATTTGCCCGCTCGTAGAACCAGTCCGCTCGTATAAGCGAGCCGAGTTCGTTTCGCGGAGACCCGCGCTTACGAATCACCGCGGCGGGCGGAGGTGAACGAAAGCAGATATTAATAACGCGCCGCGTATACATGATTGTTGCGTGGTCCCACCTTCGCCTCCTCTCCTCCCGTTCTCCTCTCTCTCTCTCTCTCTTTCTCTCCCTCTCTCATCGCGGTGCGCTCCACCTCCTTCCGACCACTCGCCTTTTCCTCTCTTTCTCGCTTTCTCGCTCTCGCCGCCTCTCTCCGTCCGTTCCTCGCCGAGTTCGCCCGGGTCGCTCGTTTCTCCATACCTTCCTCAACCTTAATGTTGCTCATATAGCGTAAGAGCATAGCGTGGAGTAGCATGCGAGAGAGCCTCGCCGGGGCCTCGCCGCGAGCAGGCACCGTGGGAACCTTTAGGCGGGCCTCACCGCGCGCGCACTCGCTCGTTCGCTTGCTCGCGCTCGCGCTCGCGGGGCCCTGTTCTGGACGCGTGTAACCTTGTAACCTCCACCGACCTCTCCCTTTCTCAATCTCCGTCTCTTCCCTTCCCTTCCCTTCCCTTCCCTTCCCGCCCTGCCGAGAGGCGCGCGTCTCCTCGCCCGTCCTCCTCTTCTCTCTCACGAGGTCTTCTTTCCGCTCCTCTTCGGTCGTCTCTCGGTCTTCGTCCTCCGCTTCGTCCTTCGTCCCCGTCGGCCGTATACACACCTCATAACGACGCGACAAGTCGCCTCGCGTGGTGGAAGAGTCTTCTTCCGAAGATGCGATCTCGATCTCGCGGCGATGATGGTCGATCGGTGAACGTCGGGACGCGCAACACGAGACACCGACGACGCCAAACGGTAAAGAGCGCGTTTGGAGAACGTAGGAGAGTTCGAGAGCGCAGTATGATGCGCGCTCTTGATTGCGATAAATGTAGCGTAATAAATTTCATACGCGTCAGCCTCACTTCGAGGATCGCTCAGGCAGTCCGCCGATTGCACGCGCGATAGCACGCTCTCGTCGCGCGTTAAGTTCGATCAATAATAAATTTCACCGTCAAAGCAGTAAATTCCGCACTCTCGGCAGCTTGTCTGGTAAACTATTGCGGCCCAGAAGATGAGACGGATTCGCTCGAAATAGGAAAACTTTTTAAGAATTGCAATATTTGCATGAACTATTTTGAGAGCAAGCTCGAGTCAGAATCATTTTATGATTTGATTACATGAATTACAGTAAAGTATTAAAATTAGTCTAATGAGAGGAAAGGAAGTACTTTTTAATAACACTCCGTGAGGACCAATATGATAAACTAATAGGAAGAAGTGGTTATTCTCGTGTTCTTCACCGAGTTTCCTCAATTTCAATGTCCCCCCCCCCCCCCCCCCCGAGGAAACTCATCAGTAACGACGGAGTTTGCCACAAAGTGTCCCTATTACTACACACGCTTGAATCGTCGGCCAAGTAAGCAAGCAAGCAAGCGAATTTTCTGTGGTCGGAACCGCGGGATAGGGCAGCGTCGAATTAGCGGGCCGTAATGGCGAGCTGCCGCCGTTCGTCCGGTTCGCGCGCTTACGTTCGGACGCTATCTCTCCCGTGCCACGGAACAGAACGGCCGTGAGGCCCGGCGGTAACGGCGAAGAGCGGTCGCCGACGGCCGAAGTCGGTAACCTTCTTTCCGGCGAAATTATCATAATGGCTCGGAACAGAAGCATGGCCCGGAGCGACCTCCGCTCTCGCCTGGAAACTGCCTCTCGCACGGTGCATACTCCTTACCCGGGGCATCTTCCGCGAGTCTAAAAGCGAGCTCTCCCGCGTGCGTGCGTGCGTGCGTGCATGCATGCATGCGTGAGTGCATGCGTGCGTGCGTGCGCGTGCGTGCGTGCGTGAACTGTTGCGCGCAAGAGCGTATTCGCGCGCGCGTGGTTATAGCGAGCCTCTCTCGCAGCCCTAGCCCGCTCTCGAAGCCGCCCCGCGCCGGGCAGGGGCAACGCCAGGTATACACACAGGTATATATCCCCTCGCACGGTAATTACGTGACGTATTAATACCAGTTATTCCGCGTCGACTGGTTCTCTCTCCCGGCCGGTCGGCCGTCTCGATCCGCAGGTGTATTCGGCCTGTTCTTTCTCCCTTTCCGCCAGTTTCTTACCTTCTCTCTCTCTCTTTCTTTCTCTCGTTCTTCGTCTCTCTCTTCTCGTGGTCTCACCTCGTCGAGACCACTGGTCCGACCTCCTCAAACGCCACGTCGCTCCGCCCGCGAAAAACACTCGCTCGCGTTTCTCTTAACGAGATACTTTTCCGAAGCGGTGAGACAGACTTCTTAAATGTCTCCGCAAATTGTGAGCGCTCGGCCGCGCGCGACGCAGCACCATCGAAGAGCGCACGCTCTGCTCTCTTCGCGCTCGAGAAAGCGCGGGGCAAGCGAGTTCTGGTCTTTCCCGCCTCTATCAGCTAAACGAGTTACAAAACAACGCGCTCGCGACGAGAGTCGCGAATGACTTTTACTCTCTCGGCACAAGTCGTTTTTCAATGGTACTTGATGTAACGCGTTTTCTTACCGCGTCGAAAATATATTCACGCTTTAATATGACGTACTTGGAAACGGAAGAATAATAAACCGTGAAAATTATTTGTTTCCTCGTAGGAGAAAACTTATAATTAGTCGAATTTCCTAAAGTTGCTAATATAAACAAACAAAGAAAGGAATTTCTATTTATTCATTAGAATTATAGAGAAAATTAGATTTCTTTCTTTAAATATAATGAACAAACATACATCGCTGTATCTCTGAAGAAGCTATAAATTGAGTGGGGCTATAAATGACTTCGAAATAGCGCTTATTACTTCAAGCCGCGCATTGTATCGACGTTGAAATCACGGAGGATCACACAACGGAAAACGAGAGCTTTAGGACGACGTAGAGTCGATCATTTTACAATTACCACGATAACCGATCGCGCACATTCGCGGGCGTTTTAAGTAAAAACCGCATCGAGGGACGTCGAGGTCATTTCTTTCCTTCCCTTTTTTTTTCTTCCAACGAAGGGACTTAGCGAGCGTATCTCGGATCTGCGCGCATCCCGCGCGCAGAGCCGTGGAGGAAAACAGCATGCCGAAGGCCCGTAAACGATCGAATATCCACTCCTCGGATCCCCGGGCCCATCGTGGTTCGGCCGAGCAAGTCGCAATCACGACCGTTAATCGCGGCGCGATTAACTCTCTCGAAAGCCGCTGCAAAAGTCCCGGCTGGATTCGAGGCGAGTTCTAGGAGGAGGATCGTCCCGTAGAATCCCGGCGTCTCCTCCTACCCGCGAAATGGAACGCGCGCGAGAAAGATTATCCTTGATACCGCTTGCCGCTGATACGGCGAACGCTGTGAAATAACATTATGGAATGATACAGCATATTTTTATAAGATACAAATCAATGAAATCGAGCCGGACGACTGGTGGTTTGGCAGTTTTATGCGTGCATTTCTATTGCTGCAGATTTGAAGAGTATCGTTTTATGTTCTCACCTTTGTTTCTACTTTAGATTATTTTTTCGCTTTGAACGTTTTCTTATTTTTCGTGTGCCTTTGTATATGTCAAGTCACATATAAATTAATGAATGACTATCTCCAATTAGATAATGGAATTTAGACACAGAAACGTTTTGAAACACAGCTTAATCGTTCCTGTAGGATATTGTATATCCATGTTCGCTGATAATATATCAGACTTCGACCGTGAAATTTTTTTTCAATACTGTAATCGATAATTGCGATATATCCTCAAGGATGATTATAGAAACCATTAATTTAAACGTTGATAAGCATCTATGATTAGCGAGTATATGCTTATGAAAGTGGGCCAAACACGATGGTATCTTTATGGGAATTTTCCAACCAGGCTAAATACGACTTGAGCACAAGTCCAATGCCGCGATTCCGCGTCGCTTTATCTCCGAAGGCGAGGAAAAGCTCAGCGAAGCGGATGACTTCGACGGAGTAGGAAATTAGCTCGGGCACGTGACGACGCGCGTTTATAAATACGGTCGCGCGTGACGTAATGCTCGCGCGAGGAAGATGAAGTGGAAGGAGGTGGAGTTCTCTTAACAGGACGAAGGATCGCCCGGGGCGTCCTGTCGTAAACCCGACTGTGTTCGCCGCCCAGAAGTTCGAGCTAACGAACTTATCGTCCGCGCGCGAAAGTGGGGAACGGCGCGCCTGATTAGGATCGGGATTACGCCGCGGAGTTCTCGAAGCCACATCGTGGAAACATCTCAATATTCGTGAGCGATTGCGGGCGATCGATCATATGAAATCATGTAAATTGAGAAACAAGTAACGTGAGAAATGGCACTTTGCATAAGTGGAATTCTTTAAATGCTATCGTGTTAAGATAGTCATGAATTTCGTCATGAAAGCTTCTACGTATTTATCTTGTGTAAAATGACGTTCATAATATGTCTTGATATCAACTAGATACTTACGGAAGTTTTCCATAATTTACTGATTAGATGTAAAGCCGTCAGTTGAACGGACTTGAATATCCGTCATAAATTACAAAACCTTAATAAGAGGATCATGGGTTATAAAGATAACAAAGTTTATGAGTTTTAAATTTACAGATTAGTTATCGAGAGAAACGAGTAAAGTTTAAATAAGAATTTTATGTTACATACTTACGTAAATTATTTTACTATTTAAAATTTTAGAACATTTTTCTATTTTAAAGAATAATTTATTATTTAAGATTGAATAGAGATTAATAGTGTTTAATGTAAATTTTACATTGTACTTCGAAACGATTAGAACGATTATAGCGAAAAAGCTTTATTTAATAAAATAAACTTTAAAAATTCCTAAATCAAATTTTCTCGCCCGATTTATCGCTGAAAATCGTGGCGATGCTGTTGAACCCTTAGGTATCGTGTTCGCATCTGTTATGTTCGCGCAAGGGCGGGAATATAGACCTTTAAAGTCGTCGAGGAGGGTCCCCGCGCGCGCTCCTGACCTTTCCATAGTCGCCCCTTAAATGTTGATTCGCATCGCGATATCGCGGGGACGCGCTCGACTATCGAGAGCCCTCGACAACGCGAGACAATGTTTCGGAAGCTATCCCAAACGTGGCATTACGTGTTTCTATGACTATCGTAAAGTCCGACTCTCAGGTTTGTAAGGGTGGGTTGACTTTTCGTGCAAGAATGATGCCTGAGACGAGCTCGAGGGGCTAATAACGATATACATGTATTGCATGTATTGTACTCAGAGGACTGAGAGGACTTCCGTAAAGAAACGCTTTAAGAAAAAAAATATACAATATGTACAAGAAGTACATATCGATTGAGTGTTTTGAATATGTCAAATGAAACTAATGACAATTCTAACTTTTTATTGCCATAAATTATAATAGAATAGCTAAAAAGAGCGCAAAAAGCCATAATGAATATTTCACGAAATAATTAGATAACATTTAATTTGAGAATGAATAATTTATGAAATAAAGATATAGCAGATTTGTCAGATAAGACATAAATGGAACTCATGTAAATCCCGTCATTAAATCTAATCATGAAAAGATACGAATGTAAATGTTAGATTTTGCCGCTTACTCGAGCTAAACACCCTTTCAATATAATTGACACAGTAATGATTGCGTTCGATAAATTCTGTTAAAAGATACGTCTAATTTGCTAGTACCTAAAGAACTAATAGCAGTCTTTTATTCGGGTAAAAACGATCGAGTTCTGTAATAGCAATTAACGTTCTCCGAATTATGTCACTTTTCTCGAGAGAAAAAGAACGCATGCGATAAGTCAGCACACGACAAACGTTGTGTAGCTGTTACCGAATTGATTGGCAGGCCGAACAAATGATGGGGTGGTAGCGACGAGATGACGGTTAAATACTTTAAAAAGATGACGCATTGCGCCGAGGACGCGCGGTTTCGTAAAGATGGCTGAAAGTCGAGCGTTTTTAACGTGCGGGAAGATCGTGGGAACCGGCTCGGTGCCAAGGTTATCGGAGCAAGTGCAACTGCCCGTAAGCAGGTAAGCAGCGCGCGAGCGCTGGTGTACACCTAGTAATTATTAGACGATCTATATGTCGTTTGATCGGCCTCGAGTCGCGGAACGGCCTTGCAGCTAGGCCGCGCGGTGTATTACACCAGCTCGATCTTCCGCAAATTACAATCTACGCGATTCCACCGTTGCCTATCACGCCAGCCCCCGTTGACGTTGACGTGCGCCGCGACACGTGGCAGAATTACGTAAATCCCTGTAGCGATATTCCCCGTACTGCGTTAGTTATTTGTCGGAACCTTATAGGCTTTCATTAAGCGGCTTCGCGTGTAATAATCGCAATGGCAAGTTGATGAAACAATATAGCTCCCGATTATATACAAAGTCGTATCTATCTGCTGCTGCAATTTATTGCAAGCGATAATTTTTTATGATTTAAAGTATACAATATATCTCTACTGGAAGATTGATATCATTGCCCCAACAAAATGTTAGGCTCTGAGAGCCATTCGTCTAATGCAGAAAAATGTTAAATATTAATTAAGGAAAAAGTATCTTGTTAATTCTATATCAGATGTGAATATTTTATGCTCTGAATGCCATATTAAAATTGTTTTGCTTTGCTCCGCTTTGCTCCGCTCGCCTGGTCTCTCTCTTTCTTTCTCTCTCTTTAGCCTCTTCAGGTCAGAACTACCGCCAAAGGGTATCTACCGGCACCCGTTTATTAGATATGTAAAAATTATTCCGTGTTGCATTACCCACCAATGCCACGCGATATGTTGCACATTTGCCGTCTCTTCTCGACCTCCCGCCCTTCCGTTATTCTACATTTCTATTCGCTCAGCTCGTCGCACACCACACTCGTCTCTTCATCGTTGATGATTGACCTTCGTCGATCCCCAGACATCTAGAGATTTTCGAGGAACGATTTGCGAAACCTACTAATGGATACTTCATCACGAGATGAACAAAAAAAGGTCCGCTCGAATCAACGATGGTATAAGAACAATCTCAGTTCCTGGCTCTTACGAACTGCCGCGTCACGCGGCATTAACATTCTCTCTGCGCTACGTGCAATCGAGAAGTATTCACCTGCGGCTATGCAAATTTGTTTTATTCTTTTCTTTTAAATATATCGATATGCAAGACAGAAATAAATGGCGTTTGCGAGATTTCAATATCAACTATCATAAAGTAGCGGTATCGCAATTACTTGTACGTTTGAATCTCCGTAATCGGGTTTCTAAGGGCTTGTAAGCTAAATCTCTCAATTTTGCGGCAAACGGACACCGAGATGGATAGATGTTGTACGTTAGACGCGAAATTGCAATTCTTCTGAGGGAAGAAAGAGACGTCAGAATGCAGAAGACTAGGAAGCTCTCCTGCTGTTATTATAGCCTTCCGTGGTAGGTTTGCCGCAGGGCCCTTACGCGAATGTATATTTTTCTTGCAAGTTCGTACATCAGGAATTAACCTCGCTCGAAGGGACGTGCGTATATAATATATCAGGAAGAACTTGACGTTCATTTTCATGTGAAATGTTCGGCAGAGAGGGAGAAAAGATTTCTAGATTTTATCGAGATGGTATAGAAAACTAATCGAAATTTTCAACACACAGATATTAATTATTTTTTTATCATAACATTTCATATAATTTTATCATTTTATAACGTATGTTACATGCATTTAATTTCTAATACTGATTTAAATTCTAACAATATAGTTTTATATTTTTATGAAACTGGAAACTTTAGGTCAATTCTATTAATATTATTTATAAGAATCTATCTCTAATATATTCCCAAATTGATGTCACATTTCTCTTCGAAGTCGATTAAATCGATGATGCGGATGCTTATGCGACGTTCGAGCTCTTCGTGCTCTTCGTCGTCGTTGATTAGACGAGAGCACGTGAGAAAGCATTGTCGACAAGGGCAAGAGAAATAGCCGATAGGAAGAAGCCGAGAGAAACGGGCGAGAAACTGGCACATCGCGATGATCGAACGAGTGGCGGCACACTCATGAGGTGGTCGGGCGCGCTCGAGGGATTTTGTTAAACGGTGGGCGAAGGCAAACAGCTCGAAGATGAGCGTTGGTACGTTTGCACGACGCCTAACCGATGACCCAATGACCTCGTGCGGTGGTAGGCTCATGTAGGTCGTCACCGTCGCCGAGGAGAGATCGTAGGCGGATGATTCGCCGGCTCTCTTTCTTTTACTCGCACGAACTTCTCTCTCTTTCTCGGTGCCCTTCTCTATATTGCTCCCTCTCTCTCTCTTCGTCACTCGCTGCAAACTCGCCTTTAGGAAAGCAATACTTGGGATGCTTTCCTCTCGTCGTGGTTCTGTTTTGATTTTGATGGAGTGGTCCTCTGGCAGAACGATGGTCCTTGAAGTGTATTTATTATAAAACTATTCTCTGAGTTTGTATGATGAGTCACCGGGCGTTCAGCAGGCAGGGATCGTTTACGATGCAATGCGACAGTTAACGTGTTTTTGTACATCGGTAATAAAAATAAGAGGTGAATGTGAGGTTGTTAATTAGTTATCTAATATCTAAAATTAAGATTATAAATTATTAAATATTTTATGCTACTGTTAATGTAATTAATGTAATTAAATAATCATCAATATTGAATATATTAATATTATATTTAGTATTAATTTAGTATTATATTTAGTAGTATAATTTAGTTAATATTTTATTATTATCGATCATTGATTTTTTCTTCGAGATTTTAACATTTCCTGCATCTCGAAGGTTCAAAATCAAGATTACCTTGAACAATCCGCAATGCCTTTCGCATATTGGGCACACGACAGGGTGTTGAGTACACGCACTTACATTTCCTTTTGCAATTTCACGAGGCTTCTGCTTTATGGCACGCCAACGACAATATTTTATGCCGGGTAATTAACACCTCGCGTCAACCCCGGCACAATCCCGGACGAAACTGCGCGACTTCCTCGCGCGATAACCGAAGAAGCCGCTTCTAGAGCGTCGTAAAACATTGGACGAAGGTGTCGCGGATCGATAAACACGACGGCGAATCGTCGAGTTTCACCTGCATGGTATTTAGGTCCGTATCGCGCCATAGAGACGATCGGCGCCGCGCGTATCCGTTAAGATCGGCACGGACGTGAGAAATATCGGCCGACAATATAAACCGATGACATGCAGGAAAGTTTCACGAGCGTAATCGAAGACGACTCCCGTTCCCCGCTTTCCTGCGGGTATGTCCGCGCGCGAGGACACTAAACCAGGCTTGTCCGGAACCGCCGCGGAGTTTATGTTAATGGCCCAATATTTCTTCTCCCGTATAAGCATTAATTCTTACAGTCCATGCTTCAATGCTGAAAGTGGTATGTAAATGTGATCGCCAGGTGTTAACAGGGTAGGCCATTGAATCCTTAGCATGTGTGAAATTAAACAAATCGTTAATATCATTTAAAAAGCTACGCTAGCGATTCATTGTTACATTTATCATTTCTTAACTTATCGTTTATTGCGTTGCACATATGTGTGCAACGTGTAAAATAGTTTCTATCGTTATATTCTGCATCACAGTACATTACATTTATTGGAATTCATCTTAACTAATCAGAAGTAGCACATTTATCTTCTTTCTATTGTAAAGTTCTTGAAAGTTTGTTGTGAAACTGTATTTCTGCACTGTATTGGTTTCAGATTAATGTAATTCCCATTCGATAATTACTCAAAGTCCTTATATTTGAAATATGTAGATAGATGTACAAAGTTAGCTATCCAAAGCACCTCGGTTTTTGAGCAAAAGATACGTGTAAATATAATAGTATATTACCGCGAAATCGCTCTGCTATATGGAGGATTAACGAGTAGGGAGTCGCTAATGGCTCTTGATAACAATGCCGGAGCACCTCGTAATAAATTAATCAGCATACAGGAAACGGCCATACATTTGTAAGCAAACGATCGACGTCATTCGTGGTTGAATTCCACGCGAATCTACGTTCGCCAGCGGCCGATCGGAATATTCATACGCGCGCGAGACGGTTTATTGACTCGCGCTCTGAAATCCTCCAGAAAATTCGGACCGTCCGCGTCCCAACAAATAAGCGGAGAAGGTCCCCGCGTCGCCACGTATTTCTCGATCGCGCTACCGTTCGCCTCTTAAAATTATGCAAATCCTCGATTACTGTTCATCGAATGGCGAGCATAAAATCCGGACGACCGCAATAAAACAACGCCTACAGAAATAATAAAACGCGCAGAATTTTTCCACGCGAAATCGAAGTCAACGTTGACAGTAAACGGAATGAGATACGGGGGGTCGCATTCTTCATATTACATATATAAATCGGTTCAATTTTCCTGCGTACATGTTCTATGCAAATTCGTCGGGACAAGTCTTAACTCACGTTTGACTAGGATTATCGAAAGCAGTGCTTGTTTGCCGACCGCAACGAGGAAATCATCGTAGTGTATTGTCCGTTGGCGCTTCTTGAATCTATTCGACGCGGAGAGAAACGCTTTCACGACACATTTATCTGAACACCTAGCAAATCTGCGCGACATACGATGTACAGACAGACACGGGCGCACGTGCGCTCTTGATCTCTCTCTATTTCTCTCTTTTTTCTCTCGTTTTATCTGATTCATGCGTGCAATCTCGGCATAGCCGTGTTAAATTTCTAAGTCGTACGTCACGAGCGCTAATGAAATTCCTTTGCCACGTCGCGTCCCGTATAACCGTCTTAATCAACGCGGCTGTCGCCACGAAACGAAAAGAATTAGCATTTTAAATCACGCGCTCCGCGGGTGCTCGCCACCCCCCGCGCCTTCGCGGCACCGACTTCTTGTCCCTCCCGGCCTTCCCGTCCGACCTACGGGGCCCCCACATCTCATCCCGGTAATTCGTTTATTATTATCGAGGCGGATCGGAAGATTGATCGTCACTCTCCCCGATGTTTATAATTATTTCGGGCGATACCACGGCGCGTTCACGTTGTACGTCACGCCGGGACGGACGCGCTTCGCCCCGTCTTCTGGTGGACACACACGCACGTGAACGGGGGCCCCCACCTACACATCGTAACGCGCGAATCCAGCGCTCACCGACCGCGCGTCCGTGTGCGCGAGAGGAAGAAAGCGATAGGTTCGACCTCGGCGCTTTTTTTTTCCACCCGGACGGATACCTCCCCTCCCCTCCGATCCTCTCCCGTACCCCCCTTTTTTTCGAACTGCGCGCCAGGATCATCAATCTGCGTCCCGCGGACTCCTTCGAGGATACGCTACGCGTTCGCCGCCGCGAAGATCGCTCAGGGTCCCTGGTGAGGTCTCTCCGATACGCGTCAAGGTTCTCCCTTTCGCCCCCCCCCCCGCCCGCCCCCTCGTCTCCTCTCGAGAATTTCCGCGATTCTTCCGCTTTATCGGTGTATCACGGCCTCGCGCGACAATCAACGGACACGTCCGCGCTAATGAAGCCACGTCGTTTTGACGAATGGCATTATCGTCCGCCGAGAGAAAGCATAGCGCAAAATCTCGCGTCGGACAGATCTTTTATTGTGGCTTCGACGTGCTTCACCGTGGTTCACGTTATTACGAGTTGATCCGAGCGACCTTCGGCACTGAATGGTCGCGATGACTTCACTTGATCGTTACGCGTGAAAAATCTACCGTTAGCGGCTACCCTTTGTCAACGAGATAGTCCTTTATTAAAGAATCCATCTAATCTGAAAGAAAAAGGCTATTTTTGTCGATTTTAGAATTCCACAATCGACATTGGTGTTCGATGCTGGTCGTAATTCCATTTAGTGGAAGGCTACATGAAAAATTCATGATCATTCATAGTCAGCACACTCTCATTTCTTTCGTTAGTTAAAGTCCTGTTTCGATTTAAAAGCAAGACCCTTCTGAAGGTTCATTTTTTACTCTTACCTTTCAGTGCATTAGGTAATCGAGTGTATAAGAATTTTTATCCCACTAAATAATAAATAAAAGTAAAAGTATTTTAATAAATATTACAGTACATTAAATTCGGGTCTGCAATGATCGGTCAGAAATTTGATAACTAGTTACAACATAAAGAAATTTAAGCAAGATCTACTTTTTTATTTCGAATTTTTGTATCAATATTGATTTGCATTAATCTCTATTGCTAAATATCTTGACGTTGATGATAGCTTCATTAAATTAAGGTCAATTTATCGCTTTCTCATTTCTTCGGAGATTTAATGCTCTTATTTCATTCGCGTGGAAAAATCCGGATTAGATCTAATCAACGGGAAACCCCATTTTTTCCGGCACCCTGATCCACCGCCATAACTCGCTCTCGCGCTACAAGTCACTATAATCGTTCTTATCGAAGAGAACATTATATTCGGCGTTTCCAGACGAGATTTATCATCATTGAACTTTGATACGAATGGAATTGTTATGCGATATAAATGTGCATGCAAAAAGTTCACTTTTTGCTGGAAAAATTTCTTTATACTACTTTTATATCGCGGAACGTATTCATATATCTATTAAAAATACTATATAATCTATTGTCTACATTCGAATATTCAACTTTAAACTCTGTTTTCTAAAGAATTAAAATTACTTTTATTGTTTCCCTATAAAATTTTTGCTTTTTCCACTTGAAACATCTGGTATCAACTTGTCAAAAAATAATGGCCATTCAAAAATAACAAAGATTCGGCTTCGGTGAAACCTTCGGTTGGCAGCAGCCGGGAGTAAAAATAATAAATACAAATGTATAACACATAATAGCAAATAATAATAAATAATAAATAATAAATAAAATAAAAAATTAATATTTGTTATAGCAACATTTATTCCAATGTCAAATCGATTCCGATCGGCTCTTGTCCAACTTACATCTCAATAATTAAAGATAGCGATAAACCGTCACTAACAACGGTACAAAATACGGTGGCAACTATCGGGAATCGCGGCGCGGCGCGGCGCGGCGCGGCGCATCAGCATCGTGGTGAGTCTTTTAACGAGGAGAAACCACACGGATCGATGCGGTTAATCCAGCGCGGCGGAGACGGTATCGCCTGATTGCGGCTACGACGTCACGCGGACTGCTGCTAAGGTACGGAGCCAAGGCGAGCGAGCGGTCGGCTCGGACTCGGATAGATGGCTACGGTGGTAACGGTACCGAATCTGCATACACCGTACCGTATACACGTTTACGCCGCGCCGCGCGCGCAGTCGGCGCTATCGGGGAACCGCATCATGCTAATTCGCATCCTCCGCCGGCCGTTGAGATTCTCTCGCGCGGATCGTCCCTCGCCGGGGACCACGGGCGTCCCGGTTTCGCTCGCGAAACCCAGCCAGGTCGATACGCGCGGCTATTCCCATCTGTCCGGTTTTCTCCTTGTGGAATACGCCGTTCCCGCGAGCGATGCTTTAGTCCGTTGATTTCCGGAGGATAAATGTGTTAGATATCGATAAAACAATAAATTAATAGACGCATGCATATGATATGTGTATGCCTGCGAGCGAAAGCGTGTATTAACACAAAATAGCAATATATAAATGAACCGCACGTAAAATACGACAATTAAATACAGGCACATACATATATATGATATTGTATATAAAAAAATTAAATATCGGATCAAATATTTCGATTAAAAATATCTCTTTTGAGATTCTCTTTCCTTTCTTATACTTTTCTTATGCAATTTGGGCTAATTTTATTCCTTCTTACTCTGTTAACTTTTTATTTCATTTGTCGATCCTCGTCGCTTTTCCATTTCCACAAATGCTCATCTATGATTTTCGTACACGATTGCGATTTGGAGAAGGCGGGTCGAGATGTCGGCGAAGGAAACGGAGAGAAAAAAGGAGTGCAGTCGCGATGAATCACTCTCGGCAATATCGGACGATCTGGACAAGCTCACCCGCATGCTCAGAACATGTTTATCTCCGATTTCGCGTGTCAACTTTGCGTCATTGTATGCGATTTCCCTCTCTTCCTCATCGCCTCATCGTCGATGCATCGATATCGCGGAAGTGCGGCGCCGCTGTCCGGAGCGTTAAATGGGACTTTCGTCGATCGCTCCTCGCGCTCTGGAGGGGACGACGGTGGACCCTCCCGTCTGGATCCCTCATGTGGATCCCTTTCGCGAAGAAAGGTGAGAGCGGAGAGGGATGGGACCGGAACGACGTATGGAGAGGCGAATAGAAAGAGAAGCGACGGGATGGAGAAGGAAGGAAGAGAGGAGAGCAGAGCCCCATTCCTTCGTTAGAGCCGCGGGGCGGAGGTTGGCATCCAGGCGCTTCTCAGCGGGGCGCCGTTTCTTCGAGTCTCGGCTCTCTCGAGCAGGAGAATCTCGTATGTGAAAGACTCCCTTCCTCGCTCCTCATCTTCTTCGTCGTCGTCGTCTTCTTCTTCCTCCGTGACCGCTGCTTCTCGTCCGTTCTCCGTTTCGCTTTTAACGTGCCACCCTCTCCCGGTCCCGCATCACCGCTAGTCTCTCTCGCGAGCTAGAGCGAGCGGTCTTTCTCTCGCGCTCGCCGTCTCGCTCTCGAGTCGCTATCTCTTCCGAGAACACGAGCGCTGCATCGCGCCGCGTCGGTACGCCGTACGTACGCCTACGCGTTGTTACGATCGTCGCAATTTGCCGGGGTACGTCCTAGACGGTGTTCCCTTTCGGCTGAGGGGTTTAAGTGTGCTCTCAATGCTCTCGCTCTCTCGGTTCCGCGTTCCGAAGATCGAGAGTCCTCTAGAATGTCATCGAAGCTGCGTCGTCCTCTTAAGATTCGCGATCATTTTAGTCTGATGCTATTAATATTACATTAATATTAATAACTGAAAAGACTTAGCGTACACGGAAAAGTACATAAGCCCCAAAAATAAAAGTATAAGACAGATAAAAGTAATGCATTATTTACTTTAAAAAAATGCAAAAAGATGTCTTATAATCTTTACATTAATTCTGTATTTAATATTTTTATAAAACAGATAGTTCTTTGTACGTATATCGACTTTAGTATTTGGAATCTTCTTTCACGAGAAAAGTAATTTTCTGGAAATATATAACTTATCTTGCCTGATGCTTTACATCTTTAATTGATATATATTATAAATGATAATTATTATTATACCATAATGTAGCAGTATAAATAATGATTATTGCTAATTTAAAATTTCTAGGAAGAAGACAGACAAGTTGCGAAATTATTATTCTAAATTACGTGGAAAAGTCCAACCTTGAGACGCCTCAAGTTTCCACGTATCCAACGCATTTAAATAATTCACGTTATTCGCTTCAATACTCAAGAAGTTGAGGCGCAGATTTGCGAAGGCTCGTCGGCAGCTCGTTCCGGTCGCCTCGTTTTCAGCATTGTCACGCGCACGCGTTGCCCCGTCATTTGCCAATTATCGCGAGTGAAAGCACACTCGAGTAACGCGAAGTAATTGCGTTACGCGGACAGATGAGCGCAATCGCATATACGCTCGCACGGCGGACAATCGCGCAAGAACACGCGCGGTCGTTACTCAACAGAGTAATCGCGTCGTCGTCCACCTCCTCCTCCTCCTCCTTTTCGTATGTGTGTACGTGTAGTCCGCGTGCGGAAAAAATGCGCGGTCCGGTAATAATCGCGGTAATCGCGCCCGGAGAATGCGGCAGAGGCACGTTTATAAGTACGTAACGGTTTGCAGGACATCTCGCATGATCGCGCACGGAAAGGCACGGACGTCGCTCGCGATCAAAGCCCGCAGGAAGTCACCGATCGATAACCAAAACCGCGAAGAAAATCCGCGAAGAACGAATCTTAATCTTAATCTCGTTATTCGCGAAAGAGTAGACTCGTTGGAAGAAAAATAAACATATAGAATTAAAATTATTTATAATATAAAATATTTATTTAGCTAGATTTAAATTGAATTAAGTTTATGTAGACCGCGTCATGTTCGAGTATTCAAAGTTTATGACGTGATATATTTATTGAATAAATATATAATATACGTAATTATTTTAAGTGAAGACACACAATTGCTATAAGAAAAGATATAACGATTTTTATTAGACATGCTGATTGTAACAATCATTATTCCAGATTGCAATATTGAACACTTCTGTCTAGCGAAAAGAATAACATAATACCTAATGCAGCAAGATTACAAATTCTCTCAATAACGCACGTGTCTCGGCAAAAAAGCGGTAACTCCGTAAAAAAGGTAAATCCGTCGAAATAGTATGCCTAGAATTGCAGCGGGCATTAACCTCAATGATACGACGATGATGATGGGGATAATGATGATGATGATGACGATAATAATGGTCGGTCGATGAACCGGCACGGCCGCGCCGCGCCGCGCCGGCACAGCTTTCGGCGAAATTTGTACGGCTGCGATCGAATCGGCCGACACCGGCGGCGTCTCTCGTGCGATCGTATTTGCGTGTACTTGAACGTGCCGCACGTTATGGCACGTACCGCGCGGCGTGTATTTGCCTTTGCACAATATTTGCAGGCACTCGAGAGTATCGCCGCGAGAGACTCATCCGGGTTCCGGTACAGGTGTCGTGCCTTCTCCCGTGGTCATTCGCGTCGCCGTCCCGGTGATTTCTTGGAAGTGGCTAGCGCACGTAGCGAAGTAGTGTACGCGGATAAATGAGCGGCGTTATGTATCCCTCCCCCCCAGCTAAATCCTC
The DNA here is from genome assembly GCF_030848795.1 of Temnothorax nylanderi. Classification (NCBI taxonomy): domain Eukaryota; kingdom Metazoa; phylum Arthropoda; class Insecta; order Hymenoptera; family Formicidae; genus Temnothorax; species Temnothorax nylanderi. Next base: position 180,285 of record NW_027249137.1, read on the forward strand.
CGTTGCGAGGCACGAATTGCCCGAACGGGTCTCTCTCTTTCTCGCTCACAGCGAAGTGGACCGTTAGCCACGCGGTGGTTGGCACGAGCGAAGTCCGAGGAGAGGACCTGGACCTCCGTTCGTTACGTCACGCCAGTCTGATGAGGATGATCGCCCTGGGCGACATAGAAATTCGCGTTATAGACGTGCATGGCGCAATCCGTTTGTCAGATTTTTTGATCGCGCTGATCGAACGAATGAGCAAAAGTGCCCTTGGTGCTTAGGAGGGTATTCAAGGATACGACCGTCGATACTTTATGCTTAATCAAGGTTAACGGTACGTGGCTCGTCGCTAAATCGCGCGCGTCTGATTCTTATCTCGCGTTGACGTTAAATGTACGAAACATTGATACAATAATTCATACGTACTGATAGTGAATGTATATGTATCTCTGAAAATGAGCTAGGTACGGTTTAGATAGATATTTCAACCAGGGATATTGCGTTACCGAAAAGTGAAAGAGCCCGTTTCTCCTTTATGCCGGAGTCGCGAACTCGATGACGCGTGACTGCATAGATAAATCTTATTGCGCAACAGGCTTATCAGGCTCCCCGCGTACGTTGAAATTTTCCTAGAAACCTCGAGACAGTTTAAGAAAGGGATGGATGAAGGTCACACGTAAAACTAGGACGAGTTAAAGCGCGTTGGCGTTTTAAAGCGAGATGTACAATTACAAATAATTTATGAAAGTTACATTTAAAAACTTCTACATTTTGTACTTTTAAAGAGAGAGAGAGATGTAAGAAATAAGATTGCAGTTTTGATATATTTTATATTTTTCATCTGTTATCTTTCTAGCTCTTCGCATGTAATACTTCAAGACGTTCGGATTCCGCAAGCTCGATCGCTTCAACTAACTTCGCCGTCTTGATCCGTAGACCTCGGGACAAGACGGTACAGAGACCGTACCGTGTAACGTGAAAGCGAGATCAGCAACTTAGGTAGAGGCGAGTCTTCACATTATCAAACGACGCCTTCTATTTTTCAGCTGTGCAGAGGGGGCGAGTGCCGCCGTCGCAACCCTCGCTGCCGGGTCTGCCGGGCCAGTTCGCCCTGACGAACGGGGACGCGGTTGCGTGTGCCAGCCTAAACGGACACTCTTACCTCTCGTCGTATATAAGCCTGCTGCTGAGGGCGGAGCCCTATCCGACCTCGAGATACGGCCAGTGCATACAGTCCACCAACATCATGGGCATCGACAATATCTGCGAGCTCGCGGCGCGGCTGCTCTTCTCGGCGGTCGAGTGGGCCCGGAACATCCCGTTCTTCCCGGATCTTCAGGTGACGGACCAGGTGGCCCTGCTCAGGCTAGTGTGGAGCGAGCTGTTCGTCCTGAACGCGAGCCAGTGCTCGATGCCCCTCCACGTGGCGCCGCTTCTAGCGGCGGCGGGCCTTCACGCCTCGCCGATGGCGGCCGACCGCGTGGTCGCCTTTATGGATCACATCAGGATCTTCCAGGAGCAAGTGGAGAAACTCAAGGCGCTCCACGTCGACTCCGCGGAATACAGCTGCCTCAAGGCCATCGTCCTCTTCACCACCGGTGAGTCTGAGATTATTATTCGATCGCTCGACTATTCTCGGTTTTTAACTTGAGTTAGAATCTACTTAAATACTCCCTCCCTCTATTCCAATAAAAATATATGATGATAAATTGTGATTCGTCATAATTCAAAATACTTCTAAAAATAGATCCGCGAGTTTTATTAAAAAGTCTTAGTTCTGCATTCTCTGGAAGTTTTTTTTTTCAAGCTCTGTCAAGCCGTCATTCTTTTTGTCGAAGAAAAAAGACTTACTTTACGATATATATAAGACATTATATCTTATGAAATATTATCTAGACATCACGAGCGCACGATGACAGATTCGTCGTGAATTCCTTTTGAAAAATGCGTCGGGAGAGCTAGAAAACCATTCGCGTTTTTGCGTCTAGCACGAGCCGTGGGTCTTGACGACGTATTCCCTACGCACAACGATACTTCGGTCGTCGGCCGTATTACCCGCGTCTGCCTGCCTGTCCCGCCTATAATCGTCATGACGATGCTATCTCGAAGATGCTCGTTGTCACGTAGCCGCGATCCTCGACGGGCCTAGAGAGGCGCGCTAGCAGCGCACCGAGAGGGACAATGCTCTTTCTCTTCCCCCCGATCGCGAAGCCTCACGGTTCCTGTACCACATACCGGGTGGCAGGAGAGTGAGGAGAGCGTGCGCCGGAAGAACTCTCCGAGCGTAAGCGGAGAGTGGTTCTCTCTATTTCTCTCCCCATCTCCCTCTCGCTCTCTATGTCTCTCCAGAGGAGATGTACGCTTTCTCGACGTCGTCCGTTGCTCGCTGACCGCGGGCACCGTCTAATCGACGTGGCAGAGATATTATCGCCGCCGGTACGCCTGCGACTGTCATCCAGCAGCGAGATCCCCGTCGGGACCAGGAGACGACGGCGACGGGATGACGACAATTCACTGACGTAACAATGTGTAACGCCGCAGCGACGTCGGTGGCGGCGGCGGCGGCGGCGACGCGGACGTACGTAGGTACGTACGTACCTTCGTTGTGTCGCGATCGTCATCGAGCCGTTGAGACAATGCGTTTCTCCACTTCTCTCTGTCCGTCTCCCGCCACAACGTGTTCTCGCTCCCCGAAGCCAATCTCTAGTCCCCGGTATCTATCTCCTCCCTTTTCCCTCTATCTCTCTCCCTCTTTCGTCGCATCCGATGACAACCGCATCCTGTCCGAACGAGCGCTCGCGCGAGCTATCTCCCGGCCCATCTGCTCCTTTCTCCAGGAGGAACCACCACCATCGCATATACGCATCACGTATACACCGAGAGGATTTCGGACCGGGCGATCCTCTCTTCTGCCGGTGTGTTCTCTTGTTGGATACGTGCACGCACGTTCGCACGCACACGACTCGCGACCGGGCGGTAGGTTTCAGTCAGGGGGGGTCGACGAGAACGATGAGGAGAACGGCGGCGGTGGCGGCGACCACGACGATGGCCCATGCTAAAGCATCTCGCCGTAGATACGAGACGGGGGGCTATTTATTTCCGTGCTATATGGGCACGCTTAGCTCGGCTTAGCTTATGCTAATGTCCCCATTCTCGGGGAACCACCTCTACCTCCTCCTTTTTGCTCCGCTCGACTTTTTCTATTCTTTCTGCGCCCGAACGCGATCGTCGGACCGCCAAGTCCTTTTCTTCCTCGCGTATCCTTGCTATATGTGTGAGCCTTTCTTCACTATTCTCCCTTACGACCTAACGTTTAACGCTTAAACGTGCAGCTCAGCTTATGTGCAATCTTTTTAAAATGTAATTATATTTTTATGAGCGTAGGATGCAGCTTGTGTACGTATGATGAATAGATCAGAAAAGTATTTCTTTGACTAACTTGAGGTTCAAGATATTAAAAAAGAATAATACAAAAAATATAGAATATGAATGTAAAGCTTTGAGAGAGATAGAGAGAGAGATAGAGAGAGAGAGAGAGAGAGAGAGAGAGAGAGAGAGAGAGAGAGAGAGAGAGAGAGAGAGAGAGAGAGAGAGAGATTGATTCCCTTCATTATTAAATCTCAAATAAAAATTTTGTAGAAGTGAAAGTCGATGAGAAATTAATTAATACTAAAGTTTTATTAATTGTTTATAACGTTGAAAGTTTAGTTTACGAAGAGCGATCCATTTTCAACGATTTGTTATTCAAAAGCAGAAATATTTTACGGATCTATATTTTCGAAAAAATATTTTTTATCTCTATTCTTACATCTTTATAGTACTACTTATAATTTTTAAAATACATGATGATGCCAAAATTTCGTTTCTTTACTTACAACTATGGATATTTGAAAATGTCAAATCCTATTTCAAAAAGATTTTAAACATCAGGTTTGAAAAGATTTTAAGTAGTCACTTTTAATTTATTGATAACGCACACGCGCACAAGTTAGGAATAAATATTGATTAATAAATTTCCGATAACATATCGTAATACGTCATCACGTGTTGATAATGCCGACAACCGGCTCGAGATCAGCTTATTACTCATTACAGTTAAGGGATTAAAGGGCCATTATTGGAAGGTTAAAAAGTGAATGGGCCAGGACACATCATCTTGTTCAATTTAACATAATAGAAGGCAAAAGCGTGGAAACGGTTTGTAACTCGCGGTCGTGAATGAATTCGTTTGAAATGAAAAGCAGAATGAATTTTCGCACGTACCATAGCACGTTATTACGCTAATCGAGGTGTGTCACTTTAGCGAAACGCAGAAATAACGAATGCGAAATGTATTATTAATTGCACCGAGGCCGGTATGCGGTTTTAAGATTGCATTACGAGATAATGAACGATCGCCGCTCAAACTTTTGCTCCGTACGCTTCATATAGATAGAAGCGTTTGATAATTAGCGTTTGATAGTTAATCCGATCGTGAAAAACATCTAATGTCGCGATAACGATTATCTCAACCGGTCTGATATGCAAATTGCTGTTACCAGAAAACGTACGTCATAACACTTTATGTTGAGCCGTTTAAATCATCTCGCAACTTCCCGCTGTCCAATAATTGAATTGTTTTTGTTGGGCACAAGAACTTGTATCACAAGAACCGAATGATCGATCTCACTTACAATAAAATCGAACATAATCCCGCTACAGATTCCTCATTAGCGTATATTTCTATTCATTAGTTTATTACCGTTACAATTGTATTGGTGATTCCGTAAGACTATATTTATGTGATTACTTTCTATTTATGAAGAAAATAAATAATGAGGAGGATTACCGTTAAGCTTCTTACGTTAATTAAGATACATATTTATTTATCGGGATTGAATCAACTCAATTATAAAAGTTACGTCAGCCAAATCTGATCACGAGAATGGTAGCTGAAACGAAATCGTGCCTTTCGCGTTCCAATATCTATCGTATTTTAATACATGTGTTTAGCGTTGCTTCGGGAAGACCTCGTGCGATTACGGTACGTTACGTGTCGCGTGTAATTGACGTGAAATTAGCGTGTCCGGCGGCGCGAGCGCGGCTAAATTTCTTTCCTGCTTCCTTTCTCTCTCTCTCTTTCTCCTCTGCAGCGGGAAGATGGCCCGTGAGATGGAGGGTTGCGACTTTTTTTCGTACACCCCGTGGTCCGCGTCGGACCACGTGTCTAATTGTTCGGATAAAACGGCGGAACGAGGGCACGGTGCATTATACGTTTAGCTCGCTAAGATCGGCCGCCTCTCAGCTTTCTCCGATGTTGTGTATGCACGAGATATTGCATACCCGGTGGTCCAAAACATTCGAGCGCGCCGCCGCGCCGCGCCGCCGCTTGAATAATCGTCGCCCGAGATCATTACGTCCACGACGTCGATACATCGGCCGTAATTACACGGGAAAAGGAGCTCACCCGCGCCACGATAGCTCTCTCTTAGCTAGAGAGACCTTTAATTGCAAGAATAACCGGCGCTGCCATTTATCCCCGCGGTCAGTAATGTTTCCCGGGAATCTCACGATCAATTTTCAGACGGCTATTTCGCGTCGCGTTGCAAAATCGAGTGTCGAAAAGAGGACAATGCTGATATTTTTCTTTTCTTAAAAGTTAATTTATTTTTCCTGTATAAAATATAGAATTTTAATTAACTGTAATAAATAAAATTCTAGACGGAATATATCCTACTCTGCTGCTTATATTGGAATGAAAATTCGAGGCGCACAAGCTTTATCGTCCATTCGCACCCTTAACTCGCGAGAAATCTCGTCGTGAAGAAAAACGCGAGACCCGCGCACGAATCGTTATCAGCCGTCCCGCTTTCCGCCCAAGATTAGGATGGTCCGATTTGCCTCGAAATCCAAGCTACCTTGGTTGGGATCGGTCGCATTATCTCGGCGTGCGCCGCGCCGAGCCACCCCGTAGAGACGGGCATGTAAATGTGCGCGGCGCGGATATATTTATGCGAGAGAGGGTATTACCGGGGGGGGGGGGGAGCCCCCGCGCGCGAGCGAGTGTGCGGTACCTACGTGTATATCTTGATGGGAAACACTCCCACGATTATGTGGCATGCAATGCAATTCCCTCTACCTCTGCCTTGCCCAACAGCCAGCAAACCATCGCGCGAGCGAGCCTGACGAGCGGACGGGCGTGTTGCTGGTGGTACGCCGCCACTGGTACGTTGCGTTTCTGCGCGCGCGGATGCCACCGGTATTTAACGATCTAATTAAGAACGTAAGCCCAACGAGGGACAGCCGACATCGTCCTCTCTACGTGAGAGAGAAAGGGAGGGAGAGATGTAGATCTCGCGGGGCATCTCTGCGGCGCTCCGACTACTTCCGGCTACCTACGCGTTGACTTTTTGCCGCGCGTGTTCGAAGGCGCTCAATGTATTATACATCTCGTCGATGCTAATGAGCGAAAAGAAGGATTGGACAATTGGATGGAGAGATAATTATGAATGGGTACTTCGGTATGTTAGTATTTATTTGGACGGGGATTTAAGATTCTTCGGTTGAAATATTTTGATTTTTAGGAATCGTGTAAATTATACTTAAATCTCGCAGCTCGTTATCAATAATTTCTCGATTGATGTCAAATTTAATCATCAGAAGAGATTTGAAAATTATTTTATAATAAGAGATATAAAAAAATATCTCTTATTATAAAATAATTATAAAATCTCTTCTTGAAAGATATTCAAATTTACTATTTACGCTCTGATGTTCTGAATAAATATATTCTAAAATATATACTTCAAATAAATATATAAAATTGAAGTAAATCGATAAAGGTCGGGAAATAGGTGATTTCGAGGAGCATTGAGAGAAATCGAGCGAGATGAATGCGAACCGCTGTAGCAGTGAGGCTCTCGAGTACCGCGTGCCGGTATGTTTAATAAAATATTGCCACATCATTAATGTAGGCACTGCGCGAGGCCGCGCGGTCACTCTTCTTTTTTTTTCTCCATTTCCTACCGCCGCCGATGACTCGGTACATTCGGACAGGGCACCCTCTATTCGAGCCTAGATACGAGACTGACGTAACGATTGGTACACACCCACACCTGTCAGCCGCCACTGACAAGGACTGTCAATAGTAATTACACCTTAATTTCATCACGCAAATATTCGCCGTACTCCTCTTCCCTCGCGATCCTCTGCCGCATTCTTCGCTTGATTGACGAACGTTTCGAGCTTATTGCATATATTTTCTCGTCAGAAACCGGAAGATATGTAGAAATTATTCGAATCTTAGTTGCTATAAAATTATGAGTTAAAAATGGATTCGAGATTTTTTTTAGAATTCTGGATGGATTACATATTGTCAATTTTTTCCACAGTTTTTGATTATATACCTATTATTAATTTATTGTTCGAAAAATCACCTGTATATTTATAATTAATTATATACAAAAATACAAGTTTTATTAAATGAAAACCAAAACTAACTTAGTTGCTATTACTAAAATCCACGCTAAGACGAAACACCCCTTCCACACTTGCAGATATTTCGATGCTTTTTAAATGTAAACAGATTAAAGGAGAGACAGACCAAAATTCTCTTTTATCTGAAACGTGCCAATTAATCCCGGAAGGCGATCCGTGAACGGGATGTGCACTTCACGTCCCGAATTCACAATTTCGAATGTCGCGACAGTTAAATCGGTTCATCATCAATATCGTTCGATAATCGCGTTCCCGAATAGGTCGGCGTATTAATATTGACGCGTTTATCATTGTCGTTATTATCGCCGTCTGTCCGTCCGTACTCACCTGTTAACCTCGGATAATTTATCGACATGACGAAACAATCGTGCACTCGAAATGTCGAGCGCGAGCGGGAAAGAGCGCCCGCCCGTGGAGGATGCGAGTGGTGAAGGGGGGAACGCGGTGCAGAATGAAGGATATGGGATAGAAATCGCTTCGATAGTCAAACCACGTCACCCTGCGTCACCAACTAATCAGCATCTATCATGGAATGAATCTAAGCGAGTAGAGCCGGAGCTTGCCAGACGTTCGTCAATCAAGTAATCATGATTTCCCAGTTCCTGGCGATACCACAGTAATAGATTCGCAAAGACGCGACGAGGTCGACGGAAACGGTGAAAATATCGACGATATTTTGCGTAATTGGATGTGCGTGTTGTAAAATTCCTTGTCATATACTCTCTTTTGCAACCCTCGGCGAATTATTCCGTTTTGATATTATTAGCGTGGAAGGTTGTTCAGATAGTGAAGAATTCACATCTTCCTAGCGATTTTAAATTCGTATAATATTTAAACAATTAACTATCATGTATCCGACTACAACGAAAAAAGATAAATAGTTTAGATAATCATTTATATAATATGAATAATTATATAACAATTATTTATATATTAAATCTTGAAGAACATGACTCATCTTATAGAAATATTGTGACATTGAAATATCTCTGAATCACTAGAAGCTTGTTAGTTTCGGAGAAGTCGACGCAAAGCTCGATTAACACGAGCAAAGCGACGCGGCTCTCACGCTCTTGAAAAGCAAGATAAACAAAAGAAAAAGCACCCGTCACAAAGTCGCGCTCCACGACACACTCGTACTTAAACGTCCTCCATCGCGTTTTCTCGCGGCTCTCGCACTTTCGTTCGCGGCCCGGAGAAAAACAATGCAAATGCCGACGCCACTGTGCGGTACATCGCGCCGCTAACTACCCGGCTATGTTTCGAGAGGGTGACGACTCTCGCGTTGCGCCCCCGTACATACACACGTACACGTACACACCTCATGTAACACCGAAAGAGCGAGAGAGAAAGAGAGAGATACAAGAAGGGGTAGAGAGATGGACGGAGGTCGCAGCGGGATGCGGAGGAGTCGCGGAGGGATGTGTTATCTGTGAACCCGAGTCCGCGACCCTTCCTCCTACCCCATGGTGGGTTCTCTATCTCGCATTGTTACGCCGCGCGCCGCGCCGCCGCCGCACGGATCGGGGGTTCTCGCCGCCCCCGAACTCTTGACTTTAAGCGTTACCCATTTTCATTTTATTATCTGCCCTCTTCATCCGCGCATCGCGCCACGCCGGCTGACGATGTTCGAATTATACTCGCGCTCGCTCGAGCGACGCGACGCTCCGATGCGTCGTGTCGTCGAGATCCGGAGCCCAAAGGCTTGGACGTAAATTGAGGAACATCCCGACATCGCGGCTTATGATCGATTAACCCGTCAACGACTGCTGGAGATTGAATCGTTGAGTTTTCTTCAAGTTGAAAGAGTTACAACGACGCCGTTACAGTTGTATTTTTTTACTGTATTTTAATTCAAATACATATGTTCTATCTTGATATTTTTCTAATTAGTATTTTAATACACAGGTTACATTATTTATTATATTAATAAAAAAGTATTAATTATTATGCAATTAATACTTTGTACCTGTGTTTCTTATTTATTAAATAACTCCAAGAACGGAAATGATATTTTTTCCGTGTACGTCGTATACTTAAATTGCCATTACTAGCCCGATTATTAATATGTTTTATATAACACATGTTTTATATAATATATGTTTTATATAATATATGTTTTATATAATATATGTTTTATATAATATATGTTTTATATAATATATATGTTTTGCGTGATTATTTCGATTCCCTCTTATGCAAAGAGAGCAACAAAAAAGATAATACATATTATTTATTGATAAAATATTAAGCTGATATATGTCTATGAGATTATTACACTCCAACTATATTACATAAGAAATATTGATGCATTTCTTAACATATATCGCAGAATTTACACGCTATACAGATACATCGACAAGTTGAAGTTATATAATCTATCTTAAAGAGGATAACCCAATTAACTGAATATACTGAATGAAATAGAGCGCAACACATTATATCGCTATAAATATCGATTAGATCGTGACACATTAATAACGTACGGAAAACGGCTCATTATGGTTTGTAGGATAATGATTCGCAGAGGTCATATTAAATCGGATTATTATCGCAACAAAAGAAGCGTATCGCCTTCTGGTAACTGCTCAAGAGATAAAAATCAATATATAATACATAATAAAAATAAAAATCTCGCAAAACAGATTTATTTCTAAATAATTTTCGATTTTCTTGAAATACAGAAAATGTATTTTACGTATTTATGTAGTATCCTCATAAGCATTATTTTTTATATCGAATATGTATCACATGTATCATAGATTTCGAGTTTCTATAACTTATAAATATTCTGATATACTGTAGCATCTATTAGCTTTTACAATTCGACTAATTGTGTCATTCAGAATACTTTCAAGCTAAAAATTATTTTCTTTTTGAAATGTTTCTATATATATTATCTCTGTATGCCTGTACACAGTTTTACCTTTGAGCATCTATAGGCTTTTATACATCAGATGCCTTGAGAAACTTTCTGTTAAAAAATTTTTTTTAGAAATATGTTGTAAAATAGTTTCGATATATGTCTCTCGATTCATATAACATGTAAGCATCTTCCAGCTGATTTTCGTGATGCACGCGGTTTTTAATGCGAATAATATCCATATCGTTGTTGTTCGTGTTGTAAACAGCGTATTCAGAGTGCCATCGGCAAGAGAGAGCGGATCCGCCACCCGTGTCCGCATGCATATTCCTTATCGGCGTATCGCAGGGCAAGGGGTTGCCCCGGCATTAGAGTAAGCCACGGTATTAACCCCGGAGTTTAATATAAACAGCGAAGCGGGGTGGTCTGGTGTCCCGCGAGGGGTGGCGAAGTTAGGGCATGGTATAGGAACACGTGACCGCCGGACAATGCAGGCGCCTCTTATCGACGTCGTCGTGGATAGCACCCGCGGTGGCAAACCCCGGCTGGATTTTCCGTGATCCTTTTGCTAATCTAAACCCTCCCCACGCGCGTTTCGAATCGTCCCGGCTAAAACAAAACTGCGTCCACGCGTCGTCGCTTAACCCTCCCACGTGCACATCCGCGAGCAGCGCGTCGCGGATCCGTTTGAGCGCGATATCGCGAACTATGGAAACAAAGAACCCTTTTTCGCCGGGAGTTGATCTGAGCTAAAAAAAAAAAAACAGCCGGCTGTGGAGGATCACGTTGAATTTTAAACGTAAAGTTTACCATATAAAGCGATCATCTCTTAAAATTTAGAAAGAATATTATGTCCGTTTGTACAATAATTCTTTGAGTCTTGTTTCAAGAACAGTCAAATTATAAAATATTCAGATTTACATAATAATTATATAAATACGGATCTTAAAGGGTTTAAGTAAAATTAACTGCAAATGACTCTTTTTTATCATTTTTTAAAAGCAAAGAAAAAAATATACGTATATATGTATAAATTAAAAATTAAATATAAAATGTAGAGTAAAAATTGACATTAAATTATATTAAATGGAATAATTTATTAAAATTAAATAGGTTTTATATATAATTTATGTAATTCAAGAGGGGGAAAGTCTCACTGAAGAAATGTGAGGCTCAAGCACCGGCGCAGAGAATTCTCGGACGGAGTCTCATATTTCTTGTACGCAACCGGAGAATGGAGGGTGAATGGAGTATGAAGGGAAGGAGCAGGGGGTGTCAAAGAGGATACGAGTCGTTTCTCCGTAGCTGCCTATTGCCTAGTTTCGCCGAGAGCAGACGGCGAACCGACCGCATTTTATTTACGCGCAAGCGTGTTTTATGGCCTCGTTTTTGACATGGGGAGGGCGCTAAATATGCGGGAGGAGACCGCGCACACGTCCCGTAACGGTCTATCCGCGTGCGGGACTAACTTCTTCTTTCTCGCCGTGACGTGCCCGCTATCGCGTTGTCACGCTGTAAAAATAGCGAACGCTATTGGAATCCCTTACTACGTGTCACCTACTAGGACTGTTGCGGTACCTATTTCGAGAATATCGACACACGACGTTGATATGCAACGTCAAAAATTACCAATGAAGAATTTGTACTCTAAACCTTTGAATTGAACGTATTGTATAATTATTTTAAACTGATTGTCCACGTTACTCTAACTGTTTAATATTATATATACTTAATAATGTATATGCATAAATAAATGCTGTATTAAACAGCGTTCTATTAGGTAAAAATAATGCATTTATTATGCTACAAGTTTTGATATATTTATTTTAAAAATCCTATGATGTATTTGTGACATATATAATTATAAAATCTAGCATATTTGCATTTACAAAAATACGCTCAAAAGAAGCTACATGTCTATACATTACGAGCTAATTTACAAAAGCAACAGTCTTCGCTGTTGTAACATTAACACTATCAAAGTAAAATACAACAAAGATTTTTTTACAAGAATGCGATATAAGTCAATGATTTTTATAAGGTATTTCTGTTTCGGATGCGACTATGTATAATTCAAACGATACTTAAAAGGTCTAAGCTCACGTCATCCTTGTATATATCGCACTCTGTAACTCGAATGGAGCAGAAAAGAGTGTTGAAGTCAAATAATCTCGCTCACGCATTTAAACGCTCTCGGCAAGTGCAATCGCTATAGCGGCTATAGCAAACGCGTTACGACGTGCGATACTTTTTCTCCGCTTCGTCAATGAATTGCCGGCCTACGCTCATTAGTGCGCACGGTCAAATTTAGATCCTCGTATAAGTCGCAAGGTCGAGAGAGCAGCTTTTGGAACGTGCTCGAGCGGGAGATTAATCGCGCTAGCGCGCGCTCGCTTCGTTCTTTCTTTTTTTTTTTTTTTTACCAGAACGGGCACCCGCTAAAGAGAATCACCGCAAAACCGAAGAGAGCCCTCCGTTGCGGTTCCCTGCCCCCCTTATACGCCCTCCGGCGAGAAACGGTGTCGGTCCCGGCTCTCGGGGACTCTTTAAATTAGGAACAAATGCGCCTGGAATTTACGGCCCTCTCGCCGATTTACGTTCTTATTTACTCGACGACGCCGTTGGCCTCGCCAACGTGGTTTTTGACGATCCCCTCCCTTCCGTGACCCCTCCTGGCATAAATCCACGCTAATTTCTTTCGCGACGGTAGGCGCGCGCGCGCGCCGAACGCGTTCTTCGGAACGTTCCTCTGACCAGCGCGCAACTTCTTTCATCTTCCTCTACACGCTCGACGCACACGACGATTCGCGACACGCGGCAGATTAATCCTTTAACGCTTATTCGTACCCGGAAGGTGGTAATAAATATCAGATGAAAGTGCTAAGTTGTCACGCGATGGATATTAACTCTCTGCCGTTAGCGAGCATCTGCGTTGCAATCGCGATGAAATCGCGAAAATTGTTTTCAGACTTTTTGCTGTTTAGCTGACGTGGACAGCTATTCGAAGAAACGAGAAAAATAATAATGGTATTAAATATTAATGGGTGATGCAAATCAATAACAATATTGTAACACGGTAAATCTATATATATATAATTCAATGTTACGACTGACTCATCAACGCCCATCCAAACCTTTAAACCTAGAAACATGAAATTCGAGGAGTATATTCCTTCCATGGCGTAAGCACTCACTAAGAAGAGATTTTTAGAAATTCGACCCCTAACGGGGTGAAAAGGGGTAAAATGTGTTACCGTAGCGAAGCACGAGTATCAAGCTGGTTGGTAATATAAATACGAGTAGTAACGTGAATAAATGCAATAATAGTACAACTATTAAACAAATTTGGATATTATTTGCATCAAAAACGGGAATAAAAATTATAACGATTTATGTAATAGTTAATGATAATGCTCTGTTTTATATTTTATATTAAGAAATATTACTTGCTCGTCCAATCTATGTATTCTCGATCGGCATAATTCTTTGTTCCCTAATTGAAAACAAAACGGTGTATTATGACACCGTTTAAAATTTAAGATCTGTTACTCGTTTCCACGAATATTATGCAAATCAGTGAATCGGCTTAGCTGCGAATTGTTATTTCGACCAGTCGCTTTACGTTCGATTCGGAGAAGAGAGTCGTTCTCCGCGCCGCACAAAAGTGTTGAAGCTGTCGATTTCTGTGTTCTCTTGTTTCTGTGACTCATATGCTCGCTTTTTTATTCACTATACGTACTATCTTCACAATAGCTAAAATAATTATGTTTATAATTATTATAATAATCTTCTGTATATATTGGCTTCTCAGAAGACTTGGTCCTAAAATATATATATATTAAATAATTTTTCTTCTCCCGTCCCCCTGTCTCTCTTCTCAGTTGAGACCCAGAATCATGATTCTTTACTAGGCATGCTTTCGAACATGACGCTTCTTATGCTGACTCTATCCTACAGGTCCACGCACAAAGACAGGAACTTCTGGCGACGTTTCTAGTTGTGTAGTAGGTACCGCATGCCATCGCGACGCGAGTCAGACAATATCGCGCATTCACAGATTGCGCTGTCAGGCGGCTCAAATAATATTCGGGGTGACACGCCATGTATCCGCTATGCGGTGCCGTTGTGTCGAGGGTGTATGACTCAGCATCCCTAACGCGCGGGGGCTACCCGAGGAACCGCAGGGAGAGATTTAGGAGGTGGACCCTTTCCTCCTCTCGCCTCACTTCTTCTTCGTCCTCCTCATCACTCGGATCGGCTTCTTTTTCGTCTCGGATAGGAGAGAAAACGAAAGAGAGAGAGAGAGAGAGAGAGAGACCGTCGTCGTCGCACCACGTGTCCGTGACCGATCCAATTTTTTCCTCTACGCCCCGATATACGTCGCACACCCTCGTGCGTGGGCACGCACATCCACTCGCGCATACACGCATGCCTTCGTTTTTCCCTGACTTCTCAATCAGGAACAACCGCATCGACGGCGATGGGTATCGAGTTTGCCAACGAGATTCGTCACGCTCGATAGATCTTCATGAAATACTTCGAACCCGAGTTTAAAAGCTCGAGTCGATACCGACCGTTCGGCCGGCAACGTCCTGCGGGCAACTGTGACGAACGCGGATATGTCATTATCCGAATTGGAATTGGTTCTTCATTTCTCATTGATTTCTGAAATTCTTTAGTCCCGTCACCCATGAAACTTTTTCCAAGAAACATTTACGCATACTTGTTAATGACGGATAACTCATTTTGAAATGGTACAATGTTAATTTAATTATTTGGAAAAAACTACGCGTTTATATTATTCGTATATGTTTTAACGTACGATTCATTTTTAACTCTTATTTTTAATAATGTGTTTATTTGCCGACCGTTATTAGGCTAATGAATTTTTTCTTTCTAGAGGCACTTTAAAAAATCTTCGCAAGTCAATCATCTACACGAAAGTTTTTTTCCTACATGTTTCGCTACTGTCTTTTTTTGCAAGTTGATTGACCTGAAGTTGGCATGACTAAATACTAAACAACTACAAATTGTATCGTAACAAAAAATATTACAGAATGCAACAAATTAGTTCATAATTAAAGATAATAAGCAAATATAGTAGAATCAGTATATGACAAACAATTTCAATTTTTTATCCTCTCTTTTAACGCTATTTCATTGAATTACGCGAATCTTCTCGAGGAATTACAACATACTTCGTCTGTAAATCGAAACTTACAAGCCTACATTACAAGATACAAAGGTATACCTTGCAACACAGTTACCGAGTTTAGACTGTACCGAGTTTAGGAGTTAAGTACGCACGTAGGCGAGAACGGATATCACGAATGAAGAAACGCTTTCACACTGCGCGCGTTACGATCGCGTAAACGAAGGAATGCCCGCATTTACGAGAGACGAAACGCCGTTGAATTATTGCGCGTGCACGCGCGGTGACGCGAGTCCATCGAGTTTTCGTGGCCGATCCTTGGGGAACGCCGCAATTCCCGCTGGGAACGGACGAAGGGAAAGACGACGGAGTGGAAGAAAGAGAGATAGAGAGAGGAGTCGTTTTCCCCTAACAAAGTAAATTCCGCGCTTCTTCTACCCGCTGTCCCCCAGCACGCGCTGCGTACGAACGAAAAAGATTGGCCTTGTGCCTGCGCAGACCGACCTTTAATTAATCTGATTTACATCGGCCTCGATCGCGTAGTACACTCGCGACAGAGCCTGCGCATACCTACTCTTACTTCCTAATAGGGCTCTCATTAAGAGCGAAATAGGCTGTCGAAAATGTAAATGCCACTTGCGATCTGCGCCCTTATTTTCTCGCGAATTAATATGGTGAGAACTTTAAATACGTGAGTTTTCTCATAAAAGTAGTAAAGTTTATATGAATTTATTTATATAAATCACTTAGATTGTTTACTAAGTTCTTGAAACAAAAAAGAGGGAGTTACAGAGAGAGGGGGAGAGGGAAAATTAATTTCTTAATGCTGCACATAATGAGCTACCTATAATAATTCGCCTATAATTTAATGAGTATTTTATTTCCTCATTTTCTTTATTTCTCTTTCTTATTATAATCATTAAGTTTAAAAATACAGCGACTGATCACAAATAGATTTTGCCAACGATCACGTGGATTATTTTACGAGATTGATCTCATTGATGTTTGATTTTTAATTGATGTTTTAATTTAATTCGGTCTATACAACGATAATCTGTCATTTCGTGAATATGTGACATAGTCGACGCGAGTGGTCGACTTTGGTGCCGTTGCGTGCCCGCGAGTTTCTACACCACTGTGTGCCTGGAACGCGGGACTTTCGGTGCTGAAGTGTCAGGCCACTGATAAGCCGAAGGCATTAATTTTACGGCGTGGTCCCCATCGCGGTGGTGGTCCATGGACCCTGTCTCGACTAATACAATTATGTTATAACCCCTTGCCAACTCGTGCTTCGAGCACCCCTCGACGCCCTTTCTCTATCTTCCAACACCCTCGCCCCCGATCTCCGGCGAGCCGCTGTCGAGGGGGGTTGCGGAAGCCGAACACGCGTTTGTTTCGAATCCCGTTTACGATCGCGGGCATACCGTGGCATACCCTGCGCCGCAATCTTCCTCTTCCGCGAGCTGAATTATTACGATCTTTGCAGCTGAACAAAATATTCCAAGTGCAATTTGCATGAATTTAACGCTGAAATAACGCGAAAAAAACTATGACAGTTTTAAGGAAAAGTTTTTCAACGTCTAAAAATTATTGATGATCTCATTTTGGGACAATGATCCTGAATTGTTAATAGTAATTATCAGTAATAATTTTGATCTTTGACAGTTAATCAGATCTTTGTTTCTACGCAGTTTAAAGTCAGGAAGACCTGCCGGTAAATATGAACCACTTGTACTTCCACAAGGTGCGTTTGCCGGAGTAGTACAGTAAGGGAACAGTTAATCCCCCCTCCCCCTCCCGTAATGTTACCTCGACGACGTAAATGCTGGGGAGACTCTCATCGGGGCCGTTCGTGCATGACGTAGCTAGAGGCCCCGGAAGACACCGGCGACGCGTGCGCCTAGGTCTTTATTACAACCGAGAAGCGATTTCGCGGTTTAAAACCGTGCTATTAACGCGAGCCTGTCCCTCTATCCTATGTATCTCGCGGAAGCGCGGCCCTTTCGGACGATCGGTACTGAAATTCCTCGATGTAATCGAGGCCGGTTGGCGCAAGAATACCAGATGCGGCAACGCGCATAATAGCCGCGTGATAAATCAGGAATCGGTTCCAAACGCACAAGCGTACAATTCCGAACGCAGAAAACGTAATGCGAACGATGAACCGTGCGGCGTTGCGCATTTACTCCGTCCCCTTTCCGCGTTTGTTCTGTTTCAGTACGCACTCGGGCGCATTCTAATTCCACTTTTACATACGTTATCAACGCAAAGAGTTGCAACGTAACGGGGACACGTATTGAAATCCCGCCTTTGGAATAATTTCTCTATTTTTGGTCAGTTGAAAGACGGAGTGTGATGCAGTTTGTCAGATTGTTACATCTAGTGTCCCTAAATCACACATCACGCTACGTCGTAACGCATAAAAAATCATTACAGATTTACAATAGCAACAATGATATATTTTCCAAGCAGGTCAAATCATTTGTCAATACTTGCATTGCTAAAACTTACAACTCATCTAAAAAGAATTCCACTCGTTTTATGATCTTCATTCTGGTTTAATTAATAACAGTGAGCATGCAACATTGAAATTTATTCTAGGCGATAAAAACACGTAATATCTCAATGAAACGGGATCTAGCCTCGTTTTACGATCAGCGTTTGAATATCCCGGAGCGGATTTCTTCACGAGGCAAGAAGTGCCCTCAATTTTTCGGAGATTAACACATCGTGGTAGGGCGGAGAAGAGTCAAAATGAGGGATAGAGTGCGACGAGAGTGGTTAGGGCTGTCGGAGACGAAACGAAACGAAACGAAACGAAACGCGAGCAAGCGGAGCGTAGGTGGTGGCTCGAACGAGGGTTAAATAATCTGGTTAGCCGTTCTCGCTGACCGCCGGATGAAGTATGGAAATGAAGGGCATTCATTGGACACTGGCTATCACCATGGGCGAGCCAGTTGCGGCGGCCAGCGACCATCGCCATCGCCATCATCACACGGGGTGGCCGACGGAGAGAGAGAGAGAGAGAGAGAGAGAGAGAGAGAGAGAAAGGGTGGCTCTCCTCTGGTATATCTGCATACAGAGGCGGCGACGAGCTCGCTGAACGAGTGGCTCTGACAATTAACTAACGAGCAGTTGACACAACTTATCAAATCATATCGCGTCACGGCGCGTCGCGACACGCTTCAATTATACGCGGGGATACCGCGCTTTTTTTTATCGCTCCGCGGACTCTGCTTTTTGCGCTTTCGCCACGTTGCGATCTCGAAAAAGCGAGGCGGGCTTGAAGTTTGCGCGGCGCGTTTGTATTCGATCACCGGACTTGTTAACATGTCCGGCTGTTGCACTGACTAGATATAAAAAAAGTAATTTTTCTTTTAAGGTAAAAAGAACACATGCGCCTATTGAAAAAGATCGAATATAATAATGTTCTTTAGTTTTTAAGAATTTTATAAAAAATTTGATACAATATAATTTAAATTCTCTACATATTCAATATTCATGAAAAAGCAGAAAAAGAGTTGTACATTTGAGTGTTTTGGATATATGATTGTGAAATTTATAAGGCATATTTTTAGACGAAAATTTTTGAACAACGTATATATCATATATTAAATTAGTACTAGTTATCATATAGTTAAATCAATTGCTCACGAAAATGAGTTTTAAATATTAAATATTATTAAATATTGTTATCAGATATTAAATTAATGCTGAAAATTTGAAAATTTGTTTTATCGGAGACAAGAAATTATAAGTTTATGCAATGATGTTATAATATGGTTTGTTGAACTGTGAGTTTATAACAAAAACTCACAAGAACTAGCTAGCTAGCATATGCATCAACATATATATTAATTTCAAGTTCGCAACGTTTAGCTATTTTACATAACTACTGCGATCACGATTGGTAAACTGGTGGGCAACTTCTTGTCTTTTTATAGGTCACAGTTCTAAATTATGTTTGTAAAAAAATAATTTAATCATATTCAGCGCTAACTGACATCGATTAAACCGGTTCTAAAATATGGAACTATCAGACCTGTCACGAGAGTCATGCTCGAAGTATTGCTAACGCCGATAACAGTCTAATATATTGATTCTCTCTCTCTCTCTCTCTCTCGCTACATTGGCTATTCTATTAACTGCTATAGAACGTAATAATTCCTAATGATTACAAAATCATATCATAAAATATATAACTATACTTTTCTCTATTCTATTTTTTATGCTGATTCTTCCTTCGATATACTCGACTTTTCTTTGCAATTCCTTTATCCTAAGATATAATTTTGGTATGCTTATAATATGACAATGGTTTCTATATTTGTGTCAATGCAATTGAAATATAATACATATTTCTGTATCCATATAATATAGAGAATTAAACTCACCAAAATTTATACTGACCCCAACTGGTCTCGATTATGCTGACATTCAATATGGAAATGTGCATCATATCTTTCACTGTCTAGTATTTAAAAGCAAATGATAGCAATCATTGGCACCTTTATAGGTGCTAATGTCGCAACCGCTAGAAACCGAGTCTATAGTATCCGAGCATGGTCGAGAGATCAGGGTCCGTTGCTCCGGACGCAGGCGACTCTAGGCGATCTATCAAGAACATCGTATTTAACTTAGCGCGGCGTGTACCGCGCCGCGTACACGCGATTCCATAACTATGCACACGCACGTATCCACACGTTTAAGCGCGTTTACGATGCGTGCGTGAGCGCGCGCGATGCAGGTTCCAGGACGCGCCGCGCCGCGCCGGTTGCCAGCCTCCTTTTCCCAGGCAGTTCGATAAACTGGTCGGGGAAGATTTAACCTCGCGAGGAGAGCACGTATCGCCTATCATCCCCGCGCGAGCTCACGAATGCGTTTACGCCGTGTTTACCTGCGGCCCCCGACTCTTCCTCCGACTCGGCAAATCGTTGTCTCGCGTCGAAAACATTCTCCCCCACGGATTTCGACATAGCTTCAGTAGGTTTGTAGAACGAACGGAAATCTAGAAGATTAAAGATACCTCATCGAGAAAATACATTCGTTAACAGTTAAATAAATTTAAAACTTATAACACGCTGCATATTTCGCATTCTGCCTGATAGACACGTTTGCCTTTGAAACAGCAAATTCGATTTTTGTGAAGTGCATACTTGCCTTGCTTTTGCCGTCGATAGTCGGCAGTCGCAATGTGTATTTTTGCGAAACGCAATAAATTTATAAAGCAAACAATACGCGCTTTTTTTTATCGTCTTTTACCAATACTCGAATTCTAGAATTGGAATAATCCGTTCGAGTATCATTCTCATTTTAATTATCAGCAATAAAAGTAACATT
Source organism: Temnothorax nylanderi (assembly GCF_030848795.1). Classification (NCBI taxonomy): domain Eukaryota; kingdom Metazoa; phylum Arthropoda; class Insecta; order Hymenoptera; family Formicidae; genus Temnothorax; species Temnothorax nylanderi. Next base: position 201,098 of record NW_027249137.1, read on the forward strand.
TTCTATACAAAGGGTTATCCATAAAAATAAATAATGTTCTAAAATTTAAAATAAACTTTTTTAAAACGTGTAGTCTTTGATGCTACAATTCAACAAAGAAGCACATGAAAATCTCTATGCCTTACGAATCCACCAAACTTTATTAGAATCGAGAAGAGAACCCGCAGCATTCCTCGCGAAACAATGATAAATAATTCATGGGATTTCTAATTCCTCTCGGTGGCAAAAAGATCTTTTCGCTCGACGCCGGCTTTCGCTCGGTCGCGTGATCGTGATGCGTCTCTGTCTCTGTCTCTCCGGCAGCGTGTAGGCGTTTGCGACGGTAATCAAAGTGCGAATGACAGTTTAATCGTAACGCGCGGCACGCGCTCGTTGATGGACGCCGTTGCTGGCGTGCGGTGACAGTCGGTCGCGCGACCGAACGGCACGCGCGAGAGGATCACTCGAGTTAATCTCGGTCCCCGTGGCACGACAAACCACAAGGTGCCGCCGACGCGACGCCGACGCGACGTAGCCGCCGGGCCCTCGTTTGCATCGTTGTGCGCGTAATCGGGCACGGACGCGATCGATTTCGTTCTCGTCGAGATATCTCTCATTTTCGTTACAACCTTGCTAAATCCTGTTACATCAAAAATTCTATTTATCAATCGAAAAATGTAAACGCTTTACCGTGGTAATAATCGAACGCATAAAAAAAGGGACCGACAGATATCGCGACCAATTTATTAATTCCCGTGGTTTAAAAATTCAATCCAGCCTACCAATCATCTGACTCGGTTAGTTTTCAATTTCCTTCCTGGGAAAACCGCATTTTCACGTTAACGATTACTTATTCATGCACAGAGAGATATCATTATATCTAAAAATGTAAATCATTCTGCTTGCTAGACGTTTAACTGCGTTACGATGACGATCGCTTTCAACGACAGTATTCCGTTATACGCTCCTGCTAATCGGCTGTAACGTCGATTAGCTCCGTGCAAGTTACACGAAGGAAGGAGGAAATCGCCGCGCGTTGATTTTTGTTGCTCCTTTCCGCCAGCGACCTGTCTCGCGCTGATCGCAATTATCGAGGCTACACGATGCGCGCGGCCTCGGCGCGCAAAAATATGTATTAGCCGACGCCGCAGTTTGTTAGTTCCACGAGCAACGCGAGCGAGCGAAGATAACATCCCGGAGTTAACGCGGTTCTAATAACGTATCGAGCGAAACAAAAATCCTTCCAACTTTCATAGTTCGCGCGGATAATCTGATTCCACGATGTAGCTCGACAGCTAATGTAAAACCGTTTTCGAGAGAACTTCGCGTATCGAGAACCGAAGAAAGAGAAGAGAAAAGAAGAAACGAGAATGCATTTTAGAGGGAGAAAGAGAAAGAGAGAGAGGGGGGGGAAGAAAGTAAGGATAAACGAGGAGGAGAGAGATAGAGAGAGAAAGCGAAGAAGATAGAAAGGTGGTCTCGACGTCGAATATCGCCTCTCTTCCTTCCTTCTCCCTCTCTTTCTCTCTCTCTGCGCTCTCCCGGGTCTCTCGAGATGAGAGGGCAGGCCGCCTCGGATCCCGCGAGTGGATAATTATTAATCGTTATTTTCGCCAATCACGGCCGTTTATCTTGAGGCACGCAACGCCAATTATCTATCGGCGGTTCGGCCGATGGGGGAAAGGAGGGAGATCGAGGACTACGGAGTAAGAAAGAGAGGAGGATGCACTTTGTAAAGGATCCCCCGTGACGGGGTGGGGAGGGGGGGGGGTGAAGGGGGAAAGAGAAAGAGAGACGGATAGAGATCGCGCCGATACGCCTAGCTCGGCTCTTTTACACTCCTCGGCTATACTTCTCCTCCCTACGCTCGGTTGCACCTCTTCAGATTACCACGTAGCGCACGTGCGCAAGAGAGAGACGGAGGGTATATATTCACATACACACCTACATTACCAGGCGTTTCCCTCGCGTTATCCCGTCTAAGGTTGCCAGGCTCACAGGCTGCATTTTGACCCGGAGACTCCGGAAATTCTCGCCGGTCGCTGGAGAGGATCGAAATTTCTTCGGAAATTTAATTGCGCGCAAACGATATCGCGCAATTAATCTTCATATTCGTTCTTCCATTCTCTCGCAGTATTATTAATAAAGCGCGGTTGATATTTCAAAAACGTGACTTCTTTTGAGCACGCAAGAAAGCATTCGTATAATAATAATAATGTCCCGGATGAAACATTCGCGATAACCCAGGACAATTCGATCCAAAAGACATGTGGAATTTATCATAGAACTTCATAGAACGTTATGATTCTTTTTTCTTCTTGAATATTCCCCGTTCGAAATAATTCGGACGTTCGGAACAACCGCAACAAAATACCAATCTTATTGTTATTTACTATAGAGCCATCGCGCGCACGGGCGAACCAATTTTATCGCACAATGACAACGGCGGCGAATCCTTAACGGTAATCCTTTTACCGCGGCAGCCGCAATTTTATTACGGAACGACGTTCTCGAAGGCTGAATCACCGGAAATGGAATCGCCAGGCAGCCACGTTGGCAGCCGCCTAATCTAACGCGGCGTGTTAAAGGTGCGCGGTGGAGTCTCGCTGATGCTTAACGCGTCGGGCAATTATTAGCTCTCCGAGCGGCCTGGCCGGCGCGGCGGCGCGCAACGGCTCTTATTTCATTCGCGGCGTTTCCGCGTTGCCCGTTTCAAAAAGCCGCGGTGCCGCTCGTGCGAGGCAGAGATAGGAGGGAAGATCTCGGGAAGAGGGAACGAGGAGAGGAGAGGAGGAGGGGAAAAAGAGAGAACGAGAGAAGCCAACAGAGCTCGGCGGGATAAATTAATCGGCCGATATCGAGGCCACGACGTCGTTAACTTCCCGTTGAACTTCTCGACGGGGTGTGTCGCACCGCGATCTGAGAATGGCCACTTTTCCGATTTTTCTCGCCATGATCCAACACAGGTGATTTGTGTTTGGAATCTCTCGCGTAATTAAACAATTAACTAGTTTGCCGTTTATTGTCGAAATAAGGGACTATTAATTAAGTGAAATTGAGATATCGCTTGCTAATTTTTTAGGTGACAAAAATTAAAATGAATTTATTACTAATTTCCTTTCTTCTAAATTCTTGCATTATTCAACACAAATAATATCTTTATTGGTTGATAAATACATCGTTTGACCTGACGATCTTCCGTATTTATTATCGGCCCGATCTATCTTGACGATCATCGTCGCGGGATCAATGTACTCCGAGAGATGCCTCGAGAGGTGATTATAATGAACGAAAAAGGGACGACGCACGTGTCATAAAAACCCTTCGCGCTCGAGTTGACCGTTTGATAAGGCCGTTCTAAAAGGGTGGATACGTGCAACAGGCATACGTACATAAGTAACCGGCGTTGCTTCCGCATGCGAGCGGTGTTCGTGCGAGAGAAAGAAGAAAATGGGCGATGGAACGTCAGGCGAGACATTTACATTGGCTCGTGGCGTTCGTTCTTCAGGGTCCATCGATCACGATCCGCGGTGATCCCCGCCGCGCTCGTATCGCTCGGGGAACACTCGTGTCTTCCGCGTTTTCTACGACACCTTCGCGTTTTCCCGGCTCGCACGCTCGTGTCGTGGCACACGCAACATGTGCACGTGATGAACGGTATCGGGCGACGGTTAATAATCCCGAAAGATTGATGCGTTCGACGTGAAACTGTTGCAACGTCGCGCGTCGGTCGCCGAGCAAGTTCGCAAGATTTTCGATTCACACACAGATTTTCGCTGCATTACAATTTGCGCTTTAAAATCTCACAATATGATACTCGTTGAATTGTTCAAGATTGTTTTACATCATTGACTAACAATTGTAAGAATTATACATAGTTATATATCATTTATGAGAACATTCATAATGTATACGAAATAGAGCGAATATTTTTTCAAATAAATGTTATTTAGAAAAATTATTTTAGCTTCTATTTTTAGTATTTACGAATTATTTGTATCAAGTTTAATTGAATCAGTACCAAATCAAGCATAAGTAAGAATTTCAACTGTAAGTGTATAACATTTGTGCATCACGCTGTCTCTATTCGCGAGAAAGAAACTGTCATCGAACTTTTTACGAGAATTTCGCTAAAGACCAGATTTCCACCCTTAAAAAAAAACGGGGGAAACCGGATACCACCCTCCATCGCGAAGTGGATTTCTGTTCTCCACGCTAACTCACTAACAATATAATTTTTCCGCGCATATAATGGCGATCGTTAGGTCTCTCAAACCCCTTTCTCGTCCCTCTCCGCCACTCTCACCTCCCGTTGCTCTCGACGACGGAAGTAAGGAGAGCTCGATAAAACTTCTCACTTATCCGGGACTACCCCTTTCGCTCCACAAATCAGAAAGTTACGAAGAGACTGTCGCCGGAGCGGCATTTGTTCGATTCGGAATGAAGTTTAAAACTCGACTCGCCGCATTCTCCAGCTCCATTGTGCCCCAGCGCTGGCTCAAAGATGTTCTTTGAGCGGGAATATTGTAAGATGCCAAATGGCGGTGCTCGAGCATTATCATAATCACGACGAGCGGAACTTCCACCTTTTTACCGGGATATACTTACAGGATATATAACTGAATTAGTGGGCTGAAAACTTTCAAGCGCATTCTTTGAAAATCTAATTGGCCATTTTGCCCACGTCATCAAATACCTTCGCGACTAAGCTTCGAATTATAAAGTCTGTTAAAATAAAGTTCACTCGTAATTAGATAGAGTACGAAATCGTGTTATCTTCGCGACTATGAAACTTGATTTTGAGAGAGAAAAACGTTTCGCGTCCGATCGCAGTCTTATTCACGATTACCGGTCGTTTCTCGGGGTTTCGTCGTAAGAAAGAGCCACCGAAGAATCCGGTGACTCTTGCAGTCGTCCGAGATCCGTCATCCGGCATCGTGACGTGGCGCAAATATCGGTCAGTCGCGCGTCACCTCCGACTTCGAGATTTTCGGCGGACAATGAACGAGCGTGCGAGTTTCGCGGACTTTTTCACAATGCCGTACCTGGACGGACGGACGCTTGAATAAATATCGATCATAGCTACGCAGAAGGAAATATTATTTTCATATACGGCGGGCGCTCCGTGGCGCGCGTCGGGACGCGCAGCTGGCCGGCGACAATGCCACCGTAATCCAATAACGCCGGTGTTGTGTGTCCGCCCCGGTGAAGTGCCGATCCCCGGCGACTTCTCTCTCGTCGAATGCAACGGCCGTCGCTGTTGCATCGTCACCAGCCAGCCGGCTGCCTCTTCCGCGGTTGCACAACCGCCCCGGGATTCAGCGTCGCGATCTAATCGCGGCGCACGATTTAAAAAAAAAAGAAGAATCAGCTTAAAAACGACTTTATCCATTAGAGCGATTTCCGAAACCCGCGATGCGAAATTTCGGTATTCGAGAACACGTGTATTTTCGCTTCTGGATTAGTCGAAGCGACTGAAGATAATGTACGCGCGACAAACACTTGTTGAGCTTTGACATATCAAAGTGAAGAAAAATATCCAAATGGAAAAGATTGTACGAGAAGAAAAATCCTGCTAATAATAGAACGTTACAATTTTTTTTTTTTTTAGATTAACGTATAATGCAAGCCTATAAAAATTTCATGCACGTCAACTTTTCCGCGTGATCATGCGGTCGCTTTAGTTGCTGCCTAAATTTCTGAGAATGAGGAAAGCATGATCTAATCCTGTTGTTTTTTTTCTCTCTTTCAACCGCTCGCTTACAAGAAGTACGTGGCTAGAGTTAATGGAGCGGCGACTAAAAGCGAGAAGGACAGAGGAAGAGAAGCCGCGGTCGGTGTAGTATCGTGCTGCGAGGCACGCGCGTATGCGTTCGCTAAGCAGGCAGATAGGATTACGCGATATTACGATCGTGGCCCCTCTCTCTCTCTCTCTCTCTCTCTCTCTCTCTCTTTCTTCACGATGACGAGCTCGCGGAGCTCGTTTTGTGTGCAGCAGCATTCGGCAAATCGGATAACCTGGCGCGACAATGAGCCGGGAAGGTTAAGCGTGTTTGCCCTTCTCTCGAATGCCCATTCGCGACACAATGGTTGCTGCCAGGGTGCTTTTCAGTTCTTTTCAGAAGAGGGGGAGGGGGCAGAATTCCCCTTAGGTTACATATACGTACGAGCGAAAAGATCCAAGAACGAAACAGAGACAGGGGGCGAACAGAGAGAAGAGAAGTGAATTAAATAGGAGAGATCCTAGACTCCTCGTTTCCTCCTCTCTCGTCCATCGTCGAGTTTTAGGACCCCGGCATTCAGGAAGTGAGACCACCGGGCCCAGCTAGCGGCTGACGCACCGACAGGCATCACGAGTTCTCCGTTGCGTCTTCCGCGAGACTCGAGAAGTGCACGCCCAGGTCGGCCACAATGAGCCTAATCAACCGACGAATGTATACACAATCGACAACAAACCATATATATCCGAGCTCGAGGAGCCTCCTCCGCGGGCGACCGAGAGAACGGAGGCGATCTTTATCTAGGAATAGCGGAAACGTGACCGAAATTTGTTGCCATTGCCTGAGGAAGACGGCGGCTGTCAGCTGCCGCGAAGAGCCCCGGCAAAACGCTTGACGAATCGCGATGCGATGCGATCTTGACGATTTTTTAAAACGGTCGCGGCGATTCGACGTGCATATTACGATGAGGAGCGCGCATTTTACGGCGCAGGCACACCGAGAAAAGGATCCCGCGCTTCTCTCCTCCGGAGTCGTTACGAACGTCAACGTATAAATACGCGTCCCATTTATTCGCCGTCTTTTCATACGCGACTCATGCGATTGCCATCCATGACTTTAACTTCACATAAAACGTCCGGCTGTCGCGTTATTTTCTAATCACGGTTTCTTTGATTAAATTAGACTTAGCTATATGATGGAAATATAGTGGAAGCTAAACAGAATTTTTCATGATTTGTTATTTATGGCAGAGATGAAATCAAACCTGTAGTCGTTTAGCTCTTACTGTTAGTCATTAAGATAAAATAAGATACCATAAAATGTAATTTTATACAGTAAATAATGAAATATTTGCAACTGCATAAAACATTTTAATATTAAAAGAGTGATTAGATATTTGCGAAAAATCTATATGATTATATTTTAATATATCTTTACTGAATAAAACTTTTTAGAAATTACAAGATGCAAACATCAAGTGATAATAAAATTAAAAAACGAGAAAAGAATAACAATGATAAAGAATCAATAAAATTAATGTAATAAGAAATCATATTATTTAATCTGTGGAAGAAACTTTTAAAGTTGAACGTTGAAAGAAGCTACGGAAACGTTGGTCCAGTGACGGCACGTCCATCAAAAGCGTCAAGGAGGCTTCCTCGTGGTCGACATATTGCGCGAAAGCGTCGATCGTTTATCTCGGTACAACGATCTCGCAAGAATGGGGAGTTGGGACTCGAAAGACAGACGAGGGGGGGGCCCGTGGTTCGAGAGGTTCCAGCTGGCGCGGCTCAACACGCCCATGAAGTGGCGGTCTCTCGCTCTTACGGTTCGGTGAGACTACGACGACGCCGACGGCGAAGAAGAAGAAGAAGAGGAAGACTCGGCACGTGTTTGACTAAACACTCGTGCGGTCGTTATCTTGTTCACGCTACGGCGAGAACGGACGAGTGGGGCCCACCGGGGACAGAGCGATGCGCCCAAAACATGGGCTATTCTTCCGCGTACCGGGGAACCGAGGATCGGGGAAGAGAATAGCGATGCCGCGACGCGCGTCGGTCCATTACTAGCTTGCCAATGTACAAATCACAGCCCATTTACTCCATTCAGCCTGACACTCGTTTAACGACACTCGGACGCGAGAGAGGACGGCCGTAAATCCTCGCCGGGCCTCGTGCCATCCTCTCTTTCTCTTTCCATCGTTCTCTTTATATCGTTCTCTCTCTCTCTCTCTTTCCTTCGCTTTTCTTCCGATCGAAAAAATATCGGTTGGTCCCCGAAATTTATTGCGAAGCCTATGTATTGATTGCGTTTTTTTTAAATAAATAATAATAAACTAGAGATTTTATACTGAATCGGATTAGTGAAATCTGAAACAAATGAGATAATTTACTCTGATACTTTTATAATTAATTCTTTGGGATAAAATATAATATTTCCAAGAAAAATGTCATCGCAAAATATTCCTCTCTTATAACACGATGAATTTTTTCGTGTTTTAGATTCTCTGCAGCTTAAATAATACGAAATAACCAAATTAAAGTAAAATAATATTTTGGTTTTAATCACTGGCGGAGGAAGTTATTTTTTCTACAAATTAAAATAAGATCTATGTAATTAGAGGTCTTTATATTATTACTTATCTGAAAAGCTATAACATTAATTCTGCCGTGTCAAAACTTCAATACGTGTATTCACGCTATCCTACCTTTATGTTACACTCATTTATCATTTATCCTAAACAGCTTTTCTAAGAAAAATTTTTCCGGAACATGATACATTTCTCTCTATCTCTTTCCTCATCTCCGCGAGGCCCACAGACGGTACCGGTTTACTTTACGGACGATGTTACGTAGTCCGTTTCAGTATAGCACGAGCGAGGCATACGAAGCTACTCCTTTGCGGTTTATACCCCATCCTGCGCATGAATGCGCTCACGCGTAAACACGTAGGCGCGTGGATGTGTGCGCCACGTGAGTCCGCGAGCGGACTCGTCCGTGTTTCCCGTATGTATGCAGGTACCACACAGGACTACCACCTTGGTAGTATCTTGATAACACGACTCTCTCGCCGTGCGCAAGAGAACGCGAAGTCGAACCTCAGTGATCCGCATTCGTCCTATGGCGAAACAGACTTCTAAAAAAATCACGAGATGTTGCAATATTTTTTTTGTTCGCACGACAGCGCGTTTCGCGTTTTCTTTTTTCCATATGTTACATCAAAAAATAGAATTTTCTGAAAAGTAAAACTTTCAATATGTCACAAAATATTAATTTAAGAATTTATAGAAATGTTAATTCGATGAATCTATATAAGAATCTTGATATAAGAAAATTTGATGTGATTTTACAATTTCAAATTTACGCTTTAAATAAAATTAAAATTTTAATCTAAATTATAAGGTTATTTTTTTGTTTTATTTTACGTTTTGAAATATTATAGACTCTTTTTTATCTTAATTATCCATAAATATATGAGTCAAGAGTTAAACAATATACTTCTTTTGTTTTATGTTCAGAGTCTAGCAAAAAAATAATTTAAGCAATAATGTGTAATTTATATCTCTAAAGATCAACAGTTCGCATTGAACGTTTGCTAGAAATGACTTGCCCGTTTATTGATTCATCGATTTGTTCCTAGATTCGACCAAGTCATTGTTTGAGGATATTAATCGTATCGCGAAGAGGAGAACTGAACTGAATTCAATCGTGCGAAAGCGATGAATGGCAACCACTGCCGGTGGTATCTGCGTATCTTTCAACAAGCGCGCAACATGGGGCTTAAATTGAATGAAAATCACAATTGACGAGGCATTAGCATAATGTAGCACGGATCGGTGGGTGAGGTCTGATACGGTACGACCGGCGACGAGTCGAGCGTTTCGAGTGTGTCAGCGACCCACACGGTACGCAGATTAAACTCGCTTTCATCCTAAGCGCGTAATCGTACGCACGTTAAATCTGGTTTTCTTCTTCTTTTTTTCACGGGGGAGAACGCGCGCGGATTCCGTGAGTCAGATCCTGGCAGAACCAGGGAGGTGATATTGCGTTAAGCGGAGATCGCTCTACGCTGCCTAATCGTTGCCGCGGGATATGCGTGTGCTCTCTTCCGGACATCGGCATGTTACAGAAATCACTTCGGATTAACGTAGAATACAGTGCATAAGAAGAGACTTATTGAGTTAAAGATGATGGTGCAAATTATAGGATCCTAATAAAATGTGATTGTCTGAGGAAAAGCAGAAGTAACATGAGAAATAGATGTGCGAACCTATGATTTAGCCGAATTTAAAACTTTGAGACTTAATTATTAACAGTCAATTGTAAAAATTCATATAAATTTTGAGGAAAGCAAATGATCAATTAAAAGTGAAACAATCTTTTTTATGATATTAAGATATTGAGTACTTGTTTTTGCGTGAACATTATACATATTGAAATACTTCTGATAAATTAGGTAGTCAAATTTGATTGCGAATTAATTATTTCCGTAAATTAAGAGGTCGAAAATGTTTCCTAGCTTGAAATAGCAACATATCGAACGTGAATCGTACGAAATACATGATAGAATATTTGATGCTTCTAGCATTGTACGCGAAGAAGTGAAAACCGGTTATTTCTGTACACAGGTCATTTAGATCGGTACTAAAACTGAGGCCTCTCCGGAAAGAGAAAGTATTCGAGAATATAAAATGTCGAAGTCTTAAATTTTGCAATGTCGTGAAAATGAACAGGACCGCTCCAAATAACCAGTTTCAAATCTTACAGCTTCTGAAATAAAACGGCTCAATTATGTAGGCAATTTTAGTGCGATGGCGAGAGATATCATGGACCGGTAGTCCGACAGAGAATTTTCGCGCTCGTCGCCGAATAAAACCTCTCGCTACGGTGTTCGGGAACTGGTTGCTTTGTTCCATTTAAGTGCGCCACCATAAATCAGTCACGGTGCCCTTTCCGAGCGAGTGATTTATGTTCGTAAGCAGCTATCGGATAAATTAGCGAACACGAGCGCGCGCGCGCGCGCTCGCGCTCGCGCTCCCGAGTAAATGCCTCCTCTCGATGGTAAACACCTACAAATGTACGACATCTTTCATTTCTTTTATCGCCCGTTTCGGCTCCGTTCACACGCGATGGAAAATAAGATGAGAATCGTGATCGATGGAAACGTCTCTCGCTGCTTTTCGCACCAATGCACATGTATTCTGGAGAGATTCGAATAAGCCTTAATGTCTTTCCTTTGAGTGTATACATTTGGAATAAGCCGTATAATGATAAACTCTCTTCGAGTACATTATTCGAGGATATTATCATTCAAGGTGATATTCACTAATATATTAGGAATTGAAAAATTCTGAAGATTTCTTCGTCACAAAGGAGAATAAGAGAATGATAAAGTATCCCCCATGAAAGAATTTTAAGCGGGATTTAACTCAACGAAATCTTAACTGAAGCTTACTCGTCAAGATATATATGTAATGTCGAAAACCTAAAAGACCAAAAGAAGCTTTGTCAATGAAATTCTCGAAAGAAGATTCTCGTTTCGCGAACTGTCATCTTCTTCAAGTTTATCGAGGAATCCTGCTTTTGAAATTTTATGCGATACTGACGAAGAACTGGTTATACTTTATCTTTACCCTTCTCATTCAGACGGCGACTCTTCCGAGATACTAACTCAGTGACATACTCAACCGCAATGTACAAGTTAAACATCGTGTTCGGGCAAGGAAATTTCACGGTTGCACGCGCAAGGAACCCACCTGGGCGCACCTGTGGCCCACGGGGCCCGTAATCGTCGCGTCGAGCAATAATTAGTCGAATATTAATACAAGCTCCCCAGCTGGGCGCGGCGTGTTCCCGCATACTTCCCCGCTGAAAAAATATATCGCGAGGAATTTCTTGGCGGGCCGAAGAGAAACGGGAACGGCGATGCACGAGAGAAAGAGAGATGAATGTGGGGATAGGGGAGAAAAAGAGAGATGGCGAAGAGAAGACGAAGTACAAGGGTACAGTACGAAGAGTAAACGGTGAGAGAAAGAGAGACGCATGATGCATAATGTGAAGAGAGAGAGAGAGGGGGGCAGAGAAAGTATGTGCACGTGCGCATCGTGACCGCAGGGATAAGAAAATGGGGCGGGGGAGGACGAAGAAAGAGTCCCCAGAGGGACGTTCGTCGCAGAGATCGTTATGCGGGTGTTTATGGCTCGCGGCCTTACGATTCGGGGCCCCCTTGCGTGCCCCCCTTCTTTTTGTTGCTTCTTCGCGCGTTCCTCGCACGAAGCCCACATGGGCACCGGGACGTCCTCACCGTTCCCCCTTCACGAGAAGAAGACGCTCTCTCTCGCTTCTCGTTCGGGGAGAGTTTCAGATTGTGCGATAACTGGCTCCCCCCCCCCCACACCGGAGAAGCCGAGTCGCCGGTGTCGGTCGCCGCGACCCCCCAGCGTTCAATGAGAGACATTTCTCATCATTTTCCATTCAGCCCGTCTGAGTTATAAGCCCCGGCTACGCCTTCTATCCGCGGCCACAATCGTTCGATTTATTATAAGCGCGCGAAAGAGCCTAATGAATTTAATTTCATATTTCACGACCGGTAAGTAGGCAATCGTGAATATGCCCGCGGATACGAGCCGGCGTGGATTTAGGTGGCAAGACGCGCGGATATATTCGATGACCCGAAGCGAGAAAGGGGCGAAAGCGAGAGGCGAGGAGGATCGGCAGCGATATCACTTCTCGTATTTTTTTGACCACGATACGAGAGTGGTCGTCGCGGATGAACAGTTACATTCGCAATTTGCGAGTTTATCGACTGATTAGCAGAAAAAATGGCAAAGAGAAAGAATTGATAAATATATTTAATGTCCCTCTTCAGGAAAAATATTAGTGATTTTAGTAAAATTCTAAAGAATACATCCCTGTTCTTTATTGCATACCTGTAATTTAATTCTTACCTTTTTTATGCATACAGGATAACATCTCTCAAGATAATTGCCAACTATTCTAACATTAGTACATTTTTACTCAAGTTGAATTTTTGGTCATTAGCAATTCTGAAGTTTTTGCGAATCATCATGCAATAATTATATGTTATTACTCAAAGTTACTTATACTTTCTGATCGAATAGCAATTTCTGCAAACGGAATCTGCTTCTCAAAACCGGATCATGATACCTTATCTCGAATAATCGCGCCAAAATCAACTGCTGAATCGGGATGCAAGGATCCCTATCCCATGCAAAAATCCATTAAGCATTCTCCGCGAAAAGCACATTTTTCCACACAAGTCGTAATTCTTAGCGATTGGAGTAATAGTCTCTCCTGGAGGAACAGTGCGCGGTAGTTAAGTTATTAAATTTATCTCCGCGGACCGCGGAGTAAAAATCGCGGTGATTTATTATTTTTTGCTGCTTAACGACGCGAGCGGAGAATATGGCTCAGGCGGCGCGCTCTCTCTTTCTCGCTCTCCGATCATCTCCCACTTCCTTCTCCGCTTTTTGTCCATCCAAGTTTTTATCCCCGGGTGAATAGTAGGATAACTCCACTGGTATAAATTTTCGCGGTTGCGACTCTTGGATACAAATGATCGCGTAACTTGTCCGGAGAAGTCGGCGGAAGTTCATTCGCGTTGCGTGAACCGTGCAGCCGAATTTGTATATTTGCCAACCCCAGTAAAAAAATTTAGAATTTTTTAATAAGATATCAATCTTTATATCATACTTGCGACTTTGTTCGCAAGCTGGACAAATAATTATAATAATATAACCTATATTATTAATTGTTTATCCATCATCAAAATGTTTGACAACTCTGACAATTTCTATACGTTACATTATCCAATTATGTATAGATGATATTGAAGAATCCTTATTCCATAGAAAATTTATTCCGGCAATAATGCGTATGAAGAAACTAAAAATGAATATTGGAATTATTACTTAAATTGCTACATTGCTTCTGCCACTTAATTGTTTAAACTAAAAACCTTAATATAACTCAGCATCTTAAAAATTCTACGTGTGACAAGAAAGTCTATCGCACGAGATCGCAAGATCAATTATGTTCCATTCATCTTGAAGAGATTGATTGGGTTACTTCTTCTTCCTCTTCTTCCTCATCCGGTTTCTCTCGTTACTTCCCGCGATCACGAAGACGATCTCTCCGACTTCCGGCGGCGAAGTACAACGAGTCTCGGTGGTAGTGGCGCTTGGCCGGCGCGACACGGTTCGTTTGCCGCGTGCTCGGCCTGAAGAAACTTCCTCCGCTCTTCCTCTTCTTCCGAAGCCGGAGCACCTCGAGCGGAGTTTTGCGAGAAACGGCCAGGCAGGCAGGTAGAAACAGGCAAAAGCGTATAGAATTGAAGCGCGAGCGAGCGAGCGACTCGCGGAGCCGCGGAGATTCCCTCGAGTACATCGAGCGGGGCGAGTTCGTTCTCGCGCACGCGAACCTTGACGCTAATGGCGTGCATTAACAGCTTGGAAGAAAGGGACGAGCTGGAAGAGAGGCGGCAGAAATATGAAACGTATCGGAGCCGTGTTCGCTGTAAAAAAAAAATTCGCATTTAATCCTTCACCTCGTTTGCAGAAGTCTGTTCCTATCTTCGAAGGGATCTCCCCGCGTTCTTCTTTTCCTCTTACTTACTCCTCTGGCTCTGGAAATTTTGAAAAACGAGCAATGCAAATCGCGCTCGGTATAACAACTCGTCCGATGCGCACAAGATATGATGAATTCGAGGATGCGTGTATACGTTCGTCTCGGAAAATGTTTCCAACAAATTTTAATAGTCTCCTTCCTCTTCAGTTTGCTTCTTGTCCTCTTTTCTCCTTCCTTCTTCTTACTCTTCTTTCTCAGCAAGCTCTTGCTCTAGGATACATTAGATACTATGAATCTATCGGTCCATTACCGTTATCCACTACGGTATCTTGAAGTTAATTAATTTACAATAAATTCTTCCTTTACTTCTCTTCCATTCTTTTTTGTTTATCCTTCTCTCGTCTTTTACTTTAGCTTCGATTTTTTTGTAATTTAAGCTTTTATTAACGTCAATTGCCTGCTATCAAAATCGCCAGATCCAAGGGCTTCTCTTAAGCCCAAGTCGAAGTTTACCACTGACCCCGGTTGAAAACTGACCACACCCAGCGATTAATTCCTCGTTCAGCTAGCTTTCACGTATATTTGCGATGCACGTCGAAAGAAGGGGAAAAGGAGGAATTGTGAGAATGAGGAAAGCGCCGCGCCGCGCCACGCCGCGCCGCGCAGGATATGCTTACCGTTACCGTGCACGATCGCCGCGTCGATGACCCCGCGGCTCGTTTAATGGTGATTATAGGAGAACGTGGACACAGTGTGCGCCGCGGCGTACGTCGTAAAACGATGATTTAGCCCGTCGTTGGTCGATCCACGGATGACAACGACAATCTCGTGACGCGGAATCGCCGATCTACGTCGAGATGCGCTCGCGGATGTCGTCGTTTTCTTAAGCAGATTATTTACCGACCTGGCGCCACACACATAGGTATACATAATCCAATGATGGCTTAGAATTATGCGGATTTTCAGCAGCACTCGTGGAACTTACAGCGTACGTCATTTACCAAAATTCTTCACTATTTACCATGGTTTAATTTGAAGATTATACAATAATTGTTGCAAATTATAAAACGTTTTCTTGAGATCCTTTATCGATTAATCGGCTATCGGATGACGACAACAACGACGGCGTATCCGATCTGATCGTCGCGGCTCGTAAAAGAGCCTCTCCGGGGAAAACGGAGAGGTCTCCCCTTTTCTGCTCTTCCTCCTTCCTGGTGTCCAGGAAGTGACAATCGGATATAACGCGATACGACTTTGTGCCTCGAGCCCGTCGTTTACGGTAGCCTAAGGGCTCGTTTCGGAGCTGGGCGAGCCGATATCGCCGTTTCCTAGATCCCAACGAGAGATCGTCAGCTGCGTCTCCGCCGCTTCGCAACAGAACAATACGGTCTGACCGATATTTCAATGAAAATTGAGACCAAAGCTCTGTTTATACTGGCACGACACGTTCACGACATTGTCATGAAAAAGCAACGAATGAACAGTGTTTCACGAATTGCACGATCGTTTACAGAACAGATAAATGCTGCATTAAGAAATATATTGTAAAGATACATATTTTTAAGATAAATATTGAAAATTAAGGATTTAAAAGGGAGTAGCATATCAAAAACAAAAATCTTACAGGAGAATGCAACATCCGTTCCTATAAATAATATCGCTTTGTTTAACCCGTTGTGGTCACCAGGGGTCCATAGGACCCCAACCAATTTTCAAACAGCTGCATGCTATTCAAAAACTAACAGTTTAAGTGAATTGCAAAAAATTCTAGAATTAAGTTTAAACATTGTAGAGTGTATTCTCATTATAAAAAATTAACTTTTTGAGTGGCATTATGTTAAAAAAAATCCTTTAAAAAATATTCAAAAAAGAGGTGTGACCACAACGGGTTAAAATATATACTTGGTACTTTTAAACAGATTCACTTCTTGCATCATAAACAACCTCGTAAATGACAATAGCAACATATATTATTAGTAATTTCAATTAGTTATCGATATAATTTAAAGAGAATATTTATAGCTATTTTATATTAAATCAATTTCACCGAAATTATGACAATCCGGTATTCTAATCCGGTACATAATCTGCCATTTTTTTCTCGGCATTACGAATCTCGAAAGACTCGATCGGATAATTGTGATTAATATTCTCATAAATAACCTTGTAACTTCTACGGTGTGCTGTCGGCTTTAGCGTAACGAAATCTGAAGAACGCGATACTCGCAGGCCTTCTTTGTATTAATCCCTCGATCAAAATCGCTTGAAATTACAACGGTTTTAACTCGCCATTCATTTCTTGTCATTCTCTTACTCCATCCTTTGACATGACGGATTCCGGAAAATTCAAACGGACAGTTGCGATTAATACGTTTCTCCCTCTGTTCCTCCATCTCTCTCTCGGCGGAGAACGGACTGGTCGGTGGCTGTCTTTTCTCGGTGACCGTTCATTACGACGTATACGCGCGAGGTCGTTACAGTCACTGTAAAGGCATAATTGCATACGAGCGGAACGGCGGCGCTCGTAAAAATGCCGCGCGTTTTCCACACACAACGCGCACACAGGCACGCACGCACGTACGCACGCACGCCGGACGTCTAGTTAGCTAGGATGACCGTGCGCATTTTAAAGTATCTACTCATAGGCGCGCGCGCGCGCGCGCGCGAACGCGATCTTAAATCAATATTCAGACGGCAGGTGCGCGTCGCGTCGCGCTAATCAAGCCGACGCGATTTAATTAATCAGTATAGGCTGCGCCGCGCGGTCGGGAAGAAGGCGAGTTTTACTTCGGACGCGTACAATGAGCTGCGGTCGCGACTGTGGTTTTACTGGCGCGTTTCACTGTTCTTATATTTCAGGGTTCTTTCCTTGTAACGCGAAAGTATACATACGTCTTTCATCCTCGTCTCGATATTTACGTTCATTGCTAAAATTTGCAAATTTTTTTAAATATGGAAAAGTCAAAATTAGGCGGCTGCATTTGGCGAACTGCACTGAATAATTATAGGAATAATGGCTCTTTATTCTGTGTCCATTTGGTTTATTAATATAACTCTGCGCGCGCGCGAAGTACCTACATTTGCGAATATCAATTTAATTCTCCATCAAATTACTTCAATAATATCACTCGCAATAGACTTTCAGCTAAAATTCCTATTTAAACATCCTGAATTCTATGTTCGTAGTAGCCAAATAGTTTCAGCATTAATACACGAAATATAATTCTTTAATACGTAAACCTGGAGAATTGCCTGTTTAAATTTCCGCGAAATTTACTCTGAAAAAATAAAACTCAGACGAACACGCATCGAGAATTGTTCCTACATTCATCAAATATTTTTAATTTTCTCTTTACAACAATGCTACCAAGTATACAGCCATCATGAGCCACTCGTGTTCTCGCGTGTGTCGAGACGAAATCTCGACAATCTTTAAAACAGCATTCTGCCCGGGGAAAGATATTGCAGATACTCGACTTGAATTCACAAGGAAAAAAAGAACAGAATCGGTAAGAGGACAAGGTGGCGACGGCGGCGACAACAATGACGACGGTTTTAAACCGTAATAGCGTAACGATATGGAAGAAAAGGAATAAACGGAAACGAGACGAGGGAATCGAGGAACCGGTTCTTACGGCACCTGCGGATCTAGCGTTTCTTTTGTCCGCGTTATCGCCACCGCGAAACCGCAAATATGCACGCGGGGAGAACGACTGGGTGGACGCCGCGCCGCCGCCGCGACACCCCTCGTAGAGTCGCTCCCGTTTTTCGCTTGCGACCCCAACGTCGCCGATCACCCATAGCCCCGGGGGCTGGCTTCCCCCCCCCCGGGAGGGAGCGCGACCCCTCGCACTTGGAAAATAATTCTATTAGGTTATATCGCGGTCTCTCTGCGTGCAAGAGAATGAACGCGCGTCTCGCATGAGGGTGGGCCGCGCGGCGTCCTTGCGATTCGTCGCGAACTGAACGGGGGACAGTGGTGGTGTGCGGTGACGGTGCGGTTTACGACGGTCGTCGTGCGGTGGGCCGAATCACTTCGCAACATCAAACCCAATTGTTACGCTCCCAGCCGCTCTCCTAATCAATTTTATTTAGCTCGCGTAATTGCGAGCGATCTATTAGATCAGCCGGACGAATAGCGCTGTCTTCCTCCAGATTTTTCCGTTCAGGGAACGGAGTGTGATTGCATTCTTTCCTTCGGTACCTTATAAAGTCCTATAAAACCTTTCCATGTATAAAAGACGAAAGCTTCTGGAAAAAATCAGAGATAAATGGCTAAGAGAAGGATTGAAGCGAGATTTTTGCAATTCCCTAATTTTGCTTTCATAATCTCCTCTCGTCCTAATTTAATTGTCCTAATTTCAATAAAATACTCGACGCGCATCGTCTCGGTCGGAGATACGGGATATTTGGGGGATACAAAGCGACGTTAGAGTCGGTTCGTTGCTGACTTTTTCGTGATTTATCCGCCGGCGGGAGCGCGGCGTCATTACTTTTTCGTAGAGGAGCGCACCGCGCGCGTTCTCCTCTCTCGACCTCGCTCCCGGGGTCTGCCATGTCAAGCTGACGCCGAGCGCGCGCGATGTTAATGCGCCTTCCTCGCGCGCGCGCGATCTTTTTTTACCTCCCCCCTCGGTTCGGGATCTAACGGGTCGTCTTCTGCGTTTTCGGGCGTCCTTGGCGATGGTGGTCGGTGCGCGCTGGCTGCTGCTGCTGCTGCTGCTGCTGCTCTATCTCGCGCGCCTATAAATCAAGGATGGGCGGAACCGACATGGAGAGACACCGTAGAGGTTGGAAGGAAACCCGTCTCTCGAAGCAACGCCTGGTTGAATTTATTGCGGGGCGAAGGCGAAGAGACCGCGCTCTCTGTCTTTCTCTCTCCCTATATCTTTCCTCTTTCCTTCCCCATTCCGACTCTTCCTCTCCTTATCCGCCGCTAGAACGTCCGCCGCTGTTCTAGCCTCGCCTCCTCCTGCTCCATCTCCGACATATTTAGATATCAAAGCACGATAATTGGTATTATGCTGCGGATAATCGGCGGTACGAACCCCGGGATTCATCGAAGAGATAAACAGAATCCTTAAGTCTTGGCTCTGCGGTTTGTACAAGTGCATTAGCAAAAGTATGCGTGTTATTTAAATTTCTGGAGTCATCTCGAATTATTAAAATATGTATTTGATAGTGTCTCTTATCTTATTGATTTTGCAAAAATCATTATTTATATGCTATTTCCTTCATAGCTACAACAGGCAATTTTAGAGATTTTGTATAATTGTCATTTGTGACTGATCATCACACACACATTTGCCATACCATTATCAAGAAAAGCAATATTTTTACTTCTCTAATAGTTTTTTTTCCTGTTTTATTAAACTTTTATTTTACTAACCACCTTTATAGTCGTTAAAGTGGTGTTTCTTTTCCTCATTTATTTCTTGCGATACCAAATTGTGATATCAAAAGTTAAAAATTTCCTTGGGAAAGCTTCCTGCCCTCTCTCGTAAGACTTAACGCGCTTGAGCGACCTATGGACGAACGAAACTTCATTAAGCAAAACCGGAAGCGGGGATGCCTCGTTCTTCTTTTGAAGCGACGCGACCGGAGGCTTCGGTGAAAAACGTTTTGCACGTCTCGTTCTGCCCCTTAATCGCCGTATAATATAAGCCATAATATCACAAACTCGTAACTTGAGCCTTTGTAAGCGCGCGCCCGCGCTATCGCTTCTCCGACGCGCTATCGTGCCCGGAAGCGCATATCGCGCGGGGATTCACGTTTCTATCTTGGCATTCGCATGAGAGCATCGACAGAGAGGGCGATCTCTCGGTTACGTCGCTAAATCCGGATGATGGTCACTTACGCTTCGACAAAAAGAAACATCGATACTTTTCTTGTGAGATTTCGATATTTCGATATCTCACATAAAAAATATCAGACATGCTGATGGTGCGTAATTTTCTCCTTCTAATTTTGTGTTTCATGTATTCCTTCTTTCTGTCGCGTTCATTTTGTTTAGATCTTTTCTTGAAATAAGTTTGATTAATATCTGAAGAGTTTTCTTTGTGTAATAATTACATTATATGTCTATCTTTGGATGATAGTGATAAATTTGAAAAGACACTGCAATATTTTAAATTTTGTATTTTCATGCTTATTGATATTATTTATGTCATTGATACTGTATCACGTATACACGTATGTGTATGTAAAGTATTTTTTTATTCATCGTATGTCACAAAAATTTGTACAACTAATTTTAAATTATTCCGCAATCGATAGACATCCGTTGTCTCAACTCTTCAGTCTGTTTTCTTTGTTGCTGCCGAGATTTCGATTTGAAGACGAATCGTAGCGACGCGACGATTCGTTATCGCGAAAACTCGCTCGTCCCCGATAATCGTCGCGACAGCTGTCGCTCGCAAAGTTTGACGTTAACGCGACCACTTTCTACTGACCTTTCGCGGATAATGCGCGTTAGCTACATGCGCTCGCTTATTTCATAATGCATAGATATGCCGAGGGTGACCGAGGGTGGTCCATGACATATAGTCTAAATCTAAAGCTATTATTATGACTGTCAAATTTAGAATCGCGATTCAGGCAAGAATGAAACAAATTACGATAAAACGAAATAGTTGAAAGAATATGCATCCTATGTTATCAATTTCTCATCGCATGTTTAAAGCGGATTATTGAAATCTATACTTTACGTTCATGTATTGGAGAATTGTATCCCACTGGTATGTTAATTATTTTCTCCTATCGACAGAAATATTCATTAAAAAGAGAGATAGAGATTGAATCTACGCGTTAGACGACTTGCGCTTTTGTTCAATATCATATATAATATTTGCCATTGATATCTTTCGCGCCGCTTTATCGCGTGCGTGATTTAACGCGAAATTAGATCGCGGAACGAGACGGCGAGCGAAATCGATGATGAGTAATCGCGCTATCAGCCGCCGTGTGAAAGGGCAGCGGTGGAGCACGTGCATATCCTTGAAATCGTGCGCATTAACGCGTGCGCGCGCGCGATGCATCTCGCATGCCACGCTCGCGAGCGATGCGTGACAACCGACTGCCTCTCTCTCCGCCGTGTGCAAGAGGCAACCGCCGTGCACCGCCTCCGAACTTCCGGCAGAAGGCGTTCAGTAATTATACTGACCTGCCCCACGACAACGAGATCGGAACGCGCTAGACCGAGGCTGTTATTCATTAGAAGAGACGTTATTCCAATTTACACCGTTCGTTAGTAGCATCGATAATAATAATATTAAAGGAAGTAATTTATACACTGAGAAAAAATATTTAGTTCTAAAAGAATATTCATTAGGGCTCCTAACAGCTTATTTACTTAATGTAATACACATATTTATTTAGAATTAAATATTTTTACTTAATTTAAATACAAATGTCTAATTCTAAATAAATATATGTATTATATTAAGTAAATAAGCTGTTAGGAGCCACTTAATAAATATTTTTTTGGATCTAAATTTTTTTTTTCTGAGTGTACATAACGCTAATCAATATGGTGCCATAAAAAAGATAATTTCTCCTGGAATTTGTTTTATGAAAAAAAATTTTGGATGACGTAAATGTTACATTCGCCCGGAGAACACTGCGATATATTCTTACACATTTAAATGCTGCTTCGGTTACGTCAGTGTATCTTCTCTTTAAACCGAACTCTTTCAGCCCCGCGCTATTAGCGATACCTACTCGCTCTGATATCATCGGCACGCTTCACGCATCGTGCGTGCGACATTATCAACGACGGTTCTAACGAGGTCGGACATATTAGTCATGGCACTGTAAGTGTAGCTGAAAGATCTAAGATCGATTCGCGCCTTTTAATAAAGTCTCGCTAATGATCAAACTGATTATTGTGGGCCCACCTCTGGCATCGTAATATCGCATTTCTCGTTCTCTCTTTCTCTCTCTCTCTGTTTCTCTCGTGTATTCCCGATCGTGTTACGATCGCCGATCTTGGAAGGCGGTAAATTACGATTTACCATTCGGACACTTCGGGGCGGCAACGCGCGCTTCGCGCGCTAAGAACTGGTTTTCCAGCCATTACTCGCGACCGGCCGTCACGTTTCGCATAAACGCACCAGCAGGATATTGCGTTTACGGCACAAGTCCGCGCGCGCGCATAGAAATATACACGCTCGCGATATAATATAGCGCGGCATATTGTAAAACAGTGTGGCTGTATATATCAGCTATCTCAGCATCGTTCTCGCTATCGGGAAAGGCTCCGGGGTTGCCCGCTCGAAAGAACTCTCCGCGTGTAAACTAATAATAGCTTCGCAAACAAAATAGCGAATTGAATAAGTTATCGAGTGAAGCCACGGATGAAAGCGTTACGAAAGCATTTCATTCTTGTTTAATGGGCACAAAAGTATGATATGGCTTTTATACGTTACGAATTACAAATTGATTTTCGTAACTTGTATCTTTCATTATTACAGCGACGATATGAGGGCGAATTATATTGTATATTTCGAAGTATAAGAATAAAGAATAACTTTAGCTTGGCTTTAAATTTTTATTTATTACGTCTAAGCTTTGGCCAACGTGTCTGCTTTCCAAAGCGCGTTTCTATAATTCAATAAAAGAACAAGTTCATACAGTTAACGTACACATCAGAATATTATGACGTTAATAAAAAAAATTATTTCTTTTAGAATCTATGTGTTCGCTTCAATTAATTTCTCTTTCTCCAGTTTAGATCTAATAAAATTAAGTTTTTCACAAGCTAACTCTTTTTTTATTTCTTTCCGAGAGGTTAATCGAGGTGTTCTCGACGCGAGGAGAAATAAGCGGTGCTCGATAGAGCGATCGATCTTTCGACGCGCATTAGCGGAGCGTGAAACACGCGACGTGCGGTGGGGACGAAATGGAATTGAATGAATCGGCGCGCTCGCTTGCGTAAACTCACGCGTGCCTACGGTAAAGGGTTACATGCGGCGAAAGAGAGAGAAAAAAGGAAAATGAGAGAGAGAGAGAGAGAGAGAGAGAGAGAGAGAGAGAGAGAGAGAGAGAGGAGAGAGAGAGGGAGAGAGAGAGAGAGAGAGAGACGCAGAGATCGTTATGTCGGTTTCGCAAGAGTCGCCACGCAGGAAAAGCACGATCCCATTACCCGGTGCGTAAGTAATCATTTTCTCGTGGCAAAAAGGCACCTTGCGCAGCGGAGACACCGGCGTGTCGCGCCGGCGATCCAGATGTTTCAGCGATTAAAGAGCTTTACCCGCTTTATACGCCGCGTCCGGCCACGTATAATGAGCGTGCTCTCTCGGATGCTAATGCGCGCCGGCACGTGCATCCAGGCACCGATCGATTAACCCTTCGAACGGCGGATCGGCGCCGTTTGACTCGATCGACGCGCGCGCGAATCGCGCGATCGCGCGAATATATGCGTCGAGATAATTATAGCAATTTTAATGATGAAATCGCCCGTGGCGGGACGCCTGTGGTAGGAAAATCTCTCGCATTGCGGTGAGAATTACGCGATATGGCCCCGCTCGATCGAAAACCGATCGACGTTAGGCCAACTGGAGAGCGTTTACATCAGTTTTATCGCTATTGAGACGTCGCGTCGTGGAGAGTAGAATTAAAGCTGCAAATTATATACATATATTCATGCCTCTATTTACGTCTGCAGCGGAAAAAACAAATTGCCGGGAAGCAAGATGGAAATGTGCAATTATGTGAATGCATATCGTTTAGATTGATTATCTCTATATTAATCAGCGGGAAATAACGACTTTTAACAACGGAAAGCCATAATCGATAGATTTCAAACTCTACTTACTTTCACTGTACATCTAATTACTGCAATTATTTTATATTGTAAATGAATAAGTACTATATATCCGCGTATTATCCGCGTAACCAATTTGCAATGAAGCGCCCCGTGGAGCGGATAGAATCCGACACTCTGTCAACCGGTGAAGATTCTTTAAAATATGCCCCGATCCGCCCTAAGAGGATCACACGGCGGCTAAGTCAACAGTCACCCCCTCTCGTCGCGCCTCTCGCGCGCGAGAACACGCGCATACGCCCGAAAATTAAGTATGTAAAATCCAACGGCGCGCTTAAATATTCAAGGCTAAATTTATTACGAAAACAGGATAGCGGGACGGGCCGGCTATCCTCGGTGGTGTCGGGTTAACAAAGAGCGACCGACGTTTTAATTGGAATCGAAGTAACGCCCGGCTCTCTCTCCACCGGCCCGAATGTCCGGCGTGACTGTTCGGCTCGCTCTCGCAGCCGGCTACAATGTGTTTCCCGGGGTTTCTGCGCTCCTCTGGGCTGACGTTGATCTGGTTGGAAACTCGCCGCAGCCTCGGCCAGCCACGGAAGAGAGAAAAAGACAGAGAGAGAGAGTGTGCATCGCCTATCGCAAGCGCGAACGCGAGCGACAGCTCCATTAACGCTCGCCGCAGGAATCCGCGAGCAGCTCTCTCGCGAATCTCTCCGTCTCGAGAACGACTCCGTAGCTCTTTTATTTATATTCCCTCGCTGCCGCGATCTCTCATCCTGCCTACCATGTCGCGATTCCGCGAACGTCTGCGAACGATACGCGCGCAACAGCGCTTATGGGATACGTACCGCGGATAATTGAAGGCGGAAAGTCTGAGACGTGTTATTTGTCAAATTAAGAAATCTCTCGGTTACGATCACAAAAATACCCTGTTATTTAAAATACACGCGCTAATAACATGTCCAGTGAAGTGGCATAGAGGCGAAGTGGGATAGGTGTTAGGGTTCTTCGCGAGTAACAATTATGATAGATAAATAGAAAATCGATTATGTGCGCGAACATATATATATTATACTATTAATTCCTTTTATAGCTTTCTGGTTCACCCAACAGCAATGTGCTCCCAAGAATTTTCCATCGATGTTAACAGCTGTAAATATTTTAGGAGCATATTCTGAAATATTTTCTATACTGAAAATGATATAAGGATATGCTGAATTATATCAATAAAAGATTCATGCTCACAGATTACGAATCGCATTATTCAACTTTGTCCTCGTCGGTTTAAAATTTTGTTGAAAATCTCGAATCTCGTTTTAATGTCGCTCGCGACTCAAAGAGAAACGCGTGTATTATAAATGACGAAATGGCAACAAAATGATAAACCGAAGCGCGTCCACTTAACCCGTTCCCTCGGAACAAAGGAGACAGAGCAGCCTGGGCACCCTCGCCTCTCGGTAGCGTCAATCTCGCGGGCCGAAAATCGCATTACTCCACCGGCGAGAAAGCAATCTCTGCCGTTGCCGCTCTCGGAAGGAGGATGTCTGCGGATATAAAATATGCCGGAAGGAGATTCCGCTTTTACCGCGTCTCGCCACCGCCGACCCTATGCGCGTCATTCTACCCCCGAAAAGTGATCACCTCGTAGACGCCGAGCTCGCCGGAAGAGATGAGAGTGGTTTTAAAGCTGGCGTGTAGTTCTCTCTCTCTCTCTCTCTCTCTCTCTCTCTCTCTCTCTCTCTCTCTCTCTCTCTCTCTCTCTCTCTCTCTCTCTCTCTCTCTCTCTCTCTCTCTCTCTCTCTCTCTCTCTCTCTCTCTCTCTCTCTCGCGACTCGATATTCTCGACTTCGCGTTCACCATACTGCTCGCGAAATTGTAGCTAGAATGTTCACTTACAGTATATTTGACAGGAGAAATTGAGTTGAATTTAGTTTATAGTACTCTTTGGAGTTTGTACTAATGAAAAATGTAATCATAAAATCATAATACTTAATCTCATGTCTTAAAACTGCAATTTTGGATATAAGAAAGTCTTGACGCTAACTTGCGTCGAGGAAGGCTGTCAAGCGATGAACGATTTGTAAATCATGCAGTTGTACCAACAAGTCAATTGTCATTTCCTTTTTCAATTAAACTCTCTTATAGCTAAGAACAAGAGTTAGGAGAGTCAAATCATGAATTGTATTGCATTATCGAATCTTATCTCATTCCACAGTTTTGTCTCTAAAGATACCAAGGAGGTTTTTCACGCTTTCGAAAGAATTAGGACTTTCGCGTGGACGAGGTTGCGGGCGGGAAACGCGCGAGGCACGCATTGAAACGGGACGATAGGGAACGCTCTCAAAGGCCCGAGGCAAGGCCTGACATTTGGTTACTGACATTTTCACCCCGGGGTTGACGGCGGGCAACCCTTTGGCGTTGCCCGCGCTCAATCACTCCATTGTCTCGGCCGGCGCGCTCGTTTTATGCTCGCGTCAACGCTTCATTATAGGGCCCGGGAGGGTACGGGAAGGGGGGGGGGCGGAGATGGCGGCAGGGGGGGAGGGCCAGCAGGCCGGGGGGCGCAACCGAGTCCGGTCGAGTTGGCTTCTATAGCCCACGTGCCCGCCACATTGTCTATCCCAAGAATACATTACGCGCCCACGCGATCGTCCGGCACGCGGCTCTCCGACGGTAGAGAGGTATCTCTCGTCGACTTCGCCAACGTCAAGCCGGCTATCGATATCCGCGATCGCGATCGAGGCGCGATGAGCCCGTCGAGCGTGTCGATGTACGTGCGCATGGATAATGCATAACGCCGCGCCGGCTTCGCCATAAATTTCAACGTAGAAATTGAAACCAATGCAATTCCGGTGAGTTCAATATATTTATATATATCTACACACTTTGCAATTTTTCTATATTTTGGTGGATTATTTTCGTAAGAAAAGTTAAAGGGCGAGATGTTGCGCGTTATCTTTAAGTGCCGCTCTAAAGCAGAGATTCAAGCCAACGTTTAGTGGATTCCACTGCGGATACTATAAATATAGAAACTGTATCTTTTACCGCGATTAATGTTAGATATATTAATATTATTGAAATTTTGTATTATATGAAATATGAATATTGCTGAAAAAAGATGCGATTTATGCGATTAATAAATACTCGTGTTGATTTATACTATTTATAGGTAATTATAGATTGAAGAGATTTTGGTATCTGCTTGCACAAGAAAATATTACAAGAAAATAATCCCAAGAATCGATCAATTTTGTATTGAGACTACAGAAAATGGCACTCACAGCTATAATAATGGTGAGATGCGTCGCAAAACCGAAACTACCGTGTTATGTGTCGAACGAGTCGCTTTAATTAAAATGACCTAGCTGAAAATAAACGATCGCATTACGGGAGCGAGCGAGCGAGTGAGAAAGAGAGAGAGGGAGACAGGGAAGGGGGGTGGGGGCAAAGGTGAGGTCGCGCTTGAAGCATCGCGAAGTGGAAGCTGAGTAAAACTCTGTTGGAAGGTAATTGATGCGAAGTTACCGAGGTCGGGCGAGGTCGAGGCGGGGATCGAGGGCCTCGTCGGCACCGTTACATCGCATCGGTCGGTCGGTTGGTCCACTCCACCATCACCACCACCACCACCACCACCACCACCACCGCTACCACCACCGCCGCCGTCAGGCGAGGGCCGAAAGCGCAACGTTTGCGGGCCAACGCGGACAAACGCGCCGACACGCACGCACGCCACGCGGCGCAATTAATTACCGCGTAAAGTCGCGCTCGCGCGCGCCGCCCGATTAATTGCAACGGCCGGCGATCGGCGCCGGGCGCATAATTGACATTGTTGCCGCATTGTTTACGGTGCCCACTGAATTTATCAATAGATTCCTCGTGTGCACCCCGCCGTACGAGACGCGGTATTCTGCCGCACTCTCCGCCCGGCGTTCATCACCCTCGCCTTTCCGCTGCCACAGCAGGGCCGGTTCTAGGCATCCACGGAGTCGTGCGTCCCGAATCGAGAGCGACGTGATTTTGGAAAATTTAAATTTCGACGCTGTTACCTCTACGCATCCCAAGATAATCCCTTTATTTATTCGTACGTATTCGGTTAATGGAAATGCGATAATTGGCGATCTTTTTGTATTTGTGGCTTTAAAAATTGACCTCACCGAAATCACGAAGGTTTTAATTGCTAATTTAGAATGATACAAAGCAATGGTATAAAGCAATTTTCTTCTCACAAATCTACCGGAACCCTCGGAACGGTATGAATTTATTCATTTAGCTTCGATATAAGAAAAGTTAATTCGGCCCTGTAAGCTGGTGCATCCAGTTTAGCTTGATGCTCATAGTTTCACTGCCGGATAAGCTAATAACATATTTCAGCAACACGATCGTTATATCGGACCGTTATTTTACTAGAGATCCTTTGAATAGTCTTGAAGCACGATCGTAAAATTGCGACGATGCAACCCACAATCGAACGTTCAGCGAGATACGGCGGGTAACTTGATTGAAATAAAATCCCATTTATTTTTAAACTTTATTAACGAGATAGAACAAGCATTGAGCAACAATCGCACATTAGTTGTATAATCATTCACTTATACGAGGTATGATTATACATACTATACACTTTGTTATTTGTGCTATATAAAAATTTTACATTTTACAAACTCATAATTTTTGTTTGAGAATATTACTCAATTGCATTTTTACACTAAAAATTATATGTTTTTCAACTCATTTATCATTTTATTGATATGTAACATAAAAGTCAATATTGATTAGCAATCGACTTAAATTCATGTTACATATCTTATTTTAAACGCAATTATTTTATATTGTGCGCATTGTCCTAGCACGAATTAGAATTGGATAGTCGCGTGCAAATAAATGTACAGTGCCATTGTCCTCTCTTGTCATCTCGGGTCGGGTATTACGTAATGCGGTCCGGCATTGAAATCGACGTCGCGCTAATCGTTGTCACTGTTGCCGTCGACCTTACACAAAATACGCGAGAAAAGCGACTTTCCGTTTAATCCCCGTCTCGATGTTTGCCGGCGACCCTCGTGTTAAAGGATTTAACCAGGCAGCGGTTCTCCGCGTAAAATAGGACGGAATGGGATAGTGTCTTCAATTCAGAAAGTGCTTTTGTATTCGGTGAGTTTCTTATCTGGAACAATCTAAATTTATACGCACATTTTCTTTTCTTGTTCAGTTATACGGCACAACCGTATTTCTGAAATATCACTAAATTAGAAATTTTGCATTTTATTTTAAACAGCTATTTCCCCCTTTTGAAAATAAGAGAAATAATCCGAGAACCTCGGAAACGTAAGAAATAAACAATTTTCAAGGCATTTAAACAACAGTAGCTAATATTGGATTACTGGAAATTATTAAAATTATAGCGATATTATCATTACAATTAGGCCCTCTCACGTCGTGTTCTCCCCGCGAAAGAATCAAATACCCTCGTTTTGGAACAGCGACGTGACAAGGGTTTGTCCGCGGGAATAAGTAACACGAGGCATCGAAAGAACGAAAACGAGGCGCGGCGGAGGGCACCGAAGGGCGCGAAAGAGCGAGATCGGCGACCGCGAATCCTCTCAGACGGATTATGACACGTAGAAAGTTCACGACCTTTTGTAGTCTGGCGCTACCCTCCTCTTCGGCCTCGTTCTCGTCCGACGGTGATAATCCTCTAACCAGGCCGTTATGCCGTTGTTGACATTTAGCCCCGGGTGCTCTCGAAACCGGTCCGCGGATCTCGCGTCCCGGGAAGGGCCGAAGGGCGGAGTCCCTGTAGACAGGACGACGCGCGTATCCTGGCGCGTTTCGCGAGAAAGAGCGTCGATGGGAAAAAAAAAGTTGACCTTCGTAGCACCTGCCTGCCGGGGGATCTACCTGCCTGCGCGATTCGACAGGGGGAAACGAGGGGGGATCCTGAGCCACACTCGGAGGCTCTGTCGGGTCGGCGCGCGGGCCCCGTAAAGGCCCGCGGCGCCCGCTACCCGAACGACGTAATAGGATTGGCATTGTCAGCCATTAACATGACAATGTGGCTCCTAAACGGGACGCTTGTACGTATGTACGGGCCACCTATGGGGTGTGTATTTCGGTTAAATGCCTGTCGCCCCGATGCGTGATCCCGATAGGGACTGGAGAGCGAGAGAGAGAGAGAGAGAGAGAGAGAGAGAGAGAGAGAGAGAGAGAGAGAGAGAGAGAGAGAGAGAGAGAGAGAGAGAAGCGTCTCTAAATATGCGGTGTTGTTATGATAATTATCGCGCGGGCCCACCGTGTGTGCGCGGTATCCATTATACACGAGAAGGCGCCTCCTCACAATATTGTGATATCCGATACAGCGTACTGCACGCAATGCGCGGAACTGAGTGTGCTATGACACTTCCGTTCATCAGCATCGTCGATCTGGGGTTTCACATTCATGATATATGATTGTGGTTATAGTAGCTTCTCAAGAAAAATGTGCAGTTATATTTTTATACAAATTTTTTGCACGCACTCCGGAATAATCACGGCTTAATATCGGAAGCTATGTACCTTCTTGAGAAGTACGACGACTTTTAAATACACTGTGCTTGAGGCTATTAAATTATAGTTGCGATTTTTTGTTGAAAAAATTATAGAATTACGTTTTAGCAGAACAGAAAGAATATATTTCAATGAACACAATTTGAAAATCGTATACCTATACATATAATATCTTACTATTGCCCATTACTACGCATTCTTTCGAAAGAATTGTATTCTGTGTTCACTGAAATAAACATTTATATGACACGTGACTGTAGGATTAAATATGTATAGTATTTATTACCATGCATAATTAATCACGATACAGTTAGCAATATTGTTGAGAATCTGCGCTTTCATGTCAATGCATAATTCCAGCATACGACATTGAAAATGACCTTTCCTCGCGTTCTTAGTGCATTTAATTTGAAGAATCCTTTTACACAAAAAATCCAGAGAAACGGTAAAGCAATCTCTTCAAGATTTTAAAAATTAATTTTGAATTTAACAGAATTAAGTTTATTAATTAATTTTTTTAACTTATATTCAAAGAGTTAGATTACTGTATGTTGCACCGAATTTTTTAATTTGTATTTGCAGAACTTGTTTCTTAATACAATATCGACATTCAATTAAGTGCACTAGGGTTGCATCAGGCGCAATCCTTATGTAGGTATGAACCTACGAAGCTAGTGGACAATCGTAGAAAGGAAGCGGGTTGAATGTTACGACGAGACGTCTCGAGCATATCGCCGGGACTGACGATTATGCGGGGAGCGAGACTTAATTAGCCGTTCGCGTCGCGTAATTACGACACTTTCGATTCCGTTACGAGAGAAATGGCAGCCACCCCGCCGTCACCGGTAAGTCTAGCCCCTTTATGCTCTCCCTCGATATCCCGTAAAACTGTCCGCCGTCTATGGCTATTATCTTATGAAGCAACCTCCATGAGGAAGCGCGAGGCGCCGCGATATACATCAAAAGCATAATTATCACCGCCGCAAAGCCACTTTTACAGACGGCGATTTCATCCGATGCGTCCGATGCGTCGTTGAGTGAGTCGCGATGGTCGCCTGTGAGACGATTAGCCCATTAAAGACCGGACGCTAAAGCGAAATGCCGCCTCAACGCGAGCAGTCTTTGTAACGTGCGAACACACGTCCTTGATGCGAATGAATCGATTGTAGAATATCGTCCGGCGCCGCGTAATGATAAATCTTCTCGCCGTTGCGATTCTTATCATTCAGGATGCGACTGCGGGCCGTACGTCCGGGGCGCGTGTTCGTTGTATACGACTGTAACACGATCAGCTAGCTTGTAAATCCTGAGAATCAACGAGCATATTGAGGTCTCGTGCTTGCCGTTACGAGCGGAGCTGCACTCCTTTTAGGTGCGCTTATTAACGCGCCTGTTAGCACCCGTCCGCGGAGCCTCGCTCGATTAGCCGACCGTATAATTATCGCCTCTTCGTCTTCCCTCCCCCACCGATGCACCGCCGGCGCTTCGTTACGTCTTATCCCGTCATGGGCACATCCGAGAAAATGCGGAGGGCCGCTCCTCGACCGTAACGCGAGACTGAAGAGTTCCGGCTGTCGATACTTGTCAGGTACTTGAGAAATGAACGTCGTCCTTAATGCATATAAAAAGTTTTGTGGTATATGTGCAAGTTTTAGACTTTCCAATATGCTTGGAAAGTAGCCGTACCATCAATTTTCAGTATTCTTGTCTAAAATGCTTATCTCGCCCAAATACACATTATTCAAATTTAAATACAAATGTTTAGTAAAAAAAAATTGAATCTAAAACTCCAACTTGTAACATTATATCACTAGAATTTAAAAAAATATATAATATATTATATTAGAATAGTATATGTCGTGTAATATTTTTTTATGTAAAAAAGAATATTACTTTTTAATTATTTCAGACTAAAAAATAATTTTGAAGTACATGACTCTTCATGAAATTTTATTTGAGCTATCGTCTAGATTATTATCTTTTTATCAACCACCTGGCATGTGCCACGACTTTTTCTCAAGCGATTTCTAATCTGCGGCCGTTTTTAACGTTCATATCTCATAGCGGAACTCGCCTTCGCGCTGATTTCGCGACGACTGTTAATCATCCGCGCGTTGGATACGCGCGTAAAGGATTTATGCTCGCAATTTGCGAAGATCGCTAGGTCTACTCGCTAAGAATCTCTCTCTCTCTCTCCCGCACGGGAGAAGAGAGGAGATCCTCGGGCGCGATTCCGCGACTCTCGCGGCGCGATAAAGCGACCGGCTTTTCTTCTGCGCCACGGCCGCCGAGATAGAAGCCATTAATGTAAGTCACCTGTTACAAGACGCGCGGAATTAAGCGCGGTAAATTATACGTTACGTCACGTGCGCGCAACGCCCGTATTCCTCGCCCCGCCGCGATCGCGGGGAGAAGTTATCGAGTACACGCGTACGATCGTAATGAACTTCCTCTCTCTCTCTCTCGGCGTCGCGTCCCCCGCGGTTCGTTATCACAACACCTCTCGTCGGCAAATTCCTCCGTTATCTATCAGGATCACTCTCTCGCTCACGAAGCTAAGCGGTGATGTGTGAAGAAAACTGTTGTACGAATAAGAAGAAATATTGTGAAACACTGTCTGTGAAGGGAACTTGATGTTTGTTAACGATATCCGGTTTTATAATTACACATGTGCGTTCCCTTTCGTATATTATAATCTTTTTATTCTAACGTTTGTGGACTTTAAGGGATCTGTTTTTATCTCACGCACGATATTTCTCACTTATTCGTCGCTTGAAATTTGACGTTTATAATTCTCTGCGAGAATGAGATGAGGGCTCTAGGTTTGTAATTATAGTATTTGTTAAAGGAAATGCATTTTGATCTACTTGTTGTAGAACGCATAATTATGTAGTTTACTGCACGTCAGCATGGAAGATTGACGTTATCCTTGATGTCTTCACAAAGTTACGCGCGTCGTATACTTTAAAAACGTTTGCCTCTACTAACGGACGTAGGCTGCATTTCGAATCCAGAATCGTCTCTTTTTTCTGCTGACATTGGGGCTGAAAATAAAAAGTCTTTGATTAGTGAAGGAACAGAGATTGTGACAGAGAAAAGTGAAAGAAACGTGCGACACTGCGCGGAAAAGAAAAAAAAAAGTAGTCGGCCAAAGGTGTTCAACATTCACTGTATCAACTGTCAATGAGATCGCCTCATCAAGTAAAAAAATTTGGAATTTCATGGAATCCTACATATATCTAGGTTCAGAAATTTTTCAATGCTAATAACAAAAAGTCAAATTTAGAAGTATACTCCATCTCTTTTATGTATCCCTAAATACAGTTTTTTTTTAAATATTAAGAAAAATATTGACTATTTCAATAGAAAATTAATTAGTCCAGTTATTTATTTCATTTATTACGTTCGTACATGTGCAAAACGGCGGCGGTGACGATATCGCGGATTCCTTTACAAAATAATCTTGGGAAGAACTGGACACTGTACAAAGAGGCAAAACGCGATCGCGAGCGGAGCGAGCGAGAGATGCCGAGCGGCTTCGCGGGGATTCTTCCATGCCCTTCGGAAATGTCATATAGCTGTCGGGTGCCGCGGAGGCAATATTTCACGCCGGTAGGACCCCCCCGGTTCCCCCTTCGCGACTCGTCGTCCTCCTTCCTCGCGGGCCTCACCTCCCGGCGTCACCTCCCTCGCACGTCCCCCGCCACCGGTACTTTTGAAAGAGTTTTTACGGAGTCCCTCGATCTTTAATCACAGCTCGACCTTCCATTGTCAGTGACGTCACCTCCGACTCCGGGAAGGGTGCTCAGGGGATGCTTTGTGTCGGGCTGCGTTGATCCCTCTCCCGCGTCATTTGTCTCCGGACGCCTTATTTGTACGCGCATATAGAGAGCGAGAGAAAGAGGCGAGAAGGAAGAAAAAGAGAAGAAGAGAAAATCTCCGTGATTCTACGGACGCGACTTTCGCACGGGAGAGGAAGAGACAGAGGGTCGATATGCCCTGGAGAAGGAGATTCTCCGCTATACCCCCGCAAGCGCATATCGATATGTATATATCCCCGGCAAGAAACGGCGTCGCGTCTTGCCGACGACGCGAGGGCTTTTGCTGAACGAGCGATTCTTCGCGCGGTCTTACGTACCCTTCCTCCCCTTATTCCTTCGATAACCTGGGTCCCGCGCTGGGTCGGATTACAACGAGGTATATATGCGCATCCTCGGGATTATCCTACCGAGTATGGACGCGCCGATCTGCGATCGCTTCCGTTTCGGCTGTAATATCGAGGCAATATCGCTCGTTCTTACGAACGAAACTACTTGGGAAGTGTACTTATAGTATTGGTGGTGGTACAGTAGATTTTAGATTAGATGCAAGCGCGCCTCTTTAAGCAAGCTTTTCTCTAGTTATATCAGATTTTAGAGACAATAGATATAATGTGAGTAATAATATCAGATAATCAAAAGTAATACTTTTGAAGTGTTGCATTAATTCTTAAAAAGACATTAAAATGTTGGAGAATTTATATGGGATATGTAAATTACGAAAATTCGAAGATTGAGTTCAGGATTGTGGATCTCCTATGTCATTCTATTTCCACGGGCGATAGATCGAATTCTATTTTAAAATTTCATGTTGAGTGTAGAAAATTTTATTCAATTTAATTTCAATTTTAATTTATTTATTTGTGTGTCAGTTTCTTTGGACTGAAAGAAAATGAAATTGTGACATAATGTATGATGTATCTCGAATAATTTCACATGTACAAGACAGATGAAATGCTTTTCTTTTAAATCATTATCAATTTAATAGATATATCAATTCAAATTGTAAGTTTTTGGTTTGTGAAAAATTATGAAGCGATTCGTGAAAATTACGTAACACGCATCGTAATTATAGTACTAGAATCATAAGGCGGTTGACGACATCGAGTATCTCCCGACGAAATTGAGACTAATAAAGCAAAGAGTGATGCTGGATCTAGCTGGTACGCACTGGAAAACAGTTGGAACTCGAGCGGCTGACATTAGCTTCGAGGAAGCGACAACAAGGATCGCGTGACAGAAAATGACTGAAGAATATACTTGAAAAAAAAAAGAACGCGTTACGCAAAGAAAAGCTTGTCGAACTGACGCGATTTTATCTATCTCAATTTTACAAAATGTTTATTGTAAGTTTCTGACACTTGGCTATCAAGGTGGCATCGACTCCTAGAGTGTGGCCTAATCTCGTACGCCCACTTGATAATCTTGCAAATTTTTCGCGATTATTGTAGATCAGATATGTCTAGAGAATAGCATCGTCACACTTACAGCACAATGCACCATAATCCACCATCTAAAGATATCTAAGACATAAAACTCCCACACTCATTGTCGTGGAAACTCATAAAGGAAGATGTTATAAAATTATGGCAAAATATATACTTTTTCAGATATAAAAAAAATCAAATTTCTTCAATATCATCTGAGTTTTTTTTTAAAGAAATCTAGATATTTTGCTTTGGGAACGAGATCTTCCTTTGAGATCACCCTACCGCCAATCAGCTTACCAATGCTAAAACATCGCGAGGCCATCAATAATTTATTCAATATCGCTACGCAACTCGTGCAATATTGATAACTAGCTAGTCGAATGTCAGTCAATCGAATCCAGCGTGCGGGGGGGTCCCGAGGAGGTGTGCCCCAGCGCGGCAGCGTGGAAGACGGCAATGGGACTCAGGGACCCCGCTACTGAAGATTGGTCAATTTATGTTGGTGCTCGGTCAACGAGGCGCCACAGCATTTAGCGGTTAACGCGTGCGACGAGAGAGAGAAGAAGAAAATGTGACGAGAGACGACGCGAGGAGGAAACCAGAGACGCCACTCAACGGTATTATTCGAACTGATGCGGTGAATTGGCGCTGACGACATCGTACAGAGCCAATCCGACAGTTTGTTTATTGGCCGCGCGTTGGCGGATTCCTCGCGGTCTCTTTAATTGAGACCTCGTCGATCGAGGCTGATACGGGTACGCGGCGGATCGCGCTCGGATTTCGTCGATCAGCACCATTGCGACATAGAGAAATAGAGGGGAGAACTTCTTTCTGATTGTTTTAACATTTAGCTTTTAAATAGAAAGATGTTGAGGACTAGAAATTATTAAACAATTGTCACGTATAATTTTCAGATTTTCCAATCCACAAATTGATATTTCCAGCCGCGTCCCGCGACAATTATTAACAAAGTAGAAATATAGTAGAAAAATTTACAATAATGTAGCTGTTTAATAAATGCTATTTAAAAGGTATAATAAAAAAAATCTAACTAGAGATATATTATCTGGATAATGAAGGCTCATTTAATTCTTTCTGATACGCTTCACAATTCTTTTGTTACTTTTTCAATTTCAATTTGCGCAACAATTAATTTTTGTTTCGCAGGACAATAAAAAACTTAATTATCTGAAGTAACGATGTGTGGAGTAAACATTGAGTCGCGCATAAGACCATCAAAGTTAATTGGAGCTGATGCATGACAATGCAATTCAGACCTACATTATGATAATTGTCCGGCGGTAATGCAGTCGGATTATCATTCCGTTTCTTTACCCAAACGTTTGCAAAAAAAAAAGATGTTGCATGATGATTGTTTTGCAAGTCTTTATATGGAGCAGCCCTCTCGTATTATAAAGAAGATTATAATTATGCGGCACACCGGTCGTCCGAAGCTGCATTTAACGATCCCCCATGCCTCGATAAAGTGTTCATGCGCTAGGAATTAAACGTCGATCGTCGATGCGAGTGTCCTCGACGCAACGTGGATGCAACATAAACGGAAAGTAACCTGTCGCTCGACAACGGGTAATAATAACGAGTATAATAATAGCAAAATTAATTTTCACGCATATTTATACAATCCGTAGGATTGATCTGCGACGCGGTGTGTTGCTCCTTGAGAAGCAGAGGCTGCAAGTGATCTGTTAAGATCTCGTAAGACAACGTGTTCCCTCGAGCGTTGGCAATGATATGCAAACAATTGTGTTGCAAGTCTTATCGGCAAAGTGACGAATGAGTTTATTGTTAGATATAGCACATATTAATATGAGAGAAGCATATTTATTGAGCAAATCGTTCTTTGTCGATCAAACTATTCAAATATTATCTTTAAATAATTAATAATAAATACGAGTTATACCAATTTATTAAATAAATTTAACAATAATTTCCATTTTTAATTGTAGATACAGGAAGAACGAAGGAAAATGTGATTCGATAAACATTACTACAATCTTTTTGAGTTAAACAACCACGTTTTAATTCAGCTTGTTAATAATATCAATCAATAGGTTAGTAACAGCTTATTTATAATTCATTAACAATTAATTTTTTCTCGATAAATAGTAATCGCGCGGTTTGTAATTATATACTAGATTAAAATGAATGTAGCGTTGTTTCCTTATTGAACATCCGTTACTATTATACCATTCTATTATACCATGATATATAACGCAGAAATAAGTAAGTGTCCGATCGTTCGCTGTGGTTACCTGCTCCAATAAATAATTGGCAAACTTTGCGGTTTCGGCCGCGGACAATTTCGTTCGTGCCCGCGCGCGGTTTCTACGTCGTCACCGCATAAAGAACGGTCTCGTTCGGAAACGCAAACGTGAATCGCGTTATTTTCCTGCGTACTTATAATGGCCCATTATGCGCACGTGGACTCCATCACAAAGGAATCTGACGTCTGCGATGCGTTTATGCACGCGCCGCGTGCGAGGATCGCGCGTAATGAGGAACGACGAGAGAGGCCCGTCCCGTTCGAGAGTTTTGCAAAAAGAGCCACCGACCCTCGGCACGCATGCTCATTTTTCGGCCATCTCCGTCGATTTATGCGCGCGGACAGCAACCCCGATTTCTCACACGCACATTCGCGTTTCCCAATAGAGCGATTCGTCCTGGTCCACTGTTGCACGTAGTCCCCCTTTTTTAGAAATGTGATAATGAAGTTTGCCTTAACACGCACGTGACGAAGTGACGTACGGAAATGATGAGCACTAGCACTTCAATGTGCTAATGACTGATAAAAGTAATTTATGACTTTATTTACAACTGCAAAAGAATATTGAAGTACCACGTGCGAAAAATAAAATTGTGTATTATACAATGAGAAGATTCTTCATGAGAAGTGAAAAAGGTAAAGAATTTAACAAGAGAAAAGATGCCAAGATGCTGATTAGTTAACATTAAAGCTTATGATATATTTCCCAGTAATAAAAACATATTGCTTAATTAGGTATTATATGGTTAAAAAATTGTCTGCAAGAGATAATTATTTCCATGTGAATAAAAGAAGTATCTATATCTATATGCAAACACGTTTTTAGCTAGTTTATTATATTTAAATAAAGTTTTATTTAAATAAAAGCGATCATAAAATTACCATTTAAGATAAAGATAATACTGCTATTCTCGCGGCACACTCGATATACTTAGGCAAACCACACGCATCGTTTCTTTTTTTCCACTATGCGAACAAAAGACTGCATTTTCCGGAAAACAATGGCGCGGTTTCACGGGTAAGCCGAAGTGAGCAGATGGCCCATGTGATTAGTTTGACATTTGCACCGGGCGGTGTCTCCGGTTGGCACGTGCATTCCAACATGAATCTCACTCTCGTCCGCCGGAGGGTTGCAGTCTCCGTTGCAACTTGACAAGGGCTTTAACCCTTGGAATGACGAGTCACCTACTATAGCACCGTCCGGGCCTGACAACAGTGATCCAAATCGCTCCTTCTTATTTGCGCAATAAATTAGCTGAGAGTAATTGTAATCTATTATGCGATGGATTCATCAATTTACTTTGGATTACATTTTTTTGTACTAGATTAATTAATATAGTCACTTGCGCCAACTAATTCC
The DNA here is from genome assembly GCF_030848795.1 of Temnothorax nylanderi. Taxonomy (NCBI): domain Eukaryota; kingdom Metazoa; phylum Arthropoda; class Insecta; order Hymenoptera; family Formicidae; genus Temnothorax; species Temnothorax nylanderi. The sequence continues at coordinate 240,580 of NW_027249137.1, forward strand.
GAGAGAATTATTGACTCTGCAGAACTTTTTAAAATTAAGCGGTCAATCTTGGCATATGATTTCGACGCAGCAGATTGAAACGCCATCTCCGGATTGCCATTGTGACAATATTTTTACAAGCTCGATCATCCACTCGACGTTGCTCGACGTATAATTTCTTCTTTTACTCTTCCTCTCGCCTTCTAATCGCGATCGTCGAGAAAAGAGTTCGCCGGCTCGCTAATCATGCCTTGGCTAATGGACAACAACGATAATTACCGCGATAATAAAGCGTAGGTGCTTCCTTTGCGCACGTAAATTAAACGGCAACAGTTATCGCCTTCCGCGCGTATCGAGAGATACGCTTCGTCTAACGAGGAAAACGTTCGGAGCGGAAAAACTGAGATTTTCTACCGTCGGCTGCCGTTCTATCTGAACATGAGCAACAGATTAGGGTCAAGGCGCGAAGAACCGAACTCCTTACAACATATATTTATATTTTATAGAATATTTCGATATTAGCCGTCCATATGAAATAATTGTATTCTATGTTATACATTTTTTTTTTCATGCATAATTGAACCTTTTCCAGTTGTACCACGATACTTCGCGTAATGAAGACTAATATATATCTGCTTCGCTATCTGACACTTTGAAATTTAGTAATAATAATGCGAAGAAATAATAAAAGAAATTTTATAACATAATAATTTCTGTGAAGATATAATATGCTATTCAAGATATAATCTAACATTGATAGTATCATATTGAAGATATAATAGTTATATAATTTTATAATTAGCAGGAATTTGTCGCATGCTTATTGCAGAAGTTGTATCAAAGTTGGATTGAATTAGAAATTGTCCTTCGTTACGTTCGAAGATAATATAATTTTTGTGCGGTGTATCTAAACGTTCTCTCTTTGGTCCTCTGTTACAGACGCCTGCGGTCTCTCGGACGTGGCGCACATCGAGTCCCTTCAAGAAAAATCGCAGTGCGCCTTGGAGGAGTACTGCCGGACCCAGTACCCGAATCAGCCGACAAGGTTCGGCAAACTGCTGCTGCGATTGCCGTCGTTGCGCACGGTCTCGTCGCAGGTAATCGAGCAGCTCTTCTTCGTGCGGCTGGTGGGCAAGACGCCGATCGAGACGCTCATCAGGGACATGCTGTTGAGCGGCAACAGCTTCAACTGGCCCTACATATCCACGATGTGACACTCTGTCTGGCGGCAGCTAGCTTCCGCATAATATTACACGTCGAACAGCGGTATCGCGGCGCCCGACGATGACCCGCAGGCCCGACTCGCGTACGAGTAAAGAGAAAAATCGAGGGCGGACGATGGGTGGGCGACGCCGCGAATCCCAAATATACGGGGGAGAGGGGGGACGAGAGGGACGAGGACGGCGGACACAGTGGGCGCGACTCCGGCCTCGTTGTCGCGAGGCCTCGAGGTCGAAGGTCGACTCGTCGTTCTTGTCAACGTCGTCATTAACCCGGTTACGTATCCGCGTTGCTCTTAGCAGCGTGACGCGACAATATTCCTCGTTATTGATACTTGTTATACTCGCGTTTCGCTAGATCGGCACGGTATTTCGCGACGAATCAGAATATCAGTCAGAATTTAAAAGACTTGTGACCCTGAGTAGGCTCGACGTCAAAAAGAGAAAGAGGACGCATCGACGGAAGCAAAGAATGAAGGAAGAAGGTTTTAGCGTATAGATAGCGAGAGAGAGCTGGGGAGAATTAAGCGAGATCATTAACGCAGTTCGACCGAGAGTGATAGGATAATGCGCGCGAAGAGCGGTGAGAAAGGTGGGCGTGCAATGAGGAGCGATCGTCTTGTTCGCCGAGGGAGAGGAATTTTCGGTGACGTGCTGAGAAAGGCAAAAAAGAGAGAGAGAGAGAGAGAGAGAGAGAGAGAGAGAGAGAGAGAGAGAGGGGTAAAGAGAAAAAAAGAAAACAAGAAGAAAAATACGTAATAAAGATGTTCATTCAGAAAATCGCGGAGGCGCCGAATGGCCCGAGCGCTCAAGAACGTTCATAGGCGTTAAAACTTGGTACTCACTAAAGTGGTCGAGTGAAAGAGGGGGAGAGATTTGTACATGCAAGAAAGCTTGTTCAGTTGTTTCGTGTGCGAGTGAAAGAGCGAGAGAAAGCGAATGAATAAGAATGAAAGAGAGAGAGAGAGAAAGAGAGATTGAAAGAGATATGGGGGCTCAAGGGAGAAGGGATAGATAGATAAGCGTTTTGTTATGTAGCAAAGAATGAAATAAAGAGAGGGTGGAAGGAAGAGAGAGGGCGGGAAGACGAGCGTGGCGTGAAGAAGTCATAAATTAGCATTTATAATCAACGATGAGGGGGGGGAGAGAGAGCCGGTGGATCTCCCATCGCTATCTCGAATCAATCTTCGCGTTGAGTACTCGCTATTAGTCGAGTCATGCCATGGGCCTTAGTCATTCGTCTTGACGCCTCTCCTACGAGGCTGCGTTCTCCAAGTTCATAGCCCGTGAAACATTCTTTCGGAAATATCCCCTTTCGGTCGGACGACGCTCGCGCCTGCACGCACATCGCAGATCTAAATCCCCACACGACGTCGCCTTTCGTCGAAATCGTCCGCGATCTTCGAGGATTACCGGCGGTAAGTCATGATTTTGCCTCGGTTATCTTCGCGTAGTCATCACGATCGAGTATCCTAATTCTTCGATTACGACGTTAAGACCTTCTTGGAATCTCAGCAACTTTAGCCTGTGTCTCGTAATAAAATATTTTCGTAAATTATTTGTGTAAATTTTCTTTTTTTTTCGGATTAATATATAAAGATACACTTATTGAATTGAAAATTCTCATGTTTTTCGCGAAAAGTACCTTTTCTAAAATTATTAAATCTCTGCATAATCTTAACTAATACTTTACACAATGAATCGAAGCATGATAATGTATCTGAGCTCTGTATTTAATATTAAGAAAAATCATTATTAATACATTGGAAAAAATCTATTTTTTTTTTTAAGTGAAATGCCCTAATCACTATATATGAAAATAATTTTGAACGAATTTTAATAATTTTGTATTGCGCATTTTCTTTTCCACTTTTCGTCCGTTTGCGATTTTTTAGCTATGCGTATTACAATTCAATAAATACAATTCGATCACTTTTGTTATTTGTTAAGTTGTTCACTATACTTTTCCGAAGTCGCTCGGATGTCTCGTTAAATCCGCTTTATATTTTGTTTTATTTTTAAAAAGCGAATGATCTGTAAAGGCTGCGGTACACGACATTATCGAAAGGTTCGTCTATTTAAAGATAAATATATTGTACAAAAATTTTTATGTATAGTACTTTAGATAGAAGCTAAGAGAGTCGGGCATCGTCAAGCACATCTGGTAATTTAGCGAACAAGAGTCGACTTTACTAAATATAAAAAGAAATTGTTTGTTGTAAGTAGGATGTAAAGTGCGAAGCGCGTTGCATTTTACGGCGTGAACGAAGGAAACTTATGAGATCGCGCGAGATAAATTGGGCTCCTTCGCGCTCGCGCGAATGGTATTTGTAACAGCGGCGTTTTTTGCGAATATAGGCGTTTAACGCGATCGCGTTTACTTGTACTAGAATTACGGCGGCGATTTTTCGATGTCTCATCTAACCCGACGACGATCGTTCTCGAAAAGGAGCTTCGAGAGAGAGAGAGAGAGAGAAAGAAATGCAGCGAACGACGACGAAACTCCACACGTGACGTTCAACTTGGATGACAATACCGCGCGATATCATATATACAGCCAATATTATGTATCTTGTAAATACGATATTTTTACCTTGGGTTACTTAAGAGCGTACGTGACGAGACCACTCGAGAGTGCGATATAACGTCTTCTTTGTATGCCAGTGCCATTGCACGTCACATCATCGCGTCATGATTAATTCCGCGGCAATCACGCGATCGGTCGACCGATCAATCGATAGACTACTCGGAACACAGCTGACTCGAGATGATAATTCCGAGACGAGCAGACGAGATGTCCCGAGGAAACACGCTGCGGTAGGGTAAGTCATTATCCTTGTTGTACCGGCAAAAGAACCTCGCGAACTCGGAAATTCGAATTTTAATCGGGTTTTATCGAAGACTTGCATACGTGTAAATGGATGTAAATAGATAGATTTAGAAATTTGCAGTTGGTGCCAAAAAACAGTAAAGGGTAACAATTATTTATCATATGCAAAGCGATATATCTTCAAAACTATTCGAGATATCAAAAAATGAGAAAATTCATTTGTTTGATTCAGCCAAAAATTACAATTACAAATTTATATAAAGTATTATAAGATTATTTAAAATAAAAATATTTTTATTTTATAATATTATAACACAATAGATATTCTTCTATATAAAAGATGCAAAGGAATAAGTTTTTAAAAATAAATACTTTTTCAGAATGTTATTTGTGTGGTTAAATAGAGATGCTCTTATCATGAAACATATTTGATACATGTCGAATAGTTTCGGAGATATATAGGGAAAAAGCGAAAGCCGCTTTTACACATGAGATGTGATTTTACTCCTCAAGTTGTTTTTTGATACCTATTAAAAATTTATAAATCTATTTACCTACTCCATATATGCAAAGTTTCATTAAAATTAGAACTTCCTAATTTGCTAGATTCCCTTGTTAGATGCTTAAATAGAGCGAATTTACGAACTTCCGATTGTGGACGAAATGCGCTAAACTTTCGTTGTTATTTCTCGCAATAACACATTTCGCGTTATTAAATATCGTTTTTGATTGTCAGTGTGGCTAGAAATCTCGACGGATGATTCTATGATTTGTCTAATTGTATAAAAAAGCGACAATTTACGACTCGTTACATCCTGGTATGTATAAGACTATTAAATGCAAATGTATATTTGAAGTGTATAATGGAAAAAATGTAATGATGTTTATGAAAAGAGCGACTGGGATAATATCTTGATAATGTAAATTAGAAATAAAAAATATATTGATATTTGATTATTTTTTTATTAATTATTTATTTTATTAAATTAAATTATATATTTTATTAATTATTTTTATAATTAATATAATTTCTAACGGAGTTTTCTTTTTTATGTTTTGTTGCTCCTTTGCTAAACCCATTATAATTCGCGAATTTTGAATGTTTTTAAGCAAGATTAATGTAATATGGTTGGGAAATATTTCAATTTAGGATGTAACGGGTTAAAATTGAGATAACAACGCTACGAAGTATATCGAGATATATTTTTGATTGAAATATGAGGAATATTCGATGTTGCTTGTCGCTGGGTCTCCGACAGATAAAGATAGAATAACTGTGAGTTGAACAGGCATAAAATGCGAACAGCGCTGCGAGATGTGTATGTGTACGTGTTAATTTCAATGTGTATGCACGTGTGTACGTGTATGTGTGTGTGTGTGTTTATGCGTATAGAAAAATTAAGGGAGAAAAAGAAAGCGAACACACGAGAATGTATGTACGTATGTGTATGTGTGAAACGAGAGAGAACGAGATCGCAAAATAATGTGATAATATGTATGTCAAAAATGAAACCCGATTTTTCGAAACGGTGCTTTTTCTATCTTATAAATATATTGTACAATATATTGTATACACACAACAACAGCACAACGGACTCGGCGCGTTGTATAAAGTTGTTTAATGATATTAAGAGGAGATATTTGAATACTACGTTATAGTAAATGTGGCAATGTCGAGCTAGTTACTTAGTGGAGCACTTTTTTTTAAGGGGTATATGGGATATTTCTAATATGTTTAAGCAGCGGTCGTTCCTTAAAGGAAATTCTGCGATTGGGTTTCCTCGAGCGGGATCCAATTGACGATATACCGTAGCTGAATTGCTCGCGAATATATGAGTTCCGCATTATCGAAAATAGTGCGCGATTTTTCAAGATTTTCGCAAAATAGGTATATAATTTGTCGCGGGTATATTGCCCCCATTTTTCGTTAAGTTTCACCGTCAAACTTATATAGCTATACGTAATTAAATACAGTTCTACCCCTTTTTTCTTAATCTAGGAACAACCCGGATTTGTTCCTGGAATAGATTTTGATTAAATTACATTTATAAATTGTATGCCATTCCAAAAATAAGGGGCTTATACGCGAGATAAGGAAGCGTCGACTCGGATCTGGAAAAGGACGATCACTACCATACATCGAGTACTTAAACGCTTACAAGTGATACCATAATTTCTGTACACTCTACGTTCGCCTTTCTTACCTTCGCTCATTTAGCAGCATCAGAAAGTGATAGTGATTGTCGGAACATGGAAGGAATCGATGACGATCAGATAAATCAGCTATTGGACGGAATAGTGTTACAAACAATTTCTCATTTCAGAAAACGCAAGATGAGTTTACGGAAGTAGAATCTAATAATATATCTATTTTGTTAAAGGTTCTTATGTTTCTATATATAAAGATAAAATACAAAACTTTATGCTGCTCGCTTTAAAGCAATTATTGAAATTGTAAAGAAAATTGACGAATTTTATTTAATCTAGGATTTATAATTTATTTTACATTGTAATATAATATTTTATATTTGTGCACGGAGAAGAGTCTAATACGTGTTGATCGCAATATTTATTAAAGAAACTAGTACACGCGACGGACTTTGATTTTCACTATTCCATCCAACTGAAACATAAAGGTGTAACGGAGTCCCTGTCGATACATTCTCACGGTGTTCCCATCTCTCACGTGGATCCCTCTCGAGGTGCTCGCACGATGATACGGTTGCTCACGAAACTCAAAAATGTATTATAAACGAATGCGTGTGTGTAGGTACGTCAGGGCGCGAGAGAGTGACGTTCTTATACATATAGTTATGTATAAAGTCGTGAAAACTTTTTGTATAAAAGACGTGTAAATAATTAATATATATAAATATAAATAAAGAATATAAATATGAATGCATATAAATATATAAATATGAAAATATATGAACATATATATAAATGAATTGCAAAGAAAAAATATAAATATATATAAATAAATATATATAAAATGGATATATATATATATTGTATCGTAGCGTTGCGTAGAACACGCTACGACGAATAATAAAAAGCATTATTGATGATGATGTAACCTGTTTCGAGACGCATAACGGCGGTATGTACGGAGTTGTAGATGTAACGCGACTGGTCTTTTTTGCAGATGTTATAATAAGAAAATATCACGTTACAAAGTATAACCGGTGTACTGATTATTCTAACCCTTGCGCAGCATTTACGGGATCGTAAACCTCGAGCCTGCGATTTTTTCTTCACGCATGCTATTACTAAAGCCGGATCGCGCACACATCCATTAGTGCATAAAGCGTAGTTAATTAAAAATTATCATACTATTACATTTCTCAGTAAATTTAACTCTTTAGTTTATTTTAAGACTCGCGATTATCTTTTTACATACGATTTGTTTTGATTATTTTATTTTCACAACTCTTTCGTTTTACAATTAATTTTTTATTTATAATTTTTTTTTTATAATTTATTTCAAGATTCTTTTTCTGTAACTTTGTGATAATTCATTAAAAATTATGATTAATATTTATTTCGAAATATTTGCGAGGAATAAATCCTGTGGAGGATGCCATACTGATTAGATGCAAGCGTAAGTATTACATGATTAGAATGTACAAATATAACAATGCATCATGGATAAATAATAATGGGATATTTGAATCAACTAATATAAAAAAATGTGACATTTCTTTTTTCATTGAAAAAAATAAAATAGAATTTGTTTAAAAGTTTAAAATATCGTTGCTTTGCAGTAAAATATGAATTTATTGGACCATGTTAGTACCAAGAAGATTATTTGAGTTTAAAATTAGCTAAAGAGTCATTTTGATGAGCGTTATTTCATTTGCTTAATTAATCTTTAGATCGCTGAATGTTTCCAAAACCACTTTTAATACGACGCAAATGTTCTCCTCTCTTACGGTCCAGAGTAGAAATTTACACATAAAATTCCGAAAGAAAGAGGAGAAAAGAGACGAGGGGAGGATCACGACACGGAAGGCGAAGAAGCGGGGGAGAAAAAGGCAGCGAAGAAGAGAAAAAGGGGAGAGAAACGGAGTGTCTTAGCCGCCGAGAGGCCGCGGGGTCGCGATCGCAGACAGAAGTATCGCCGTCACGTCGGCCAGAAATCACTCGCGCGCGGGCCCGAGGAAAATTCGCTCGCCAATTGTTTATATTGAAATACGCTCGTGCAGGAATGCAACCCGGCAACTGCGCTGATGTAGCTCGCGCTCGCGCCTCTTTCAGGAATGAGAGGATACGGGGATCGTGCAGCGCCGAGGTATTCGAAAAAGCAGCCGAGGGCGCATCCAAGCCGCACCGCGCCGCTTCCTTTTCCGCTCCGTGGAACCCTCGCGTTCTCGACATATTCTCGTGCGATACGCGCCGATGAAAGCGAACAAGATTTCTATTTCGGGAGACAGAATTCTCACGCTACTTTCCGAAGCGCGTGGAAGACGCGTAGTCTACATTTCACCGCAAAAATTTCTCGGTCAGGAACATTAACATTGTACGGGATAAGACAAATGAAATAAATTGCGTTTAGTGTTAAATAAAGTATGATTGCGAACAATAGAATTTTCAAAACATAGGAGAATAATGTGCTTTAAAAATTTTTATGATAGATGATAGATAATAAAAACGTTAAATAATTTGACGTTAGAGTCTAGATTTCTATTACCAAAAAAAACAATCGGATGACAGCTTTTGCAAGCAGCATCAGAAATCGCCGAGAAAGAAACATATGTCTTTCTCACATTCGCGACATGTAGGGGACGACGGATAACGAATGACATCAAGTATTACATATTTACAGTGTTCGCGCGCATCGAGAATCGACGACAAATCAACGCGGATCGAGCTTCCGTGGACGATCCCGTTGATTCTGAGACGTTTCCACGTGGAGAGGTGTTCTCTCACGATCTATGGAGGCGCATACATAAATCTCAGATAAATCACGGAGCGGAGACGGCTCCGGGCTCTCGTCGGAGCGCATGCACGGAAAGCAAAAACGGTGGCTCGGCTTAAAAAGAAGCACCGGTAATCTCGCAGCGATGTGTCTCGCCGAACACTTAGAATTTCGATAAATTTAGGTGTAGACGAGATCTGATATAATCGGGAATCCATGTGGAAAACGACAATGTTTCTAATATGGACATGTAAAATAAAATTTTCACTTTTTAAGGACCTGTTTATAAAGTAATGACAACAGACTTTTTTGCAAATAATTATTTCGTCTCGTAATAAAATATCTGAATATTATATCAAAATTATAAAGATGATAGAAATATTGTTAAGGCATAAATAATTAAATTATTATATTATTAAATTTTTACGAAATAATTATTAATGTCTCTGGTTAAAAAAAAATCTAGGTAATTAATTGAGGTTTGCCTAATAATGTCCCATGTACGATTACGTTTGTAAACACTGTCCAGCTAATATGAATATTTATTTCTGAATGGTCGGTATATTCATCATTTCTCTACTTTGGGTTCCCGAAGCTGAAAGTGAAAGAAGCTAAAAGGCAGCGATAAGAACGGATGTCGTTCGAGAACACGTTGCTGGTTTGGCGCGTTTCCAGAAGGCACGCTTCTCTCGGACCCGTAAACAAAGCGCTCTTGACAAGGCATACTTTCCATGCCGGCGGCATCTTAGATCGAAATTAATCGTTCCTCTTTCTAGACGCAAGACGTATCCGCGACGTCGCGATGTTTGGCGAGTGAATTATTGCGGCCATTGCGGGACGCGTGCGTCCATTCCGCGCGGAATTTCTAAGGACACCATCAAATCGTCACTGATGATAATGGAGACACGCGTATTAGTTTTAATTCTAACGATACGAAAATTCTCGCGTATATAAACAACAATACATTTTATAACTATAAGAGGGAACAAAATACTTTTCACAACACCTCCACGGAAAGTTCGACTTTCCATGCCTGTAGAGAGGGGCGAAAGCGGTCAATTTCACGCCAAGGCGGCATAGCGGGCGGAAAGTAACCACTTTCCTCCCTAGGGCGGAAAGTGACCACTTTCCACCCGCTAAACAGGGAGGAAAGTGGTCACTTTCCGCCCTAGGGAGGAAAGTAACCACTTTCCGCCCGCTATGCCGCCTTGGCGTGAAATTGACCACTCTCGCCTCTCTCTAGGCATGGAAGTCGAACTTTCCGTAAAGGTATTGTGAAAAATATCGTGTGCACCTCGGGGCGAAAGCTTTTTCAGACTCGTGTGATTTGCCGCCCGAGCCGAAGGCGAGGGCGGCAAACTTCACACTCGTCTGAAAAACGCTACTTTCGCCCCGAGGTGCACAATATACTATTGTAATACCTATTTATAAGTAAAGACTATAAGTTTCCTAAAAATATAATTCTGCGCTAAATAAATTTCGTTAAGTGCGATCATGAGATTTCTGCAAAAATTATTGTGCATAAATTAGTATATTATAAAGACTTTAAATATTTTCCCGCTATGCAAATATGAGAATTTCTATTCTCTATACACACGATATAAAAGAATGTTACGTTTAATATTATCAATAAATAATAATACACTTTTCCTGCCTTTTTCATCTTTAAAATCTTTGTGCTAAAATTACAGTTTCTAATATAGTAAATTCTACTTTGGCTATAGACAATAAATTATTATTTTATGTTATGATACGTAAATTATTGTATATATCTTATGTTATATTCTTTTTTTTTTGTATTTAACATACAGCAATTTATGATATCGATATTAAATAAGCACAAAGGACTTCCACTTTGTTGCATCTTAATAATAGCAAATGTCAGAAAGGAAAAGTGCCCTCGATAAGTCTCGTTTTACGTCTGCGAGGCCTCGATCTCGTTAATCGCGCGCTTATAAGGAAGAAACGGCGATTGATCGCGCGGAAATGCGGAGAATCCGCTCTGATTAGGCACACGCGGGTTTTTAATACTCGATACTCTCATAGCTGATGATTTGTGTGCCACGTCGAACAGAACGCTTCATTCAGAATCCGTTTCCACCGCACTCGTTATCAAGACGTAAACGCGCAACGAGATAACGTCCCGCCCCGCGCGCAGTTAGCTTCGAAATTACATTTCTTCGTCTTTAATCGGGGCAAAATATATTCAGCTGAATGTGCGTGAACTGTTGTGAAACAATTCGCTTTCCGAGAATGATCACTTACGAAATAACGAATATTAGAAAATTATCGATATAAGAAAAAAACGTCTTTATCTAAAAAAAAAATCGAGATACAGTTTGAAAGTTTAAGTGATAGAGTTTGATTCTTTCGGATCTTTTTACATTTTACTATTACAAACACATAATTAAAAACTTTAATAGAAATTTATTATAATTATTTTTTACTGTCTGAATAAATTAAAAGACCGAAAGGGTTAAAAAGATGTCACATCGTGGAAAGGTTAGATATGAGTGAAAAATAATCTCTATCAAAAATTCCCTGTGTCCCTAAAATATGTCATTTAAAGAGATAAAAGTTATAAAACTATAATAAAGAACGAGTACATCAAGATTCTGAAAAAATATGTTAATAGAAGATTAAAATTAAGTCCGTGATCAGAAGAGAGAGGACGGTCGTGAGAACTGAGAATACGAATGTCCGAAAAACAGGAAGCTAACCCGACAGCGTCGGGACTCACGCGACGGCGAAAACTCCGAGAGGAGGATGGAAGGAAGAGGCGCGCGCGCGCAAGAGGATGCTACGGAGATTTGGTACGGTTCCAGCGGCTCCAGCGATGGCCGCGTTCGCTATATATTCCGTTTTATCGTTTCCCTCGCGAGGAGAGCAGAAGAGGGAGTGAGAGAAAGAGAAGATACGGTCAACCCCGGCGATAACCCCGGCGTCTGACCTTATTATATCTCGCAGCGCGCGCGGCGGAGGGCTCCTCCTCGACGATATAATTTTAACGGCGGCGCCCCCGGTGCACGTCTCGCTCGCCCATTTCTCTCGCCGTGCCACCGAAGGAGCGAGTGAGATAATGGATTTCCTGGAAGCCGCGGTAGCGCCCGCCCGGCCCGACCGGCCGGGCCGGTGCATCCGACGGGACAATCGAGGCCGCGAGTCAATGAATTTTCCCCATGAATGAAGCCGCGCCGGTCTCGCCGCGCCCTATCGCGCGCGTCTCCCGCGACGAAAGCGCTCGAACAATCGAGATCGCGATTTTCTTCGCGTTCTTCTCACGCGAGTCTTCCACGCGATCTCGGCCACAGACGAGAAGTTCAGAACCAGAGCCGAGCCGGGGTTGCGGAATGCGCGACGAGTTCGATGTGTCGTTGCAACACGAAACGTTTAAGAGGATTATATGGGACGTATGCTAATCGTTTGACTATAATTGATGTAATCCAAACGAAATTGGTGTGGGTGTGTATGTGGGAAAAGGTTTTTCCATTAATAAATTCAAATTTTAACTTGAACTTTACAGATGGAGGGTTACAGAAGAATTCAAGTACTTAAATATGGCAGTTTTCATTATTTGACTATTCTATTACCCAAATGTCTTAATACTTTATTCGGTCTATTATCTGAACACAGAAAACTCTTCTCTTATTAAAAAAAAAAAGAAAAATACTATACATGATGTTTGCTTCCTAAAGATGATATGCCGTCTTCTTTTGAAGCACTCGTGGCATTTGATAAAGAGCTTAGATGGTTTTAAGGCATAGAAATGACACAATATTGCGCAATTAAATGCGTTAGAAAAACTTGTTTGATTTAATAGAGATCCATAACTTTTTTAAGCAAATTATCAATTTTCTCGATTTTTAATATTCTCGCTGTGAAGCAGATAAAACTCGAGAGTTAAGAAAGCGATGATTCTACCGTCCGAAATTTTGCTTGTCCGAGACTGTTTGTATTTTTTCATTAGTTCAGATAAAAAAAGGTTTCATGTTTGAAGAAGAGAAAAAAAAAGCTGAATTAATTTCACGTCCAACGTACTTTCGAATAAAATGAGAGCGCGATTCTGTGAACGTATATAAATTAATGGATTTATGCATCTCTCTCAATAGCGCTCTACGACTTTATCCATCTAGCGATGTGGGATTTCCGCGTATTGCGAGAAAACGAAGATCTATGGATCTAAATCGATTCCACGAATTTTACGCATTAAGATACGCGGCCGTAAAGTGTGATACGCTCGTCACTGTACCGGAGTATTGTTGGTGTGACATAGCGTGACCCAATATTGCATCACTGGTAACGCGAAGTAAACAGCCGTTTTTACGTACATATCGCGTCTAATCGCCTTGAGATAACAAATGCTGAAAACAGTGATTACGATGCATCTCTTTTAATTGGACATACTATCTGTTGACATCGTGACGTTCCCATAAAAATCGTGAAACAAGAACGTTCCGTTCGACGATCTAAATTTGATAAAACCAAGAAAGAAAATTTAATATTATTGTACAATAAAAGAATATAAAAGTAATCTAAAGTAGCATGGATAAAAATTTCAAGTTTCCTTCCTTTTTTTACGTACACGGAGAGAATTTTTTTGTTATATTTTACCCTTAAATTCACTACAAACTTGGGACAACTTGGCAACCAAGGAATTTTTAAAATATACAAAAGATATTTTACAAACAACGTGATAAAAATTACCAAGCAGATTGGTAAATTTCGAAAAATTATTGAAATTTCCTAGATATATTTTAGTAAAATTAATCAAACATATTTTATATTTTAATGTAATAGATATTAATATTTCTTATTATGGTAGATATTAATCAGAATAGCTCGCATACAATTTTTGGTGGTACATGTTGTCCCACAACTACCATGATTTCAGGATAAATTTTAAGAGAAAATTCTCTCCGTGTACTATTTCTAAAGAACACCATTTATATATACTAGAATATATATATTCATAAAATAAAAAAATAAATTAGAACAGATATATTTGCGTGTTAAAGATTTAAAAAAAGTATAGGTCCAGTTTTGCCATATTTATTTTAAGTGTGTGACAGACATTTTTCAACAAATTAAGAGTGAGAATAGCAACCGTGTTTATTTGTGACAATAATTTCTATAGCCATGAAATTTTCGATTTAAAAAATATAAAAATTCGGAATTATGTAGATATGTTAAAACAAATTTAGCTAATAAATGTATCGAAAAAATTTTTTATTTAAAAATAATTCGTACTGCATGGAATAAAAACTAAACCTGTCCGCGATTGATAGAGTAAAGGCTTAATGATAATATCCGACGGCGCGGTACGCATTCGCGCACGAGGATCAAAGGAATCAAAAGGATTGTCTGCCGAGGAACCGCGGCCGCTGCCTTCCGTTTCTTGATGGAGTAATGCGTGCGTTTGTTATGTTTCAATTGCCGTTTTGCCACCCACGCGCCAGTTCTCTTCAGGCTCATACATGTTGATCGAATCGTCTATTCGATCAATTCGTTTATTCGATCGTCCGCTGACTTATTTAAAATCGCACTTTTGACAGATACGTCCCGGTCTTTGATAACTTCGATGCATTTCAAACCGGGTATTAATACTAGAATAAATTTGGTGAAATTAGGTCGCGTGTTTCGATAGCACAAAAAATCAATTCACCGAAATTGTGCTACTATCCTTTCATATTATTTTGTGCACACGTAACTGCAATAAATGCTATTTAATCTTTTTAAAATTTATAGGAGTGATATAAAAAATTGATGAATTTTCGGCTCCCAAAGCTCATAGCACATTATAAGTAATAATAAATTAAACATTTTTTATCTATATTGCAATTTTAATTATGCTATGTAAAAACAGGTAATTTAGAATTAAATTATTTTAGTTCTAATTGTGATATAGGAGCATTAAAGCAGAAGATTTATACTTACATACATACACATAAGTTTCAACATTTTAGATATAGATTGCATTTATATATATCCGTGCACATTCAGTTTTTAAATGTTAAATATATGTCCTGAATTAATTTGCATACGCACGTATACACGTTTAATCGTTGTTTATTTAATCCAGACCTATTCAAAGGCCGGATGTTATTGCCCTAGATATCACGTCTGATTTCGTAATCCGTCGTGATTAAATGAAAACAGCGGAAATAGCAATGGAATTTAAAATAGTGCAAATCGCCGAACGATCGCAAACGTTGCAGCGAGATCGTAACGACGCAGATTTAAAGCTTCTCGCAAGAGATCGCGAAATAATCATCACGGTAACGGAACGATCGGCAAATTATAGCCGATGCGGTAAGTTAATATCCGCAATGTTGCACAGAGGAACGATAATTTCCTCTAAGGACGTATGATGGAGGGCGTAGCATGTGTTTTCGATTCTCCATCGATCGTTCGTCGATCGAGCGAAAAACATCGGCGCGGCGAGGATGCCGGTGGATGCCGTTGCGTAACTCCTCGAGAAATAAATTGCAACGAGTAGGAATCGATCGCGCCGACCTCGATTAACCCTTTAACTACGAGTGAGTCGTATCCAAATCTCTCCGTGCTCGCCGAAGTCATTTTTCATGAAATTCCGCGTGGATTTCCTGAAACACTTTTTTTATATTAATATGATAAATGTTTTATCATATATCATGTTAAATATAATAAAATATCATAAATTGATGAGAATTACAATTCCAGCGTTTTTACAAATTCTTAAATAAGTCGGTGCTTGCATTGTGTGCCTTAATCTTTAAATTGTTTATAGGTTTTCACTTGATATTTGAATATTTGCAATTTCTGAATCATTAAATCTCTATTTTTTTCTAGAATTTATATATATATTACTAAAAATCTAAGTTCACGCCCATATTATAAAAATTTTAATTTCCTAATCTGCACATTCTTCAATCTTTATATGTTCGAAGGTTTAAATGGCACTGTGGAGTCTAAATATCCGTTGATATATTTGCTGAAGCTTTTATGTATCATTGAACGTAAGAATTACTGGACGCACAGGCCTAGATCTGAGTAACGAACTAATACACAAAGAGCATAATTTTCATCTCCCCGAGCTCTCAATTAAGCCCTCGACGCGGACTATAAGCGTACGGTGAATCATGCGGGAATCGGAATGCCAAATCGAGCGATTGTCATAGCTCGTTTAGAGCCCACCGAGACTTTTAGCCCTGGCTTAATTAACGAGGTCGATGGAAGAGAACCAACACCAGAGTAAGTGCTGGAACGCTAATAATTCCCGTTCTAATAATTCCCACCACGGCACGGCTGCATTATGAAATATATGTCGGTTGTCTTCAATTATCCAAGAATGTCATTAACGATGACGATAATAGCGAATATCGATGTAACTTCATCAAAATCAGCAAACATTTATAGTTATTTCAAAACTTTAATTAGCGGGCTCAAATGTTGCTTACGCTATTTTATAACTTCGAAAGACTGGTTCTGTAATCCGGTTATCTTATCGAAGATCAATTTTTTTTCTAGCCCTAGACAAGGAACGTTCTCTATAACACTTGAAAACGCAATCGCGATCGTGTAGCATGGTGCTGCAAAGTGGCGAAAAAAGTTGATTCGTTCGTTCTCTCCTCCTCGGGGGGGCTCTCAATTAGTATCTTTGCTCGTGGAAAATGCGCGGACGCCATCATGATGCCGGAACGACGCGACGAACAGCACGAGCGGCTCCGGCTCGCTCGCTCGCTCGCTCGCTCGCTCGCTTACGTACGCAAAGGAGGCCCGCTTTTAATGCGTGCGTGTCGGTGCGTAAGTGAGAGGCGGAGCCGTGCCTCGACGGAGGTCATAGGGCAATACCAATCACAGCCCCGTGATAACCATTCTCCTGCCATGCGTCCCGCGGATGCGTGCGTGAGTGCGTGCGTGAGTGCATGCGTGCGCGAACGCGAGCGTGCGTCATAGTTGCAAAACTAATTATTTCTCGCGGCACTCTTGTTGTCGGGCGTATCCCGTCGAACTTCGCGATTTTCAGGGAGAGGGAAAGAGGAGATAGAGAGAGAGAGAGAGGAGGGAGAGGGAGATCGGCATAATCGAGTTTGCATACGATTTTACCGAAGGTACCGATTCTTCGCGAAGGAAACGGGAACGAAGATTCATTCCGGCGCTTCCAGGAAGTTCAAAGTTTTCATCGCTAAATCGCGGATTTGACTGATTATTGAACGACTTCGTTCCGGAACTGTCACGTTCGCGGTTCGCATCGTCGCCGATTGCAGCTGTCCGCTGTAAGAGCCCGCGCCGTTCTCTTGCTATCTGGCTGGCGCCGCATCTGGAGCTAAACGCGTGTCCTGTCGGATTAGCAATTTTATCTGCCCGGTATGAAGATTTCCTTCGCGTTGCCGCGCGAGAAACCGATAATAATTATACGATTGCATTTAACGCTGGATGCTACATGAGTCTCGGCTCACGATAATGTATGATGGAACGTGCTCTTCATGTTAAATAAATTGTTAATGCAGTTATAATTACATTATAGAGCTTCTGAAGGACTCGCATTTTACATACACTTACATAGATAGCAGATATAATTTAAACATTTCAAACATAAAAGTAGGATGAGTTACGAAAAAGAATTGAATCGCTTGAAATAATGAGATAGAAAGAATTCAAAGCCATTATTTAATAAGAAGCTTCCTTTTATCGAAAAAATCTAATATTGAAAAAATTAAACCTATCCAAATATTTAATCTTTTCAATTTTTGGCTGATTCTTCATCGTACTGATTTTTCTAGAGATATTTCGCACAAGACTGATGAAGTCAACGCGTTGCATTTGTCAAACGTAATTTGTAAGCACGCGTTTAGTATTCTAGAGAAAGATAGACGTAACTATACGCAATACATGCAAACTTCCTGCGGTCGCGGAGAATTCGTTCGTTGGTTAGCGAGGGAAAGGAAACTCACGCGGAAATGGACGGTAATACATCACCGGGATCAATCCAATCGCATTTTCTCGAGAGTCAACCGTCGGCGCGCGTCGTGTCACGACTCGCATAATCGTACGATTTGTACGTGTCGCTGTGCCACCTACCCCGAGACGTGGGGTTTCTCTCTTCGAGGCAACACCGAACATTTCTGTCCTTGCCTCGAACACGAAATTCGCTCGTTGTTCGCGCGATTCCAAATGCGGCTGGAAGACACAACGCAATCATACTATTTTATGAATAAGAGATTCTGAGAGTCCCCGAGGATCTCGTCCAACTGAAAACTCGCATAATTTAGAACTAATTTTCTCATTGAGAAAAATGAATAATATTTCTTCAAAATCGTGCGTATAAAGCAGAAAATGTCGCGTTTATATATATTTTAATATCATTTTTATATCTATATGTATTTTTACGTCGTTATTTCAATTTTGCGTGTAATATATCGTATACGTGATAATATTTACTTTCTTTTAACTTAATTGAGTTCTTTGTTTGAAACTCTTATCTGGCCGTTAATATTTTCTTCGGTAGAATTAACTGAGATATTTGGGAAAATAAACTGTTTATTAAATGCATATACAATAATAAAAATAAACTACGATAATATATAATTATAGGATAGTTAAAATAAGAATTTCTTAGAAATTCCTTAATAATTGGCCTAGCCAATAGCTACAACTTTAATCAGTTCCTGTAACGCAATTTTCTTTCAGTAAAAGTGGCAGACATAGTCAGACGCCAATCTTGGTATCTGTAGTTTTGCAATTTCTCCTTATGCATTTTTCTTTAATATATAATAATATAATTATAATCAAAATTTTGATTTATACTAAAAATTTGTTACTAAAAGTAATGCAGTGTTGAATGCTACTGTAATTTATATGTAATTAAAAATTGAAATAAAAAATTATTATGTATAATAAGAAATTGAAATTTTCGATAATACCTGATCGACTGTTCGTCGCTGCGAGAGTTTATACATAAAAAAGCTAATAATTAATAAATAATGGTTCTTGAGCGACTCAAATCCGAGCTGCTAACGCCATCATCTCGGTGAAATGCTGTGAACTGGAGGCCAGAACTGGATTGAAGATGTCAGTAGCGGACGGGGATAAAATTACCATTCGCTGTAGAAGCAGTTGCGTGCTGCACATATATCTTTATCCATAAATAACAATACTAAAAGAAACAATTTTAATTTGATTCAAAAATTATTAATTTTTCGTAATATAAAGTGCTGATTATAATTAAAATGATTATTTCAAAAAAGGCAGGTATGTTTGAAAATAAATATTTTGTACGTAATAATGCGAAATCTCAAAAAATAATATTTTACAAGTATCTGAATTTGATAATAAATTGTTTGAAACAAAAACATACAATTGTTGCATTTTTCTCATTTCAATTTGCATTAAAGGAGCATTTATTTTTCGTTTTACGCGCTTTTTCAAAATAATTAATTTGATTGAGAATTGAATTAAGATAAAAGGCAAGTTTATATGCACATGTGTCACTTATATACAGAAATATAAAAATCTTTGTAAGATTTTATGGAATCTTTAAAAATCCAAGTTTTAGTTTGTAATATAATGTTATAAACAAAAAGTATAAAATACAATTTAATTATAATACATCAAAATGTGTTTTAATTTTATATCGTTTAATGTTGAGGTTGTAATTTAATTAAATCATGCTATACAATATAAAATGATATGATATTTCGTTCAATATATTATCTTAAAGCCGCAGATATGATACGTGTCCTCTTTATCACCCGAAGTTATAAAGTTATTTTCTTTATTGATTTCCGACAAACTTGCTATTTATATAATTTTATAGTTATACCGTTACACTATTACCGAACGAATTACCGAACTCTGCAAAGCCTCCGGGGTTGCATCTCCGCCAATGGAGCTCCATGCTAAAAATCGTGAACCATTGGAACGCCATGCAGGGAACACGTGTACGAGAACCGCTTGCGAGAGAGTTAAAATAAAAAACAATTTATTAACGACATAATTACAATAGTATATTCTGCGTGTGGAAAGCAATATTTCTCTTTTTTTTTATACATCGTTTTTTATTTTATCTCGGACCATTCGACAATAATTTCTCGATTTAATCACAAGCCTACTATAAAATATCCGCACTCGATATACCTCGTCCGTAGTGCGTCCGCGTGTGCGGTTCGTGTTCTGGGTCTTTCTCCTCCGTCCCCGAAACAAATAGCCGACGATTTGCGTGTAAACGGTTTTAAATAATCGTAAATCTTATACGGCAAATACCACATACATCCAGAACGGCCAGAACGGCCAGACATCGTTTGTTATACAAATTTATTTGACGAAATCTATTCTCATACAATCGAGTGCAATAATGCGTTCGCCTTTGTGCTTTATATGTCGAAATCAAGAAATGGGCTCTTGAAGTTTTCAAAAGAGGAAATAATATGATAATATTTAATTTAAGAGATTAATTTATATCGCAATAACTTAAAAATGCAATCTTTAAACTTTTTTAGATTATTAAATTTGAATAAATTTGTATTTGTGATAAATATTAAAGAAGAACTTGTTTAAAGAACAAATTAATAATTATTAATAATTATTATTAAATAATAAAATTATTATTAATAATTAATAAATAATTTTATAAATAAAATTATTATTAAATAATAATTAATAATTTTATAAATAAAATTATTAATTCATAATAATTAATTAATAATTTTATTAATTATTATTAATTAATAAAAACATACATACATTTTTCGATTTTTATTAAAGAACGTCTAAATGGTTTGAAAGATTACGTGTTTTTTTACATTATGAGAAGTAAATAAGTGCTTAATTTTGTTATAGATTATTTTATAAATTAAACATATATATTTATTCAAGGCATACGTACAAGCTCAGAAACTGAGACTTTTTCATATTAAAGTCGCCCATTTAAAAATTCAAGAAAAAGCACTGCATCATTACACTCGCTTGTACCACGACGATGTTATCTAGTCACCGTAGACTTACGACGCGCGGGACTGGCCGTGTCTAAGAGTTTACTATCGCTACGCTTGAACGGGATTAATCATGAAGAACTTCTACCTAATAACGCTATATACTAAGTCCGGCTTATAAAATTCAGCTAAATCACTGTACAAAACGACAACAAAATGAATCAAGCCGCGCTGATACGGAACATTATCGCGCAGTTACAGGTGACAGATAACACTCGTATCCCCGAATAAGGAATTCGTTTCGTTCACACACGATTGTCGCAACACACGTACTCGCTTCTGTTAATCCCGAGCGAAACCCGTGCTGATATTATTTCGGTTCCTCGGCAATGCGCATCGGGACGATTTAAGTGACTCACACGCGACCTAACGGTTTACGTAGAATACGGATGAGACGTAACGAAACGTGACACTAACAATAAGATGGAATAAAATGTAAGGAAAAGATAAAATTCTGGAAAGGATGAACCGCGATGTTCTTCGAATGTCAAATTTTTATGTTGGACACAAGCTGTACGTTTGTGACACAAATCTGATATAATTCTAAGTTTTCTCTAGCTGTTTTTCTACAATCATTGTAGTCCGAATAAATACAGCAGCTATTCGATATTTGTTATTTATAACTTATAATTAGCGTAAGTTATACATATTTAAATTATAGAATTTTTTAACTTTTCCTTTGCTTTCTTCTGAATGTCCTTTTTTGTAATTTACTGTATTATTTTCAGTTTGAGAACGCTTTCTTCTTAAGCTTCGTTACGCCTCAATCCGCAATTCTAGATTTTAAGCGTTGTAAAATGATAAGCGCAACGAAATATTTATCCAAGAGCACTTTGCGCAAATCGTTATTTCGCACACGGGGCAATCGAAGGATCGTCATCGTGTGCGATCCTCCTTGATCCTGGATGAGTAATATGCAGAAAGCAATAGATTCCACGATAAACAATCCATCCGAGAAGTGGCTTTCATATCATCAGATCGGCAACACTAATCTGTGCAGTTTTAGATGTTTGCCTAGCTTGATTTAAAATAACTGAGCTATCGCTCGTGACGTAATTTTAATCAAACAAAATAACCAGATCGTTGCTTTTTCATCATTTGCTTGTTTAAATTGCAATCGTGAAATATATGATCAATATAGAATAGTTTAGCATTAAGTCCTAGCATTAATATTTGTGCATCGCCGAATTTGTTTCGAAATTCACTTACCTGCCTCAGATTAGCGCGTCTATCATTTAATTCTCTGTCTAAAAATAGACAATAAAAGAATTGAATCATAGCCAACTTTTTATCTAGTATTTAAGGAAATGATTTTGTTCTATTCATGATTTTTTATAGACGTGTTAAGATTCAATACTAATTATTTATTCTTCAGTGGGAAGAGCTTTATTCTTGTAAGAGAATTTCCATGCCTCTCTCCCGAGACACGCTTCAGCAAAAGTCTTTCTAAAATAATCTCACGCGCAGATTTTAACCGGTGATCTCAGTATTTGTAACTTCGAAACATTACTCATCCAGGCTTAAAGTGTATCGATTAAACAACCGAAGAAACGGCTCCTCTCGATATTCGAACGCGAAGAAATAATTGTTCCGCTTTGCTACATACGGTCGATATACGTGCGTGTGCGTGTGATTAATCGTATATGTATGATATTACATAATCCGAGAATCCTACCATATCGCGACAGAAAGAAATCACATGAACGGAACTCGACAAGATGACAGCTACAAGAGAGACAGAAGACGCGAATGTGTAGGAAGCGACTCCTATTTCGACGAGAGAAAAGAAAGAAAAAGAAGAAAAAAAAATAAGAGGCTCCTCGCCGAAGAAAAAAAGTAACTTAACAACTAATTAGTACGAATTAGCTAGGAGAGATCTATCGCGGTTTCTTTCATTTAAATTAACCGTAAAATTAACAACTAATCAGTATTCGTACAATGATAAGAACACTAGCGTAAACACGAGCAAAAACGTGTGATTGGATGATATACCGTACGTTTAACACACCCGTAATGCGATTCATCATGCGCGATATACAATAATAAAAAGTCGAGGATGGCAGTACAGCGGTAACCAATTAAACACCGGAGCTCAAACTGCCTTTGCTCTTAATAATATTTAGTTGCCTCGTCAGTATTTACAGTGTACATCGATAATCAATACCGTTAAGTCTAACTTGGAGATTTCCCTCTCACGTGTCCTCAGAATTACGTTTTACATCAAATGTGTAAGAACTCGATACGTGCGTACATACATCTCGTCACCACTCCGCTTATGTTATAATCGCTCGTTCCCTCTCTCTCGCTTTCAGAATAAAGAGAAAAAAATGTACACCCACCTGACTTCGAATTCAGAGCACACCTATAATTCAACACCTAAATTTAGCGCATATTACACTTCCCTCTCTCTTTGCTAAAAGGTATCTCTATGTATATATATATATATATATACTTTTTTACATATATACTTATATATTTATATATATGCACTGTTCCAGGGCACCGAAACTTGTTGCGTCGAAGGCATCTCGTGGCTATTGTTGTATCATTTATTTAGACTTTCTCTTTAAATAAATAAATTGCGATTACTTCTTCGTTTTTTTTTTCTTTTCTTTTACTTAGTAGCATGGACGTCAGAGCATCTGTACTCAATGGCGACAAGGAGAGACTAAAAGTATTCCGTAAGTAGCTCCCTAACTTTCCCGCTTACACGTTACACTCGTCGATTTAACTCCTAGCATAGTGCAGAAAATAGTTTTCACCTTTTTTTTCTACTAGCTTTATTTCGCGGGTGATTTTCTTCCTTTCTTTTTTTCTCTTTGTTTAAATTACTGGCTTAACTGGTAGTACACCGTAATCTAGGCGCTCTCTGCTTTATTTAAACTACCTGGAGAAACTTTATTCGGTAAACGGCGTTAAGATACATACGCAGGCGGAGTAGTCGTACGAAACTAATCTCTTCGTCGAATGTACAGTACAGCGTGATTGCGTGATTATTAAGTGGAGACACGCCGGAACGTTACGTGGAAGGAGCGTTGAGAATTTTCTTTTTTTTTTTATACATGTACTATATTATCCAAAACGCAATTACGTTTCGAACGCGCACGCGTGCATTTCCTTTGTTTAATGTTATAGGTACTTCTGTGTGAATGTATGTTTGTTATCTTAAATGTTACCTAGTCTTTATCGTTATTACGCTATTTTATTACCAAGGTGCCCTGGTTGTCAGCAAAACTACGAAATGTATATCGTAAAATTGTTCACAGTGCGATCGAAAGAAAAGGTATCCGGTTTCATCGAGTGTTAAAATACACGTGCGTACGATTTTCTACATCGTTCGTAACACACTGCCTTATTTCCTTATCGTTTTCCATCGAAGAAGTGGCATGTCTGGCTCATCTCTTTCGTTTAAACGTACGGGTTTTGTTGGGCTGTCTGTTAGGAACCTTAATAAGGCAACGAAGGAGCCCTGAATCTTACAAGTGTAATCTTTCTCTCTCCCTTCTTACGCCTTTTTACGGTATCTTTTAAAGCCTAGCATCCTTTATCGTGTATTCAGACACGGCTAAATGTTTATTATTGCCTTACAAGAGAAAGAGAGATAAAGAAAGAGAGAGACCCGGTACCGAAAGTATACCCCATTACACAATGCTGAAATGCAATGATAAAACATGTAAAATATATATTAGGTAATATATATTATTTGTTTATATATGAAAAGATTCGCGCGCGTGTCATTAATTCTGTCAATAATTCCCTCAGTTTCGTGAACGGATCTAAGCTCTCAAAAGTAGCGCAAAAATACATAATATTATAAAATTCCATCGTAACAACTTTTAAATTTTCAAGACATATCGAAATACGATTAATCACATATATACAACATCAATAAAAGCGTAGACATCCGCTAACAGACAAAAAGGTCCGAAGGTAGCGGATATTTTCAACAACTTCACATATCACAGAGAGTTAATTATAAATACAACGTTTGAACAGAGAAAAGGAGAGAGCTTGATTCGAGAGCTTAGCCGAGCGTTCGACAAATGTATTTCGCGCAATAAAATTTTGTTGACACGCGCGTCGCGTAGATAAATAAGAAGTACGTGTGAGGATCACGGGACCGAGGCTCCCTCCGATCGTTTCCGTTTAATACCATTACCACAGAGAGCTTATTATGCTACGCTTCGCACAAAACGCCTCCTCCGCGGCACGACAAGAGTAAAGAATAATGCTTCTCGACGGGGATACAAACGAGGATCACCGTAAGTCACACAAAACTTCGCTCGCATCGCCTTATCGCGCGTTATCGACGCACGCGTTGAGGCATGCAATATTCGTGTATTGTGCACCTTTATCGCTATACTCTCCCGTATCCATCCGCTTGTCCGGGCTTTCGGTTGGATCGTGCTCTTCGCCTCGCTCGCAACTGTCGATATCCGTGATTGATGCTGCGCGTATTTATGACAATCCATGGTCATCACATATATACAAATAAGAATGACTTGTGTCCGATATTTGAACTGCGTCCAAGAGACAGGATCAACCGTCCGTCATACGCGACACCATTGCCGTCGACGATGGCGGATGAGGATGATGTACCAAGGCCGGAATTTCGATCACGTCAGCTGGCTGCTGATTGACGACGGCGCTGTTGATCGAGCAGGAAGTGAGGGGTTGCTATTTCTTGGTCGGCGTGCCCCGCTGTGTCAGACCCTCGAAGCGCTTGAAGGTGTAATTAATAAATACCCAGTCCTTGTATATTACCTCGCCGTCCTGTGGCATCGGCGCGGACGCTGTAATGAGGCAAAACGAAAGAATAAAGCGTGCGTTTCAGAGACTATTGGATGCAATAATGATAATACAGGACAAGATATACGTACGTATCTCTAATTTCACGTCTGGAAATTCGTCGAAGTTTGACGTGTCGTCGATGGACCGCACCTCGACCGGTATGGCGGCTGGTCTTTCCCTGATGTGCTCCCAATCGACACCGCGGAAGAAGGGCGCTAACTTGAGCTCTTCGATGCCTCTTTGTGCCCCTGCGAGACAATCAACGATAAAGATTAGTTTCACGATTAGATTTATTGCCGTGAAAGAGATTTACTTTTATTTTAATGATTCCGAAATTAAATTCCAGAAATTTACCTAATCTTCTATCGGCTTCGCAGCAAAATCTGATAATGGTATCTTTAGCCTCTTCGCTAATGGGAACCTCCGGCGGAAACACTAACGTTTCTCGCCAGTTCATTACTTTTCTATACGTCTCTTGTGGATTCTCACTACAGAATGGTGGATATCCTAAAATAGAGTTATGTTATTATTAGTTAGATCTCTAACATAAATTATTTTTTAAAAATTTTATTACATTCATGTTTATCCCTCATAGGTATTTTGCAATCAATATAATCGTTGCTATAACATTATTTATATAATATGTAAACTACATTTACATGATATAGTAATATATGGTATAACGAAGAAGTATTTTTTTGTATACTAAAAGAATAACTTTTGAAACAACTAAGAATAATTCATATAAATAGATCGACAATTATGTAGATCATTTCTTAAATAATTTATTAATTACAAATGAATTTAAAAAGGACAATACGCAAGGGATCGTACCTATAAGCATCTCGTACATGATAACTCCCAGGGACCAACAGTCGCAAGCCGGTCCGTAACCTGTTTGCAGAAACACTTCCGGCGCAATGTAGTCCGGAGTGCCTACCGTACTGTAAGCCAGCGCTCTCCTGTTTCTCTTCCAGCTCTCGGCTCTCCTTTTGCTGTCCATCGCACCGCCGCTTCCACTCCCGCATGATGTCACTGTGTGAGAAACAGATGAGGCATTAGTTAAATTATAAACCGACATTACGTAAATATTTATCTCCGGCGCATACGAGAAACGTCGTTACTTACTGAAATCGGAAGGTTTCGCTTGACTCAGGTCTCGGTAGAAATCAGTTCTGTGTGATTTCTTCAAACCCGTGCACAGCCCAAAATCAGAAAGTTTTATGTGGCCCCGTGCATCCAGCAACAGGTTGTCTGGCTTGATGTCTCTGCAGAATAGTTAAATTAATATAAACAATTGTTTATTGTATATATATATAACGTATACAAAAATTACAAGTATAAATGCAGATCAAATTATGTAATTTGAAAGTTCAAAACTCTTGATTACTAGAACGATAAGAATTACATTTAAAAATCACCAAAAAAGACCCTCGCAAATATATTTAGAACAGGAAAGACTTTAAAAGATTGAAATAAATGACTTGTAATATAATTAAACTTCATTTAAATCACTCTATTTAATTATTTCTCTTTCCAAAACGGATCTTGACGAAACCGCGACGAACTTACCTATGAATAAAACCTAATTTGTGTATGGAGTCGATCGCTAATGCCGTTTCGGAAATATAAAATTGCGTGCACTCCTCGGAAAGCGTGTCCTTCTTCATGAGCAGCGTCATCATGTCACCTGTAATTCATCCCGCACGAGTTATTCGCGATATACCTAGGAGTAGCGCTTCCGTTTTCAGCCGTGTCGCTGAAGACCGATAGCGGGACTTACCGCCGGGCAGAAACTCCATTATTAGATAGAGATTTATAGGATCCTGGAAACTGTAGTACATCTTCACGACCCACTGATGGTCCGCTTCCACGAGAACGTCCCTCTCCGCTCTGACGTGCGCGACTTGCTCCTTCTCGAGCATGTCCGCTTTCCGGAGGATCTTCATCGCGTACACGTGTCCAGTGTCCTTCTTCTGCACGAGTCTCACCTGTTCGTTTTTTTTTTTTCACAAAACAGCGCGTTTTGAGTGAAAATACCGGCAGACTTCCGTGGCGAGCGATTAAAAGCGTTCTCCCGTTCTAATCTCGAACTTTACGAAAGGGATTCCACTTGCTCCGCGAAGCGAGGCGAAACGCTACTTCTTCTGAGAAGTAATGAGAAAATTTCGCTCTCTCTCCTGGACGTGACTACCGCCTGAGAGAGCCTCTCGCGTATTTCTGTTATTATACGTAATTATTACACTCACAAGCATAGAGAAGTCAATTTTCATCTTTAATGTTAAATCGCTACATAATTATGAATAATTTATATGTGGCACACATACGATGAGTATGTCATTTAAAATGTCATTTAAACGAAGAAAATATAATTTATAAGATAGCATTAAGAATTGACATTCCTCGACAAAATAAAGGCGTTCGATAACATCTGCTTATTTAACACCTATATTTATGAAATCCTGCAGATATATATCTATATATTGTAACAAATCGCATTTACAATTAAAATTTCTTCCGTATTTCTCTCAAATTACGTAAACTACTTACGAACTGCGTGGAAAATTACGACAAATTGTACGCCGATTACGACATCGCGACTTTTTGTTCTCATTACATCGCAAGAAAAAGCATCGCTTCACAATTCCTCGTATCAAGCCGCAGCGAATCTAGCGCAATTAAACCCACATCTAACTATCCTAACTCGCTCGCTCATTAGCCGCGTCATCAGCTATCGATCCTCACCTCGCCGAATGCCCCCCTGCCAATGACCTTGAGGGGCTCGAAATCCTCGACGCCAAGCCTGGACCGTTTCAGCCGGAGGAACTCGGTCTCCTTCTGGGCATGCTGCAGCCTCTTCTCCTGCTTCTGCTGCTCCGAGAGGCCCTCATCCTTGAGGGACTCCTCGAGCTTCGCCAGCCTCTGCTTCCGCTCGATGTGCTGCGCTATCAGATTGCTGTAGTAGTTCTCCAGCGTTACCTGCAAAAGGCAAAACGCGATTATTATCATCATATGTACCAAGCTCGTATGATCCTTCACTTCCTGTCGTCGCTCGAGAGCTCGACGTAATGCGATCGATAACGTTTTATCTCGCGCACGACAAAACCACTTCCGCTGGTCGCGCGCGCGGTTACCACGGCTGGCGCGATTATTATGCTCGCTGAGATCAGAGGTTCGCGAGACGTTTCGGAGCCAGCGTTATACTTCTCGCCGGAACAACCGCGTAGAGACGAAGAGAAAATTCTGAAGAGACTGAAAGAAATTCTTAAATAAATTCAGTAAACTGCCACCTTTCTAAATTGAAATTACAACTGTAGATGAAAATTCTACACGGAGAGAATTTTCTCTTAAAATTTACCCTGAAATCATGGTAGTTGTGGGACAACATGTACCACCAAGAATTTTATGTGAGCTATTCTGATTAATATCCACCATAATTATCCTGTTCAAACATTTAATAATCTTTTGTAATTATATAAATACGAACGTTCGTAAATGTCGTTAATTACGTAATTCACACGATCTCATTTCTGTCTAGCGGAGTGCTAAATTCCAGAGATTTTTTGCAATTTTCTCCGTTTCTAATTTCCCCAACTTTTTCGGGTTTTCACAGTTCTCCAAACTTGTAGCAACCCTTTTCATCGTGAAAGTTTGCGCAGACACGCTGACACGGGCAACTTTTTTGCAACGGTCAACAATTGTTATTAACGAAATTATCGAGCATTGTCGGCAACGCCGACAAACGTTGAGTAATCACGTGGTAATTAGCGTTACACAGTAACTATAGTGGGAAGAATTGGCTAACTTTCGGTAATTTTTTTTCTCAGGAAAGCATACGTGGTTATTATAAGCAAGGAGCGTTTCAAATTAAGCGGAAATTTTCGCAATTCGATGAGCAATACGACATGAGCAGTATAACATGATGATTTCCAAGTATTAATTCGCAACCGACATTTTATTTAGGCTTAATACTTTCGGGAAATTAAATTAATAAGGAAGCATTTTTTAATTATCAATTTTTTTCCTAGCAATATAATAACATTCAGATATTTATATCTACTAATCGAGATGTGTCTTTCGTGAGATATATAGATACTTTTTTCTCTCAGTCTCATATTTTATGAAATTTACAGAAATAGCATCGTAAATAGAAATTATCGTACATGCCGTTATTTGTAATTTTATTCATTATAATACAGTAAACAGACAGGGAATTGCAAATTTATTACATTATTAACTGTAATTCTGAATGGCGGCCGGTGAATTAAATCCAACCAAGCCGCGTCGGTTGGGTATAGAATATTGCAATGCTCATCTTGTTAAAACGGCGACCATTAATTAGCAACACAGTACGTCGACATTGCCTCTACATATTGCCGGTTAAAATTGTTCCGGTGTTGACCCACATTTCTTGCTCGTGCAAAATGTTCCTGGACATTCAAGGTTCTTTGCCGAGTAAGCGACGACTGAG
The DNA here is from genome assembly GCF_030848795.1 of Temnothorax nylanderi. NCBI lineage: Eukaryota > Metazoa > Arthropoda > Insecta > Hymenoptera > Formicidae > Temnothorax > Temnothorax nylanderi. The sequence continues at coordinate 270,758 of NW_027249137.1, forward strand.
AACGCGAATATTAAATTATCAGTTATGATGTAATAATTCTTCTATCGATTTCTACCGTTCTTTTAGCCGATTGACCGTACGGCGGGTCCGTGATCAGATTCAATTTATTAAGATATGAGAGCAGTGTTATTACATAGTTCAATTACTATATTATGTAACGTGTTTGTGTAACACAAGTTCCCTCGCATCGAAGTATGAAAGTTGGTAAGAAAATTTAATCGGTTTACGTGCCCTTCCGCATCGGAAACTTAAGATACTGATATATGCGTGTTTATAGGTTATTTAATAAAAAAAAAATAAAGAATCTCAACAAAATAAAAAATTAATTGATTCAAAAAGATAATAAAATTGTATCTTTACTTAATCTCAAAATAAAGGTAACACAAGCTTCTAATTGTCAAATTATTAAATGTCTGATGTTTTATTTGTGCAAAAATTATCATCACAGAGAAATATCTTCAAAATTAATTAGAAAATACCATCTTAATATAATCGTATCAATGTTTTATGCTATACTCTGTATATTAAATCATTTATTCCGAATGAATTGACGAATGCAATATAGAGAGCAAAATGGTCGCTATCTTAATGGAATAATCAAGTTGAAACTAAATCCGAACTCACCTTGGCCTTGGTCGCCTTGTCCAACGTGTGGCCGCTAAATCGGATCGTGCTCTCGGTGGCCGCCATCTCCAACACCCCTGCAACGAGTACAAGAAAAGAGGTCATTCAGTGTCATCAGTCTCCAGAGTTAATGTTGCCTAACGCAACTACTCTCAATGAAAGTATCGCTTGAACGAATTAAAAGGCAAACGACACCCTTGCAAAACTGACAGATAATTCGTTAAACGAAGGAAAATATCAGCTATTTCTGTATTAATTGTAGCACGACATTGTCAAAAAATAAATGTACCTAGGATATTTTATATTTTCTTTTCGTAAACAGAGAAGTGGAAATATACAAAATATTCGTTATATCTTTAAAACTTTAAACCATTTTTAAATTAAAGTTCATGTTTTAAATTTTACAGGTATATATATTTCAGTAGTATAATACATTAAGTTTTATGTTTTTCTGAAAATTCTGTTATCAGTTTTATTTTAAATTTCTATTTCATACATTTCTATTTTCTCCTATAAATACATATATTTTGTATTTTAACAAAAATAAACTGTTAAAGAGTATCTTAAGACATTTAATTGTTGTGTCGATTTAGTCTCTTATATTTTACAAAGTAGTTGTGTTGATATTTTGAAACCAGAAAAAATTTGATAAAACTAGAAAGTTTTATCGTTATTACCATTATTGGAACATCGGCGTTGAACACATTTAAGACACTCTATCTTCATCGTCACGCTTGAAGAAAAGAGTCTTATATGAAGAATTTACCCTGTATCGCACGCGTTACACAACAATGTTACACTGCCGATGACGTCGCTTGTCTTTTTAGAAACAAAAAAAATCTAAAGTTACACACCCACAAAAGATGACGGAACATTATAAACGCGCATTATGAGCAAATTGTCCCGACACTATTGTAAGCGTGGACCGCATTTATCTATTCGAAGGCCGACACGTGGAAAAAGTGAAAAATGAAAACGTCCGTCATATAATTATTTGAGCAATTTTTATGAGTCACCCTCCTCTGCAACATTAATTTTTTTCTGTGACATGTACTCGTGACGTCAACATTCAATGTAGCAATAGATATTCTGAGCAATTGTCGAGAAATTATTTATTTTGAATAATTATAAAAATTGTTTTATGTTTCACGTTAATAGTTGTGATTAAAGAAATCTAAACATAACTGTGTAAAGAATTTAACATGAATCTAGGGCGAATTAAATTTGAATCATACTCTGACTATTCTTAAATATTTAAAAAGTTAATTAAATATTAACATATCGTTTCTATATCTGAATTATTTTGAGACTGTTACAATGCAATTACAAAGTATTAATAAAATAATCATACATTTACGGCTTAAGAAAATATTCCTACTAATATTCCTATTATTAATTGTGATTATAATTGGACTAAAACAAGCATTCTTATATTTTTCATTTTCTTTTTAGAAAACTTACTATCGAGCGTTTCAAATGAATATTGTATATTGCCTTTCCAAACGTGAGGAAAATTGGTGAAATATGTTTCATTGTGATTCAATTGAATACATCGCGATACACTGTTTCTACGCTAACCCATATTTTCCTTTGACACTTTCTACACTAATCCGTTTTCCTTTGCAATTCAGGATTAAATGGCTGATGACAGGTGCTTAGGGTGACCCAATTACAACTTGCTACTCCACAACAAAGTCCCTTGCGTAACTCAAAGGGATTTTCAGGATGAAAGGTCCTTTGTTAATTTTGCGTTTTATAGCAAGCTGCATAACGTGCAGATAGATTTACAACCACGTGTTAAATATTTGAAATAACAACGTCAAACCGCGAAGAGCTTTACAACAGATGTTAATTTGTAATTACGTTGTAACGCTATTATTCTAACTCGCCGTATATCGCGGCTTTAAATAATTAAGATTTATAATTGCGTCTAGAACAGTCATTTAAAGTGAAGAGAGTGAATAAGAAAGATACGAAAGTTGTCATATTGCATTATGTACGTAACATTTTATATTTCGATAATCTTATAACGCGATTAATTATATTAATATATTATTATATATATAATTATAACATTTTTTATGCAGTTGAAAATAAAATAGGCTGTTTTAGTTCAAGATATTTATAGAAAATAAATGCTTATGAAATTTGCAACGAAATCTTTCAAGACAGAACAAGTCCTCATTGAATACATTTAAAGTGACAACGGAAGCATCATTACGTTATCAGGCTGACTGACGGAGCGACAAATCTCTCGTCCGGCTTAAAAGAACGGGACATTTCGCAACCGCACGACAAGTGTGTTTACCATAACGCAAATGATGGTTCTTCACGAGGGGGGGTTTATTTCGAGGACACCGGGTGGTGTCATCGAATGAATCATTATTACGCAATCATGCGTTGCCAGGTATCAGAGTGACAATGAGGCGCAAGAAGATCCGTTCTGTTGGGCAACTTGGCGGTGTTTCCTTTTACAAAAGTTGCACGTTATTACGCTTCCGCAATGACAGCACCGCAATGACTCACTTACAGAAATTTTATTCGTATAAATATTTAACGACACTAGAAAAATCGCGACTCCGTACGTGTCTTAGCTGCCACATCCTGCCTCATCTGTATTACAATCAGAAGATAGATAATTTTAATTGCATTATTTTAATTACATTATTTATTTTAATGAGAGAAACATTGTCGCGCGTAAACTTCGTTACTTTAATGATCGTGGTACACAGGCTTTGTCGGTGTAATGGCAAACGTGCGTTAATCTGTAGCGCACCTATTTGTTTCGATACTCAATTTAATAGGATCAACGGTACCTGGCGAGTGGTATTGATCCTGCAACGTTATGAAACAATTAACGTGGACATTAGTTCCACGTGTAAGACCGGGGCATTATACGACGCACGAAAGCAATTAAAATGTAAAATCGATCGCTAATAATTCATGTACATCTTATTTGTACTCGTTTTATGTGCGTAAATATATTAGTGTATTAAAAAAGCTGTTCTGTGATTACTTATTCCGTTTCTTCTGTGTTCGCACTTTGGAACTAGAGCAGATTGTTAAAAGATCAAACTGACACAGAACGGGGGAAAATTAACGAAAGTTCAACACAATTTCTTTTTCGTGTTTGATACACGAATTCGCCCGCAATGCAGCGGAGAAAGGTTCGATGGCCCGAGCTGCAGCACGGTGGATCTACATACAAGGGTTTCCCCTTGCGGTTTATTTTATGAGCGTTGATTAGACGCGCCTGTCAGGAATATCGCGCTATCGTAACTGCACTAGACGTTAATTATCTCGGACATCGTATTAATCATCGTTGCGTGATACGCGTTGCTTAACGGAGTTATGACACAATATATTCAACTAAAAGCAGAGCTCATTTGCTTGCCTGGGGTTAATTTGACTCATTTTAAAACGTAATTAAAACGACCAGTATTATTCCCTATAAAAACTCTTGGACACGTATATGACATGTACGTCAAACAGAATATTTTCCTAAAGCCCACAGAAGGACTGACTAATATCATGTACGTGGACATATGACATTTGTCCTTCTACCTTCAAGTCGCAAAGTGATATTGATTGTCCTGGTTCCAAATAGATATGTTCACGTGTCGGGAAGTGCGAAAGAGTATGAGAAAGATTGATCCAGAAAAAGTATCGAGTGATGACATAATTCGTATTGAAACCTCTTAACTCATTTAAGCTTTTATTTCTAAAAATTGCTACCATTTTCGTTATTTTCTCCGCTCTTACATAAACACCAGGGAATTATTTGCGCCGACAAAAATAAAAAAAACAAATAATAATTTTGATATTTAATTTCTTAATCGTTACAAAATCCTATCCTCTATTTAGTAGCCGTTCATTATCGACAACAATTAAAACTAAGAGTAGCAACGAAGATCTTTTCTTAGTACGCAGGCAAACTCTAAGTCAGGGCACAGTCAGTTGTGTTGATAATATCGTAACACCTTCAGGTTTCATCTCCCTCTGCCACAGTTTCCAAGTACAAACTATCTGGATCTGCTGAAAATCAACAAGTACATACGCACGAATCTGTGCACGTTTCAGGAAGGCTCTTCGGGTCGCACGTGGGTGTAATTCACGTTAAGCGACAGGATGGATGTCTATTAATTGCTGCCGCACGAGTAACACGAGTTGTAGAACATGTAAACAAACTCGGTGACGCGTTTTCCCGCGGAGCACACGTGTACGCGGATCATGCATACATCGTGCTCATACGCCACACCGTGTATCAAGACTTAATCACGATCGAGCGATCCTGCCCGATTACGCCACCATGGAAATTATCCAATCCTGCCGGGGAACTTTACAAACGTCAACGGGTTATTGGAGACTGAATATCAGATGGTATAATATGAAAACGTTTGACAGCAAAGAGGGAATATTATTAAACGACGCGCGATACAGGCAAGCACGCGCTTCACGAAACGACAAATTATCGTATAAACGCGTCTTCTCATGTGTCATCTGTCATGAATTGATGCAAATGGCGAATCAAAATAAAACAGTTACGACAGCACCTGAGAGAGTGCGATATCTCTTCAAGTTTAAATTCAACAAATTTAATTTACTTTATTTTTCTTCAGCAAAAATGTGATGAGAAACACGATTACAAACTTAAAAATTAAATGATTCTGCGAATAAAATCTAAAAAGTACAAATAAATAAAAAAACGATCACAATTAGAGTTAAATTAAAAAATAGTAGTCCCTTTATTAGACCTTTGTCGAAAACAAGAGAATTCGAGATGTTGAAAATTAATCATTAAAAGGATTCCATAAACACTAATGTAATGCAGAACATAAATTTCTGGCAAGACGCAGTCCGTTGTTGAGACGTCACGTCGCAGTAACCTTTAGGAAAGCGGCGCGGCGGGTCGCGTGCGAGAGAAAGAATCATATGTTCTCCAAGCGGAACGCAGGGGAACCGTAAAGCGAGTCTTTAAACGGCAGCGAAACGTGGGTGAATCATAGGGACAGTGTTTGACTTGAAGCATCTGCAATGTCGCGCACTTACGTCGGCATTTCAGCCTTGACGCTTATTAAATAATAACGGCGGCCCACCACCGATATTTATGCGGGCGCGTGGCATTTTGCTCGCATATCCGGCGCGTACAATCCGATATCTCCCGTCGGATTTACGCAAATAATCGCTACCGCGATTGCTGCGCCGTCATGTCAGCGCGATTAAAGCTGTCTGCATCCGGAGGAATAATTTCGTCGCGATGGTAGTTTCTTTTTCTTCAAACTGCAATAACCCCTACGCGGCGCGGTGGCTCACGCGTTATTCCGAAACGGATTCGTTCATCGATCAAATTACGCGTCGCGACGACAAATCACGGAACTTCGCGCAATTTCATTTCGCGACGGTGAAATGATTTTCTTCCTGTCTCCTTTCCCGATTGATATTTCTCCGATTGCGATTTCCGATTTTCCCGATTCACGCGATTTTCCAGATCCGCGTGGCGACTCGACGCCACGAAACAAAAACATACCGTTGAAATTTCTCCGTTTCCGATTTTCCATCTCGCGACTTTCGATCTGAAACTCTGCTCCGGCATGGTATTTGCCGATTCGTTTCACACGCAACAATCCGTTAGAACGCCATCCGCTGATTGCGTTACGGATTACAATGTCGCGCAGAACCGTCCCTACAGGCCATTAGATCTAGTTTGCCCATTGCAAGTATACAGAGAGCGACGTCATCAGAAAGTCGCGATGAAGATTCGTCGTAGATGATAGTTGAGTACGGTGAAACTTACGTCGAGGTCCGTCTCATCTCTCCGTAAAGAAAATCATCGAATAAAATTGAACAAGCGCTCGTCGCTCGTACTCAGAAATGCGCAAACTACATATCTTTTATTTTAAAAAGTAAGAAGATTTAAGTTTTCAAGTTAAGGAAAAATATAACGAAAGGTTTAAAATAAATTTCCTATTAAATTCGTCTGACAAACTCCTCACATTTAAAAAAGACAAAACATAAAATATCGAATTTCTCTTCGAAACTCTTAATTCGTCTCATAAAGCGTCCTGTAAAATCTGTTTATTTCATTATAATGTATACGTATCTTCTGTGTTTTTAATTGTCTTATACATATGAATTTGTCGAACGTCACGCCCATTCAATTTCATTTCCAGTCAAACAATCGTGCCTCTCGAATTTGCTTAAAGTAATCAATTCTGGCCTACATTTCGCTTCGGATCGGCAGCCCGTTGCGTGCAGCATGACGATTCTCACGCGGTAGTGATTTCACACGGCTCTCTTTCGCGACGGAGGGATACGGAAAATCGATTTCACGGCGCAAAAAGTCGACGGCGGGGCCGATCCTCTCGTCTTTCGCGAAGCGCGCGTGCGGCATATCGCGTGCGCGCTTTACGCGCACGACCAACCTACTTGCTCGGAGTGAGGATAACCGTAAATAACGGTCACTGCACTTTTTGCCGGATCGGCCGGACGGAATCGGTGAGTGCCTGAGTGCGCGAGGAGATCGGCGAGATCGACGGTTCCCTCGCTTGTCTCTCGCCTATTTTCAACGATACTCCCGAAAATAGAGATGAGAGAGGCGAACAAGAGCGAGTACATTTAGATAGGAGAAACGAGAGTTTCTAAATATTAACAAGAAATGTTTTTGGTAAACGAGATAATGGTCAGCGTTCAAAAGTTGATGATATACAGCATGAAAAATAAGTACAGATTTTCTCCAATTTAGTTTTAGGTGCAGTTTTATTCTTCTTTATAAGAAAATTTGAAAGACTATAATCTTTCACAACAATTAATATATACTTTCTGCGAATTAAAGAATGCAGTGGTGTAACATTGACTCAATAAAAAACGACTAATGAATCGACGACGACTTATGACGGCAGAATTTAAGTCCGACAAAAGCCGATCAATAGGATTGCTCGATTTTTAATTTTTACGTCCCATGCAGAATGGAATTGATGTTTTCGCAATGTGACGTGGTTGGTTCGGACATATTTTAATACGATTATAAAGCAAATAATACTCCGGCAGAAATTGACGTCGTGTAAATATGGACGAGTGATGGCTTTCATTCTATTGGTTGCCGAGCAGGGCTTCTCTGCCATATTACATAAGACATGGTTCCCGCACGGGTGTTAAGTCCCGCAGCTAGAAATGGAAATGTAACGAATGAAAATGGCAAAGTGCATAGAAAATATTTAATTAAATAGCGTATATTAACATGAGAAAAGTCCTTTACTCCTGGAGGTGCATATATATGAAAGCCTCGTTGTGTTAAATAAAAAGAATTATACACGAGAAAGCGTATAATTGCAATTAGGTGTAATTTGTCTCCTATTTTTATCACCGGAATTATTTGGCAGTATACGATCACTAACGCGTTCGTATTGACTTCATCGGAAAACTGTCAGACGTTACTGGACGTTACTTCAAAGTTGGAGCAATTTTAGCCAACCCTGTAGTAGGATTATAGGGACCATTAGATTATTTTAAATTTTTAAAAATGACAAAAATAATTCGTGCATTTTTCTTTTAAATCGCTTCCGATCAATAGATGTAAACTGTGGTTTAACCGGCTAAATATCCCTAAGAACTCTATCAAATTATCGAGGGCACGTGTCGCAGTGTAAAGAAATCGTAGAACTGCAAGCATATTAATAGCAAGCAATTTTTAAACGCAGCACTTTTATTTTTATGTTCAAGAAATAAATAAAATAAAATAAAATTATAAGTCTATTAGGCTCAAATTTATGATAATATAAACGAATTTAGTATAATCAATATTAAGGACATATATTATCTTCACATTTGTTCTCTTGTTAAAAAAAAACACGCTTCTGCAGTATAACCTAAGTCAACACACCTCTTTAATATCTGGTAAAGAGCTCAGCACTTCCTTTCAACAATCCATTAAATTATCATTACACATTCACGGGATGATAAGTTAGGACGAGGAGACGGAAAATGCGGTCGAGACTGCTCGAAATTGCATTTTGAGTATGATAAGACGAGTAAGAACGCCTAGAGCACATCGAGGTAAGATATCTGCCTACGAGATCCTCGAAGGGAATACTAATTTTTGATCATGCTCGTAGCCACTCTCGACACCTCACCGTGATAGATACGCAAGAGGAGAAATAAAATAATAGAAAAAGAAAGCAACAGAATGTGGATGGCAAATACATAACATGAAACAGTGTCGACGGGACGATATAAAACTAATTTTCGACGTGCAACCTCGCGATGCAAAATTATAATTGCAATGCTAATGTAATAATAATTCGCATTCCCTTGGAGAAATATTGAAAAGAAACGCGCTCTCATAATTTCAAGATGTTGTCAGCGCAATAATAATTTAATAACTTTATCATTATCCTAAAAAAAATATTAATTTAATTCAAATATCAGATGCTATATAAATATCAGATGCTATATAAATATTATTACATCTCTCTCTCCCTAAATAGTAATTAATTCCATCCACTTTTATATCTTTTTAATAAATATCTAATTTTTTTATTATATTTGTTCTATTAATTCTTTTGGCGTACCAATCTATTGACAGCAATAGATTAAATCCTTAAATGCATAGATTAAATGAATAGATCCTTAAATGCAAATATGCATTTATAAAATGAGTATGTTTAAAATATCATATTAATTGAATTAAAAAAATTGATATATTCGTTTTATTTCACATTATTTATATATTAATTTAACTTTAACAGCATAAAGATTTTGCAGAAAATATTTGATAAAACATTCCAGATATTAGATTATTAACAGTCGAGTTCCTAATTTACATTTCAATGATGTAGTTCATACACATGCATATCTTTCATCATTAGTATTCTAAAACTCTAACAATAAGTAGTATCGCAAGATTGTGGCATCTCTCATCGGTCCCTGCTTCGAGAGTGCCGAATTCTTCGACAACGGAGAGAAACTTTGGTTATTACGCGACTAAATCGAGGGTGTATGTGTGTGTATATGTGTGCGTGATGCGTCTCACGCGAGCGGGAAGTACTTCGGGGTAAGTTAAAGTTTAATTTGTCGAGCGTATATACGACCGCGAGGAGAGGCCTGAACGAGGAGAGGCGCGCAGAAGTGACATATAGGGTGACGGCGCAACGGGTTCGCTCCGAGGAACAATGAATAACACAACGAGAAGAAAGGAATGGAAAAAGGAGAAAGAGAAAGGCGGACGAGGAAAGCATCGATGCGTGTAATCGCGCGACTCTCTTTTCTCATTTCCTATTATTTTTTTTTGTAGTCCCGTTTTAACCCTGCCATTCGCGGTAGACCTCTCGCCGCTAAATCGCGGCATCCGATAAGAACTGTTGTGGGAATCGTCGGTCACGACCGGAAATGATTTGCAAGACGATCAAAGATCTTATTTAAAGCTTGCGGAATTTTTTCGGAATCGCGAAATGGAAGCAGCAACCAACTCGAATTGCGATCTGCGATCTGATTTATAGATACGCACTTTGAAAAATGGAAATAAGAAATCAATTTTCTTCAACGAAATGTAGCTGTTTATAAAAAACTATATTAATGAGAAAAAATGCATAGTTTAGTACATAAAAAAAGACAAAGATCTATAAAAGTAAATATAAATTAATAATATCTATATGAAAAGTAAAAGTATGTACCTATATCTTGTTAAAACTATAAAATATATGTACTTATATCTTATAATTAAATAAAATGTTATTCGCTCGAAAAAATTGGAAATCAATTTTAATTAATAGAGTTATATAAGATGTGTATCTCGCAGCATGCACTTTTCACTAAATTATCATGAAAAGCGAAAGATATTTATCAAGGTGTACTTCGTGAGATTCTTATTAAGAACTGCACGCGTTGTTCACACAATGCTTTTTGTCTGCCATTACCGCTACCATTTGTCTGCCGTTTTTATAAATGGCACGACTAGTAGAGAACTACTAAAATGAACAATACAGTCCGGAGCTCTGCTGAGAACTGCGCGGATACTCGAGAAGTGCGGCAAGAATATTTCTCCATGGCCATTCATGAAGATGATATATATTCGATAACGCGACAATGATCTAATCGCTATCAATAGTCGACGTAGAAATTTGTGTTCCGTACTTCGAGGAAGTTCGCGCAAAAATTGACGTAAATGCACTCCGGTAAATATCGCGAGGAAACATTTGGTTAAAAAGACTTAATTCCATTGCTAAATAAAATAAAAATATCTACTGTTTCTACGAATTTCTATTTATTTTAGATTTAAGTTACACGCTTTAAATTTTTGTACAATTTAATTTTAATATAAATAACGTGTCTAACATTAATAATGCAGAGAGGATTTTAAAATTGATGATCATTAATTAAAATGGTGTTTTTGTAAAAATATTTACTATTCTATCAGAGACGTTCGCGAAAATATATCACAGGTCACAGTCCTGTTGGGCTTCCATTTATTTTATCTGCGGCCAACGAGAGAAGCCGGCTTAATTAGTTCGCAGGCACGCAAGTCTATGTTTATCGCGGCTCTTGACGAGCGTTTAGACTGCGTGGTACTATTTGTATAGGCTGCGCTAGAATGTCCAATAGCTTTCTTCTAGAATAGAGCCTGGCTTTTAACTGGACAATGTATACCGTTAAATAACTCTTAATGCGAGCACACGGTTGTTTTTTAACGTTAAAGACAAAATTGCACGAGCAATCGAACCATAATGAGCGAATTAAATGAAAAATAAGTAAAGATATTTATTTCTATAAGCAAGTTTTTTTTTTCAAGCAGCAAATTTTTGTCCATAGGAAGATTACGAATTAAACAAATTTTTTTAGTTAAATTGTTGAGTCAGATAATCGTTTCATCAATCATCATTAAATACACAGTGTGGACGTAAGTATATAACATCGTGCAACATCTATATACGTTGATTCCGCTAAATCGAAGCGCAACAGAAAAAAAAAGAAACAGCCGGGCGAAACTGCTGACACGGCTATATTGCCCGAAATGTCAGATACTATTTTCGCGTTTTAACACGTACGTGCGAATTCCGCGGTCGTCTATTTCCGTTGAGTATTCCCTCGCAGAAGCAGATAATGGACACCGTCGATGCTTGCAAATCCACGAGTGAGGTGAGAGAAAAACAGAAACGCGAAGTGCGTGGAATAAGAGAGAAGAATAAAAAGGCGGGATCTCGTCAGATCTCTCGCGAGCGTCGATAAATATCGTTCGCGCTTTCGCTTTGAGCAGGCAAAAACGTGCTCGCGTGCGAAATATGAGCGAGTGTGCGTGTACAGCACAAACATATTCCTTCCGCTACGCCGTATACAAATGGCGTCCCGGTCAATCGGCAATAAAACGCAAATCGATCTCGAGGAAACATTACTGCTTTCTTCCGGATCGATTACACGCAGAAATAAAATGCAATAAGATAAGTGACATTAAACAAGTAATTTAATTCGAAAGTGGCTAGCGAAATAATCTTACTAAATGCCGCGATCGCGCGTCGATAGGAATTGGATTTATATTTTTCACACAAGTGATTCAAGATAATATTTTACTGGGATTCACCTGATTGTGGATCTAATTAAATTAAAGAAGTTCAGTTATAAAGAGACAGAAATCTAATCTTCGTGATTTATGACTTACGAGAAAAGCAATAACAGTTGCATAATTAAAGAATTAATTCATTGTTCCTAACTACAGATATAAGGCGTGGAATTTACCTACATACAAGCGCGTTGAATTATTCAGAAGATAACATTTTACTTAATTCAGTAATTATTTCTGATAAATATTTTCTAAATGTATGTATAAGTATCAACAAATATATTTTTAAAGAAAAAAAGTCTGTATAATTGGAGATTTTATATTTTCATATTTCCTTAATAACTCCTTAATAAATGTTCTGATGATTTTATCGACTCTTTTCCGCAAACAGCTTTTAATAGACGACATATTCAACGTTTACGTGACTTGATATAGTTTAACGGGCGTATTCCATTAATTAAATAATTTCATTAAAAACTTAATTGTTTAATAGGAATTATATATGTACGTTCGCCACGTGAGCGCGTATGTCTTGCACGCGTGCCCGTGCATGATAAACGTATAGCCACGTGCGAGACGATATATTCCACGGCAACCGGTAATTGGATCTAGCCTAGTATCTCTCTCTCTCTCTCTCTCGACCGGTGAAGCATGCGAAAATAGACGCTGGCCGACGACGACGACGGCGATGTGTCGCTAATCATGGATACATCTAACGACGACGCAAGAAGCCGAGAACGACGTCGCGACGCGCAGCTTTGTATTAATCAATTGAATACTAATTAATTTCGTTACTTTCATGATCAAAGTAAAAGCAATTTATTAAATTGGCATGCACACCGCGCAGAAAGTGTGATACCTATATATAAAAGAAACGTGCCTTTTTTAAAAAAAGATTTTTGCTATAATTTTCTGGGATAATTAAAGTCGTTATGTAACAAAGGCACGTGAACGAAGGAATATTGTATATTTAAAATTATTTTTCGTAAGATTCGTCTCTTCAGCGCCGGAAAGCGTGGATATCTTTTTAGTTGTAATGAAATAGACATAGCATTTTTTTTTCAATAAAGTATTCAATAATTTTATTTAATATTTATTCAGCCATCTCTTTGTCCTAACTTTTAATATTAAATATTTTGGTGATTAAGCTTTAGATTAGATTTCTTTTAAAGCAAAGTCCAGTTAAAGTCTGCTGGGAGATGATAAGAGTTTTTTTAATCATTTTATATCATGCCATTAAAACGTAATAAAAATTATGAAGAAAAATAACTGGTAACGATAAGAGAAAATAAAAGGACTGAAAATCAGGCGACCGGAAATGGAATATATGATAATATATCAAATATGACGTCAATCGAAGATATTAATCATCAGATGCGCTAACAAGTTTATATCGATCAACGTTCAAGCGCAAACCGTCTAGACGTTGGCGAAATTTGTTTGTCACATTCCTGCCCGTCATCTTAATTGATATCGCAGACGCAACGCGAGATGTTGAATGCAGAAAATTGGAGTTCAACCAACTTCTCCGCGAGAGAAGATAGCGCAGTCTGTAGTCTACAGCCCGTGGCCTGTAATCCGCAGTAGTAGGCGACCGGAAGTGTGTCGTCCCGCAATTGCGTCTGCGATCCGCGGTACAAGCGGTAGATGCACCTTGAATGCAACGCGAGGATGACGCTCGTTGAACTTCGGCTAGAAATCGTGTGAAAGTGAAAACTCAGCTCAATTACGCATTGAGTTCCACGGTTCCTTATGAGAGACGGTACAAATAGTTGAGAAAGAGGAAGCAGGAACAGGCGGGCGGCAAATGCAAATGTTAGAATTATCGAGGAGAAAGGAGAGAGACAGAAAGAGGGAAGGCCTGCATCGAATTACATGCAGTGGAAATAGATGAATGCGTTGCAGGCTCGAAACTCTTGCTTTGCACCTTTTGCGCTGTATTTTCAGCCCGCGTCTCGCGTTATGCATGAAACTCTCGCCTGATATCGACACGTCACGTGCAATCTTCATGCATGAGGAAAATTTGAAATAAAAAACGTCACGTAATTTAATGTTAAATAAAGATAAATATACGAGTAGCAATTCTGCAGGTTCCAACTTCGTTTAGCTAAAAAATTTCACGCAAAGCTGAAAATATATTATATTCATTTTTTTATACTCAATATATTTTATATTTAAATATATTCACGTATATTTAACTTTTAATAAACTTCAAAGAAATAAGAATTATAATCATATAAAAAAACAAAACCAGAAATTGCAAGGTAAATCGAATCATGTTTAAGCAGCATCTTTACACAATAATTATAAAATATTTGACTTCTCATATTGTAATTACGGTAATGAGTTAAGACACTATTTAGCAGCAAATTGGAAATTATTGTAATTAAAATTGCCAACTTACATGAAAATTAAAAATCGAACGAAATGAGATTTTAAACTCTTCGATGCAAGCCGCTTTTGTAAAATTGTTAATTGTTTCTTATTATATGTCATCAGGAATGTTCATCATACTGAAGACGAGATACATATATAGCGACGAGGCCTTATCCAATCGGCTGAGAAAAGGTGATGGGCATCGAGATACACCGCGAGAGCAAGACGGCGGCGTAATTGCACGCAGAGATATTACGGTTGCACCACTGTATCTCGATGCCAGGAGCGACGTAACAGAGGTGAGCATGATAGTGTCCCGCAATGATTAATGCTCGCCTGAATTAGAATCAAGCGCGCGCGAGTTTTCGTTTCGACATCGGAGCCACGCGAAGGTGCATCTCGCACGATCATTTGACGAGACATGATTTACAATCGCAAATAAAAGATTTGACAAACGAGATACGGTTTCCCGACGAAGATCAGTCATGAATGAATAGCGTGAGGTAATGATTACAAAAGACAAAATAAATACAATCGAGCTTTCCAATATGAAGTCCTCAATCGTCTAACGAGTAATCAATCGAAGCAAACTGTCGATTAATTTTATGAGCACACGTTAGTTCAATTGTATAATTTAAATGTTAGTTTACCAACCACTTTATAATAAAAGTACGGAGATTGCAGGAAAAAGATAACATTTAGTCGAAATTTCGCTCGAGAATTTTTACTTAATATTGAAATTTTCTCTAGTTAAAAAGAAGCATGCGGCAGCTTCCGGATCATGCATCTGTATTTATGCAAATAATCTATCCCTGGTATGCATTATTCAACTTATCTGAAAGTTAAAATACAGTATAATGAAATGACAAATGTAGCAATTCAATTTTTCCAGATTAAAATAATAATCGGATTTCTCATATCGCTTCTCCGCAGCATAATACGAAAATTAAAGAATTACTTAATGAGATTAATTTCGTGTCTTCCGTAAGAACGGAATGAGTGAGATGACAAATGTACCTGTCAAAAATTAAAGCCATTCTTATGTCAAATAACGCTTCGACGTTTCTCGTCGTTCTTAGCAGATAATACAATAGAAAAGCCAATGGCAAACTCGTCAGGAGATGTTAATGCAACGCTTGAATGCATTTGCACACGAATGCATGGAAGTATTTTTACGCAAATACATTTTGCTTAGCGTCGCGTAACGAGTTTATTTTGCATCGCGCGTTGGAAGATGAGACGGCGGCGTAATAAATTTATGAATGAAAAGATATTTTTAGTTCGCAGCCGCCGGTCTAGCGATTTTCTATACGAGGATAATCCATAATGCTATAGAGATACACTTGAGAAGCTCTCCCGGCTACAAGTTTTTTACTGCCACGATATCAATGTAAATCAAAAAGTGAGAAAAATTGTCTTCTGAAAATATTTTGATATATTTACGCAAAAGATTAATTTCTTCATTTGAGACACAGCTAACTAAAATATTTAAGAAATAAAATTCTTCCCGATATTAAAATTTTAATTTAACTTACGAGAACGTAATTTGATTCTTGTTATGTAACAAAATTTAATATTAAAAATTAAATTATGAATTATGTATAATATTATAGACACGGCTTGTAGTTAATTAAATTTTACAGAAAAATTTGACACAGTAAATTCGTGCTTCATTATTTGCCGTTTTTTCACTTGCCCATTAAAATTTACATCTGAGCAAACCATTTACTTGATTTATTTGATTTATATTACGCTTCTTTCAAATTGTAATCCGTATTCCTGTCACATTGCATGTACGGATGAAACAATAATGGATGAAGCAATATTAAATGAGTCTTGCAATGCGGAAATGCCATCGGCCGGCTGATTGAAAATGCATTTCTCGGAATTATGGCAATCATGTCGTCCGATCTCACGGTAGTGTAATAAATCTTTACGAGAGAATTCTCCGGTGAATATTGCAGTGTATCGATCATATACGATGCCGCGCACCTGTTCGCGCGCGCGATACCGCTGCATTTCGCGACAACGACAACGACAACGACGACGACGACGACGACGTGAATCATCAACGACGACTGTAGGCGTCAATGCCATTATCTTTATCGCCGCGTTTAGAGAGATTAGTCCCGGTCGATGGCTGAACAAATAACGACGCGATGTCGCTCGTCGCTCGAATGCGTTAGTCTGGGAGACGAGCAAAGTGCATATTTAATACGGATTTTAAGTGGCCGGCTTGACCAAC
Source organism: Temnothorax nylanderi (assembly GCF_030848795.1). Lineage (NCBI taxonomy): Eukaryota > Metazoa > Arthropoda > Insecta > Hymenoptera > Formicidae > Temnothorax > Temnothorax nylanderi. The sequence goes on from NW_027249137.1 coordinate 287,551, forward strand.
TGACCATTGTTTGAGTCTAAAATTGCATTTAAGCGAATAGTGTTCTCGACCACGCGATTAAATCATCGGATATAAACTGTTAATTGCGCTCAGCGTTTTAGCGGGTATTTACAAGATGCAGTTGTCTGCTTGAGAGAGAGATTACTCTCCATGTAACTTTAATATCTAAATTAGGCATTCTACAAAATTACATTACCGATAAGAGCAGAAGCTCATCCCTGATGTAATCAGATTCTACCTCTTTGTTAATGAAGATAATAAAGATTAATCTTACTTTTAATTACCGAAAGTTACAGTTAAGCTTGCAGAAGATTGCTCAAGTAATGGAAAGTTATATTTCTATCTATTTATTTCGCATGATACGATCTCTACTTAAAAATTGTTTGGTCAACTTAAATAATTAAAAGTGTAATATTTAATTAAAAATTAGAAAATTGTGTTAAGAATCGAGTTCAGATTGCCGCGTGAGACATGAGAGATTTCTATCCAAGAATAAAAATTTGGGCCAATAGCGGATTTCATTAATCTCCCTCAAATTCTCGTTAACGATGGTTGGATTCGATTTTTAGTGCCTCGTTAAAACCATCACGCGATTCCAACAATCGTCAGTGCTAACGGACGTTGATGAAACGGCCGTTATCTGCTTGAGGGAACTTGATGAATCCCGGCCATAAGTCTTGCAAAATGCTCATATGGTCTGCGAAATGACGAAAAATATCATTTATGTCGAAGTTAACTGTAAGGCGTTGAAAGTAGTCATTCTGTACAGTATATTGCAAGATATAGATCTCTTAGTTTGTAAAGTATTCATAATTGATAACTTATAAAATATTCAATTCAATCGCGCAGACGCATGCGATCTTTATTAATTAATATCTCATTAATTCTTGAGAAATCGCAAAAAGTTAGAGAATTAATTTTTCAATTCAACTTAACTCGCTTTATCTCTATTATCAGACACCATGTATAATATTTTAACTTTTATATTGTCTAAAACAGATACCTACATCAATAATTTCATTTTAGAATTATAATTTGCAGTACAGCTATCTCGAACACTTAATGTTAGACGTTAAAAAGATTAGCTCAAAATTACTCAAGTCTCCTTTGAGATACGCGAATAAAATAGTCGACAGGTTCGTAAAAGCGCAAGCTGGCGGGTTCCTCGATAATTGCGATGAGAGACCTCAGCGAAAGTAAGACAAATTCCAGCGGCAAGATCATCGCCGACGCCGCAAGCTGAGAATAATGCGATCTGTCCGAATGAGTGCCGCGTTCCCGTTCGCGTTCGGCAGTTCTTCAATATCGTTCATCTTGTAAAGTGGAAGAGAGAGACCGACGCGATTTCGCGTCGCGTACGAGCTTTTACCGCATTTCTAATCTATTGTTTCGTTTCCGTCGCTCGTCGTTCTTGCTCGAGTTGTCAATCTTGGTTGGTCCGAGAATAAAAGACATCGAATAATGCGTGCTGCGGCGCCTCGATATATACCGGTGCATTTTCGAGTAGCAAAAGTATAGTAACGTGATTCCGCGGATATCGCGGTCTCATAATATTATGTGACGGTGAGAGGATAATAAAATGCCATGATGTAAAATATTGCAAAAGATCGCGATCGCCATGAGGTTTTATGATTACTTTACGTCGCAACAAGTATCTAGGTTAATTAATGTCTATTGTTAAAATATCTTCGCGCTAAAGGCGAATCAGCGGCGCACTTAATCGGCGTTCGTATCCGCCGTTACGTTCGTTACGCAACTGGCATATTACACGTGATTATCGTTATTATCGCGTTTATTATCACCAACATTATAATCCGCGATTACAATTAATAGAGTTATCAACTTGACTGCTAACGAGGCGAACTGCTTTAACGCGCGGCTGCTCTAACGCGCTTAATCTCGCTCGCGAGATACCGGAGCTCGAGCGCATTAATTAGCTTTCCGTCCTCTTACGCCGATATAATCGAACTCGCGCTGTTTGCCGGGAGACGGAACATTCCTTTTGTTTTTTGCCAACGCGCGCGACCGGTCCCCCAGTTTTCACTTTCCCCTCGACTTTTAGCCTCGATGGAGGACGAGGAGACGAGAGGCGAGATGGCCATTATAATGGACGTTTATCGTTAAAAGCGATTTCCATTAACTGCAGCTCGAAGCGGCGACCGACCGAAGCGGCCAACCCGTTGGGAAAAAGTGAGCGTCTATTGAAAACTTTCGTTCGATTTTGCATGTTTTTTGCGCAAATCTCGTCGCTCATACCAATGACGGCTATCAAATATGTCCTTTCAAATATTCTCTCTTTCGGTATTTTAGATAAAAATGTGATAAAACGCAAGTGATCATAAATAATGTGTACTTTGTAAATTCTTCTTGTGTTTTCAAGGGAAACACACATTGGGTAATATTGTCGTTATAAGTTTGGGAGAAATATAGATAGCGCACATTTTGTGGGAAAATATCTTGGAAATTTTAATTGGAGAAATATTTCGAATTTAGATACTCTCTGTTTAATTTTTCTTGATTATAATATTCAATTTTAAATATTATTCGAAGAATTTTTAATTGTATCTTACAATTAATAAAGAATCACAATTATAATTTTTTAAATTTTACGTTGCAATATTTATTATATTAAATCATAATTGTTTTGACTGTAATTATAAGTTTATTATTTTACTTATTAATTTTGTATAATCAAAAATTTATTTAATTTGTAAAATTTCTCTCGTACATTTTTGTTCGGAATATTCAGATATTTAATGACTTTATTAATTACTTTGCTAATTAATTTACAATGCGCTTAAAATTCATAAATAAAGAATAAAATATAAAACATCATAATAATGAAATAATAAAATTAAAGATAAGTGCCTCAATAATGAATACATTTTAAATACATTTTCTATCATTTATTAAATCTAAAATGCTCAAAAAGCTCAAAAAGACTTTTCAAATTGTCTTCTATCTCGGTTAATTTTTCTTGTTGCTTATTCAAAGCAATTTTTATCTCTTTATTATCTAACAGTTGATTTTTATCAGAAATAATACGTTCAGCTTTTTTATTTATATCAGGATCCATTTTCAAGCTAGGCGAAAGTTTGTTACAATTTACCGAATTACTATAAATTACATCAGCGTGAGCGAAAAAAGTGATTTTACCGTTCTCCAAATAATGCGGAAACAAAAAAATTCTGTTTCTGAAGGGATTCCATCGTAACAAACACGAATTTCCGCGGCTGAACCAATTGAGCCAACTGAACGGTTTGCCGAATGCTATGTTTTCGAGATAGACGATCAGGCGTATTCGAGAGATGAGTCCGTTCAGTTCAGCTTCAGATCGATTTTCTTTAGTGATACTGACTGCTGGACCGTTAATTACAGTGACCAAAAAAATGAAGAAAGTAAACAGCACTATCACAATGTAGCTCAAAACAGTACGCGAGTTGACCAGGATATCGTTGGAGTTGAATTTGCCTGTGAATACCATGATGAGCATTATGAAGAACGGGTCCCCGGGATTAGATAAGAAGAATATGTAGAAAAACGCGATAATGAGAACCAAACACTGTAAAAGTAAGCGTACGTAATTACGAGAAATTATCAAACACATTTCAAAGTTGGTAGATATTTTTGGATGTTGGCTGATCAGAGCTGTCAGCACTAAGGCAGACAATAAGACTACCACGACGCGACTCCATGCTCCCGCGCCACAGAATAAAATGAGGGTAAATATAATCAGCACAACCTGTAGCTGGTTCTCCCGATTCATGAAGTAACGAGGACAGCAGGCGAATAGGAGGATCTCCCAAATGGTGAAAAGCAACCACAATACAATAACAAAAATCCACAGGATACTCTGGATAGGACTGGATAGGACAGGACTCTCTGGATAGAAGCGGATTAAAAGAGTACTGTTCAAACTATCATTGACTGTTTGTGTTCCGTTTTCATTTGGAGAACTTTCGTAAATCATGTTCAGGATATAGGTATTCAGCAAAAAGTAGAAGATCCCATAGAAGGCAATATTCGTGTACAATATATGTCGTATCTTGCACCATTTCTGATAGAGAAAGGACGAGAGCAACGGATGTTTCAGCAGATGATTGAGATTTTTGTTACGCGCGATGTCTAGGAATACTTCCGTCTCGCAAGTCCCTCGATAAGTTGTATTCTGTTTTGAGAAAATGTTGTGTGACATCAAGCAACGATAGTCATACTCGATTACGTCTTCGTTCGTTTGGTTCCTTATCTTCTTCAAGCAGTCGTCGAAGTAGGCCGATAAGACTGACGAAATCTCTGCAACTAACGCCACATTGCAATTATTCGTCCAATGTAACTGCATCGTTTGAAAAGCAGACTCATTGCTTTGCAATTGTCTGCTCTTATAGCCGCGTAATTCAACAGCGTGTTACTTTTTTCTTCAAAATTAGAAATTTACAATCAGAGTGAAACTGTTTTCAGAAAGAAAAGTCTCGAAAATTGAAAAATAATCTACTTATGTTGTTAAAAAGAGCTAGTTTCTTCGATATTTATGACATTTATTATGATATACTCACTGTCAATGCAACAGACATCCACGTTAATCTGTTTCAAGATCAACTCCAGACACGTTTTCAGATTCGAACGTAGTAACGTATCGTTGACTCCTCGTTTTCTTGGCTCTCCCAACTTCAGGCAGACGCTTAGAATCAGATGGTGGGATATCTCGGGTTCCACGTTCAGCAATTCCCCAAGAATAACATGATGACCATTCTGAACAGCCGTATGTGCGGCTTTTCTCATCACGCTTAAGTACAAGTGGGTTTCTTGTCCAGGCTTTTTTTCAAATCTGTCTAGAATTGCTCTTACCGCTTTTTGCCAATTATGTTGTGCGAATATCGTTAGCAGATTCTCGGCCAAACAAGGAAAAATCTCCCCCTGGATTTTCTTCATACATTCCACGAACTTTGTCTCGTCTCTGTTTTTCAAGCAGTCTTCGAGGACTGCTTGCGCGTCTCTTGTCCAGTTTTCGCTTGTAAGTGTTACTTTTAAGTGGTACCCTTCCGATGGCTCATTTCCCATTTTCGGCAATTTCTGCTCAATTTCCTTTCACGTTAGCCCTTTATTGCTGCCAAGTGAAGGGCTGTTAAGTTCTTACTGTTGTACTGGTACCCATACTCTTCTCCAGCAAGCAGATACTGGAGCTTAGCAATTGGAGATGCGGGGCGCCGAAGAAAATTCTCAATTCTTCTCTTCTGCAGAAAGCTGGGTTTGAATTAATTGTAAGGGACGACTCATTGAAGGAACGACTCACTGGACACTGTCTGCGCATCACAGAGGAGGAGCTTATAAAGACTGTCCTCCGTGAGTTGGACGGAGAGCTCCGTCCATTATTATTATTATCATTTCGCTATTCATACCTCACATTAGCGCACGCAATAACATATTTCTCTCGCAGCGCATGCTCGATAATAAACCATCATGCAAGATGTCAAAAATCCATTCGCAGATTTTACCGCGGGTCCATCTCGGAAAAACATTCGCGAATGCCAGATTCAATGCGAGTATGACGTAAAACGGAATAAAAGTTGACTTACGTAACGGTATGTATACTCGTCGGATTACTTTTCTCTAGCAAGAAAGCCGAAGGTCACGATCGATCTTCAAGCCCTGTTCGGATCGGAATAGGTCTTGGCATTCGCTCTTGTTTGACTTTCTCACGGATCGCAGGATCCGCGTTCGAGATATCGCGAGAGAAGATGGATGGAAAGTGCGAGAGATGGAAGATGAGGTAAAGGCGAATCTGCACGGTTCACTTTTGATGATGATTCCGAGTGAAACATTCAAAGCGTCCAAGAAGTGAACATATGTTTCTGTAAAAATAATCATCCGTGGTTAAAAAAAAATGAAAGTTCAAAATATACTTGACTTTCGTTTTCGATAAATATTAAGCATGATAGATCCGAAATAGAACACATAAACGTTTCAATCTGAAGTATTTGCATGAATGTTAAATCAAGAATGACATGGAATGATTTATATTTATAATTAGATTATGCTATTGGATTATTTTTTGGTAATTTCTAAAAACAAATTTCATAGATAATTGTAGTGAAATCTATCAATCAAAACTCATCCAACATTTTTTGGAAAAATACAATTTTAATTTCCTATTTTTTTAAAATCTTTTAATTTAAGAAATTTATATTCACTGCCCGTATATGTAGGTATTTGACATATTTCACATTTTTTTGATTAGCTCTCCTCTTAAAATTCAATTTGATAAAATCTTTATTTATTACTAATGAGAAGTACAAAATCTAAAACCTCACTGAAAACAAATTAAAATCGTTATTAAACAAAAATTGACTAAACCGAGAACTTTGTTTCTCATTTTGTTCTTTCCAAAAATTAAAACATTTCAAAACTGCACTTGATTGTAACACTGTTTGATTAAGTTCTTGATACTGTTTCAACCTGTATAAACTCGGATTTGCCATTGGCATTTAATCAGGAAGTCCATTCACGGTCGTAATCGAGAGTGAATCGTGTATATTCGCCTTGAGAATTCGCGAAAGAGGATGCTCTTGCTCGCTTGGTGGTCTCTTCGTGAGCGATTTCTCATCCTTCGCAGGAGATGCTGGTGCACGGCATTCTTCGCGGAAAGATTTTACAACCGGCATCTTACCTAACTACCTCCAAACAGGGCTGTTCGATCCGAACGAAACGCGTTTTAGTTTGCGAAAAAAAAAGCATCACAAAGCATCGAAAAATTATATAGAAAGAATTAAAAACAGTGAAACCAGATCACTAAATTTAAATTTTTTTATAACGCATATATTAACTAAGGTTTAATTATTTTTTATAACTAGAATTTTATAAAGTGTAAAATAAAAATGTTATTTAATTAACTTTAATTTAGCAATTAAAAACTAGCTATTCCTCATATTTCAGATTTGTATCTTTTCTTGCAAGATTTCCATAAAAAAATATTAGCACGACAAATAATATCGAATGGTATAGTGTTTATAAATCCATCATATTAAGCGATGGGAAAGTTCCACTGTTTTCTCTATTGCGCGTCTGATAATTATTGATTGCTCTCATATCACAAAGCGTGATAGATGTTGAGTCAGTTGAGCGATCGTGGCGTTTTCAGTTTGATCAGCGAGGTGCTATCGATTCCACGTTAGCCAATGAATAATTTCTCGCCTTTAATTTCTACGGCAGGTCGACGACCCGAGTGCATCCGGCATTCGTCGCGAATCAAGTTACAAGTTAGATTACGGAAACCACTTGTATCGATAGTGTACGAAACATATAATACATGTTCTATGGTTTCGCGATATATCGAACGGCGGTGTGGTGACTATTGGTCGAGCGCGCGAAATAATTGAAAAAGTTTCTTGGACGCTAATAAAATCGATAGGTGGCAAGCGGAGGCAAAGCGTTCTATTCGACAAATGGCCGCTTTGTCTTTTGTGGAAACTAGGACTATGATAGAGTTTCTAATATCGAGAGCTTTTGGCCGAGCTCCAAAAGCGCTGCGGAAAAACGGGATAGGTGTCGACGTTTCGATAGCCGTTTCGATAAGACGATTCACAGTTTGGAACAATAACTGAAAACTATTTTTAACTGCAGACTGTTATTAAAATTGTCATTGTCATTGTATCTAAATTAAAAATTAAAATAAATGATCATCGCGCTGTAAAAATACGACTTGAATTGATAAAATTGTGTAAATAGATGTATAGTTACATTATAGTTTAATTTGTAATACGCCAGTCACGAAATTCCGCCAGCAATAACCTGTCTTCGCTCATTTTATCGTCGACGATATAATTTATGCTTTGAGAAACTGCAGAAGAAAAAGGGAGCGAAGTACATCGTCGGCAGGATGTTAATTGTGGACCAAAATTCTTACTGGATGGATGTTTGCAGTGTGGCGTACATACGAGCTTCAAATACCACGAATTCCTACCACAACACTCTGTTTAACGTTTATACATTTCTTTTTTTCACGGCAATTATCATAACTCGATATTGTTAAATGACCGGAGTTCGTCGTAAAAGGAAATGCGAAGTAAATTCTAGAAAACAAAATATATTTTTCTCTACAGCGGACAATTTTATGTATAATAAGGAGCTAACAACCAGCAAACAAGAAATGAGTATAAAGAACAAATGAGTTTAACTTTAACGAAGATTTTTTACCGCGCCAAAATTGGACTTTAATGAAAACGTTGCAGCGTTATAATTACAAAGCAGTTTTCTGTGAACTCGCAACACATACTCTTAATTTATTTTTTAATGCTTTGTCATCCCTTCTGAGTAATATATTGATTCTCTCTCTCTTTAAAAAATCTGAATGTACGTATGCAAGAAACTTACTTTATATATTTGCAATAATAACAAAATAATATAATAGATAGGTGTAGATATTAAAAAAATAAAAAAATATATATACACAGTAAAAAATAATATTTAAGATACAGAACACAAGATTCTAAAAATGGGTCATATAACGTAACTTTCTCGAAGTTCTTAGAGAAAAGAACGACTTACTCGCGTAATCGTGATCGATGGCCCGTTACATAACGTTCAATTTGACGGAACAGCTTTTGACATCGTATCCCGTGTCAACGTCAAAATAGAAGCTAACTGTTTGTTTGGATTTTGTAATATCCTAGTACGCGCACTCAACATAAGGTGTCGAGAATACCATATTAAAGTGAACTGTTGTGTAACGTTTGCTTATACTTGAAAAGATAGACTTTAATTTTTATTTGCGCAACATGCGCCACGAAATAAGTGAAACTTTACGAGCGTTTAACGAAGGCAGTTACGCACACGTGATGCATATATACATGACATATGATATTTTTAAATTTCTGTGCGTCATATCCCAAAAATAAAAGTCCGAAAAAATAAATAAGGAAGTTATTTGAATAGAAGCAAATTAACAGCTTGTTATGATTAAGAATGTCATTTGTTTTAATACCATAAATGTGATAGAACGATAGGAGAGGTATGATATAATAAGAGGATAAGAATATATAATCTACTTAAAGATTAATAGGCCGGCACGCAAAAAAGTGGAAGCTATTAACAAATAGATCAAAGCGATATCTATTCGGAAACTTTCTCGCAGCTCGCACATCGAACCAATTTGTACGTGAGGTCAGTGTATTTTTAGACGGAATCGTTTCGGGGAACAGTCGTATCGAACTCGGGGATGTCCGACTAACGATCAGTCGTTCGCGCTTTTACGCCCATTGCGTGTAAATCAATGAAGAACCTGTTTACATGCTTTTTACCTGTTTATGAGGCGCAAGTCTGCGGTGTTCAAGAGCAACTATGTTCCATACTATTCTTCTTCCGACAAATAAAGATCAACGAAAGAAAGTCGAGCAAACAGAAATAAAAGTTATAAAGATAGCAATCTAATTTAATATTATTTAATGTAAAAAACTCGATAATAAATGGGGCACTAATTAAATCATGTATATATTCCTTTTCTACTGTATTCATAGATTATCGTTGATCTAATTTCCTGTCTCTGGCTCTTTTATCATGTTTTTGTCGAATATCAATCTCTTTGTCAAATAAAAAAAGTATACATTCTCAACTGTCGTAAAAAACGTACAAGTATATGCGTAAAGTTTAATAAAGAAAGTTCGTTCTAAATCATTTTCTCCGGTCATATTTTCTTTTCTTCTCAATAATGACGAAATTCCTCGGATAAATAACTTCGACGCGGAATGATTACTGCGCTTTGCCAAGAAATTTACGAGCATCGGGGGACAAGGTTCCATTTCTATCAGCGATGAACACGCCGGTCAATTTGTAGCTTTTGGGCCACTCGCCTTAAAACTCACGGTATTTCCATTAAACGAAGTTATTCCAATCGAGAAATTGCATTGCGCGCTGTTGGCCCACGGACTTCAATACCGACCGTCTTGAAAAATATTTTCGCGGAGATCATCGCGCGGTAGAATTTCGCGATATAGAAATAGCTAGTGATCGAAAATTCCCATCTTATTCGCATTAGAACTTCTTTTTTTTTAATATCTGAGAACACAACATATCAATTTGTACTGGCTCTCTATTCCAAAATAATCTCTGACGATCTTTACGATCTATATATTTCGGTTATACGCATGCTAATATTTTACGAAACGTTTATTTGATTTATTGGTCCATCATTTTCATGTGATACTTTATGTATGAGGCATTTATACTTTGAGACCGAAGATCAAGTCCATAATTTGTATAATCCACTCTAAGTATGCGAGACCTGATCCAAAGTAAATCTTGAAATTATAGGCTTGATTTGCTCTAATTCTCTCAAAACGCTTTATATTCAATCTGTCAGACTCAAAATTATACGTGCAAAAAAAGGCTATGAATATTTTATCGTTGAAGTAATGGAGCTCTACACTGTGAAAAAATTAATTGCTCTATAGAAAATCAATAAGATTATTCTTTCTAATAAAAGACAGGGCAAATTTAAGAATTATCTTGCTCTGCATTGTTTTATATATTATTTAATACAGATTAATGAAATTATTTTTTGAAGGATAAAATATTCCAATATTTCCGTTTTCGACATAAATAATAATTGTTACGTCCAACTGTCAGCTTCCCGATAAATATCATGAATTATAATTTTGTATATGCAAGGAAAATTAATCCCCCCCCCCCTTCTATAACGCTGCATCCTATCTCTCTCAACCCTGTCACACATTTACATTCTTCGCGCCCCTTTCGTACGATGGTAGTATATCCAGGAATGAAGCCTGTCAGGGAACCGTTGTTCTAGACAATCTAGACATCCGTCTATGCACGCACACCGAAAAAGCCGATCTACTCCCGGCGAAAATGGAAGTGGCACCCACGCCACGTTACTTGCAAGCGAGTAGCCCGACAGCGGCGTTATCGATATATCCCTGTCTTTTATACCGTCACGACGACATCTCCCCGATAGCGATATCGCTACACGGTAACTTCCGGCAGGAAGACAGGCACAATTTCGTATTTGGGTCAAACGTAACCTGCGTGCGTGGAGAAAAACATCGGAGCGCTCGTACGGGAGATGGGATTCGAGCAGATCCCTTGCCGTCATTCTCCCTTTTTCTCGGGATCAGAATTGTTATTTAGGTCGAGATACTTGGGGGAATCTGTATCGAGGATGCGGGAGAAAAATGCCTATCGAACGTCAAACAAAAATCCGGATCAGTCGGTATTTGCAATGATTTGAAGATGTATTATTAATAAAGGATAGGTTAAAGAAATTGGAGTAAAGGAGTAAATCTTGTTTGTTGGTTTTTATAGAGATTTAATTTGTTACTAGTTTATTCGTTTCTTACGGAAAAATAATATTTTTTTAATTCAATACTTAACTTTAAGATTCGAAATAAAGAGCTTAAATTTTTAATATAATACAAAATAATACGAATAAATTCAAAAAATAAATTCAAAAAAATGGTTTCAAATAATAATTAAATATATATAATATTCTATAAATGCCAAAGTAAATATATCAATGATTGCACAGATGATCGAATAGACTCGGTATTCATGCTCTTTTAAATTAAGGAATGTAAATAAAAAATAAGCTTTAGCTTTCGCTATCCTGCTCTATCTATATATCAAATACGAATTATATTTTTATTATTATATTTTTGTTTATTTTCATATTACGTTAACTTAGTTTCATTATGAGCTAGCTTCTAGCTTTTTTTCCACAAACATTTCTTGCGCTATCATTCACAAGTAGTGTGCGTATATGGGTGTATATAGGGCGTGTAAATGTATGAGAGAATATCCATAGTGTATTAAGCTCGGGTCCGTGGGTTCGTTAAGCCCAAATGACCATGCGGATCAGTTATCCCTGCGGGAGATAGTCGTGCTATCGATATACCTTGAATTAGTAGCGACATCAAGCGTGAATCGCATGATCCCAAAGTTGTATTGACGAAACTGTCTTGTTTCTAACAACGTAACGTCAAGCTCTTGTACGTCACGATCGATATTACGAATTCCACGAGCAGATTGTGAAGCTCGTGATGAAAGAAAGGTGATCACAATGGCCGTCACGAGTTTCTGTGCCACGGATACTCGGACTCTGAGTCACTCGCTCGCTCGCTCGACCGCTCGCATTGTGATCTTTCACCTAGCAACGCACTGGTTCCCAAACTGGACGCCACAAAAATATCGAGTAAAAAGAAAAAAAATTTGATATACATTTTCCGATTGAAAATTGGATATAATTTCAACAATGTATAAGATAAATATAAAAGAAAATCTGTTATGCCTCCAATACAAAGACAGAAAAATAATTTTAATTAATTAATTACTATCTGAGAAAGTTCGATTATAATAAATAAGATCTTTCCTTATATAGAATCCATTGTACATGTGTCTATAATAAAATTCGATGTATAATTAAGTTTGGCAGCGATACTAAAAAAAAGAAGTCGAACAGTTTGGGAACCTCTGTGGTAACGGCTTTAAAATCTCGAAGTAGCAATTCCCGCCGACTGGCACAGAGGAAAGGAACGAGGTACCGCCGATCGAGGATAATGCCCGCTTCGCAGTCATCGAGTGCGTGACCCGCGTTTCGCAACGGTTGACGCCGCGATTCATCATCCAGGAACTAATAAAGTTCAAGCGTAAAGTTTCAATGAGATCCGCAAAATTTCCAGAAATATTCATTAATTTGTGTAGATATGTTACGTAAAGCAGAAAGAAACGTATTCTCGTGAATTCGCCCTCAAGTTTAACCGAACAATATGTCCTGATTAACGTATGATGTATGTATATCAAGTCCATATCTGACAATATTTTCAGTAATCCTTTATTTATAATATAAAAATTGTCAGGATTAAAAATTCAAATGGAAAGAATTAGCATCTGTTTACGCCGAGTCACAAAGAAATTTTAAGCCCGGAAAGATACACTGCGGCCCTGCACATCGCATTTTTCTTCGTGGCGATATATAGCTGCGAAGAATGCGCGGCGTTCGTTCAGAAATCGCTCTGTTGGGAAAGCGCGTATCGCGAGGGAGCGAAACCGATGTCGTCCGGGGGAGAAATCAGAACACGTGATGATCGCGAGTACATATACGTATTTTGCAAATCGACGAAAGCGTGCGAGATCTTGGCGCGAGGCCGAGATAAACAGGCTATTTGACGATTTAATCGTGGAAATTCATATTTTGAGACCGAATTAGAATACACGTTTTCTTTACACCGACACGATTCCGGTCTACATTATTTTTCTGCGACGGGAAACGAAAAATCTAATTCGATATCATATACAGCTCGCATCGCACTGCATTTGCCAAGCGAAAGTTTCTCATCCCTCGCGTGAGATTTTGGTCGATCAAATCATTCGATCGATCAACGTCTGATCTCTCTAAATAGAGTAGTTGAACATAAAAAGTGCAAGTTTCCTATCTATTTGTAGAATAATTTGTAGAATAAATTTCTTTGCTTGTTCACGTTTATATCTGAAAAAAATTATCATTACTACCAGCAATAACAAGTCATCGCTAATTATATTAAGCCATATACGCGAAGGAGACACATACTTCGCGAGATTTATCGTCGCGCTTCGTTCATTGGAATGTAGTTCGCATAACGGAGCAACATACGCACGTTTGCGGTATCTACGGATTTGATCTACCTTCAAGGCTTTACGTACGGCAACGTGCGCGTTGCCGTCTCTGAATATTTACACAATGGTCAGGGAGAAACACACTCAACTTCTCTCGCTCATTTGAAATTTTGACGAATGACGTTAGCATCATCAAGGCACTTCTTTTCTATCTTGCCATAAGCAGAATATTACTTACGTCACTCGGGATCGAGCCGTTATGCGTCGTTATGCAGAACCGAGACGCATAATGCACGCCTGCAGGGGCATCAGCATTTCCACGTGCACGCGCGATAGGTCGTCGGTGGAAATTGATTTCGCGAAATGAGCCGCACTTTTCTATAATGGGCGTGGGAACAAGTGGCGGTAATACCGGTACGATTATTGTACAATTCGCGCTAATCAAACCAGAAATTCTGACGAGGAATGAAGTTAATTAAGAGCTCTGATAAGAACGAGCCGAAAGAAATTAAGGATCTTACGGTAACGGTGTATATTATACTAACTGTGTTAGATTATCTGTGAAGAGAGCTACGCGACAATAGGTTATTAATAAATTAGCGACCTAAATAGTAAATCGTGCGAACGACTTGAAAAGAAACGGGATTAGTAACTTTTAAATTTTAATTTAAGAGATTGGGGTTAGGGATGTGCCATTTAAAAAGTAGCATTAATATCATTCACGTACTATGAGTACGGTAAACGTTATCAATGATGAAAATTAATTGGGAAACAAAAGCAAAAAAAAACGGTAAATAATAATTTTAAAATTATTCGGGAAAGTAGGTATCGCATCCAGTAACGGTTAGTCGATTGAAGCAAAGGTAATCTATTATAAATTCATTTTAGGGGGGACTTAAGCGATTTGTTTCCAAGATATATTCAATGTCAAAATGTCTCTCGCACAAATGAGATATTTACACAAATGAGTACGTGCGTCAGGTATAATAAAGCGTCGTGTTCACGAAGATCGATATTCGGTGAACCAAAATAGAATCCGTTCGGGGGTAACATCCAACGCGAAAACGCATTTCCCACCTCGCAGGGCGAAGCCTCGACATTTTAGCGGTCGCCTCTAATTAATGTCGTTAAAGCGCGCGCGGTATTTACCGCGCGCGACGGCGGAGGAGAGGAACTTGCCTTGCGTTACCTTCGTTATCGCTCGCGGGGTGATCTCACGACGAGGCGCATCTCATCCGGTTCGGCGGCAGCGCGGTCAGCCGCGCGAGCTCGGCGCGACAGAGGTATCCAATTTTAGCGCTTTTCTCGCGCGCGGTGCAGTCGGCAGTCGGTGTCAGACGGCGCGAATAACTCGGCGATGCGCACTGTCCTCGAGCTGTCTCTCGAAGCTGCCCGTCGAGGATGCACGCGCTCCAGAAGACGTCCCCGTCGATCTCTCTCTCTTTCTCCTTCCTCCTTCTCCTCTCACATACACGCGCGCGCGCGCGCGTATACACACACACACACACACCACCCACCGCGCACGTTTCCTTCCTTCGGTTCGATACCGAAAGTCACCTCATCTCTCGCGAACCTCGCCAATCGACGAGCCCAGAGAAGATTTTATCGCGACAGGTGCTCGTCGTGCGAACGCGAGTGATTGGACGCGCGAGACGGACCGCGCGAGTGCCAAGCGGCGACTACTCCGATTTCTTCTTCGGCACAGGACGCAGGGCGAAGAGGGGAGATTCATCCCCGAGGGATGACGAAAAGGCCCGAAAGCGCGATGGACTCTCTCGTCACCTGATCGCGACCGCGTCTCTGTCCCTCTTCCACCTCTCCTTCTCTTTCTCTCTCTCTCTCTCTCTCTCTCTCTCTTTCTCCTCTCCGTCTCTCGCTCCGCTACCCTCGACCGCGAGTAGGTCACGTTCTCTGGAAGCTTCCGCGCACGGTCACGTGTCGCGATCGCGGATCCAACGGTCTCGCGATCGTCGAACTCCGAACGTGTGTGTATTCTCCAAGTACGTACGATCCGATTTGTTTCGGGGCGTCTCGATCAAGGGGAACGAGAGGAGTGGAGAACCTCCCGAGCGGGAGTGTGGGATCGCGGATAACGGAACTTGTACTCGCGGGGCGACGTGACGCGACAGGGTGCACGGTTCTCGGCCGTCTGAGCGCCGATGCGGAACCCGGTCTCTCGGCGAGCGACCCCCTCGCGGCCGCTTCCGCCGGCGCCGACGCGCGGCCGCCAATCGCTCCGCGGTCTCGTTCCCCACTGTCCTCGGTCACGGTCCAATGGTGGAGCGCGGACGAGCGGACACCTATGCGGCGCGCGCGATGGCGCGAGGTCCGATAAAACGCATCCAGACGGTTCGCGTCGAGAACCGAGCCGCGCCGGAGGCTTTCTTTCTTCCGTCAA
The DNA here is from genome assembly GCF_030848795.1 of Temnothorax nylanderi. Taxonomy (NCBI): domain Eukaryota; kingdom Metazoa; phylum Arthropoda; class Insecta; order Hymenoptera; family Formicidae; genus Temnothorax; species Temnothorax nylanderi. Next base: position 303,545 of record NW_027249137.1, read on the forward strand.
GGCGAGTTCCCTCTCGCGAGTTCTCCCCTTCCCCCCTCCCCGCCCCCTCCTCCACCGCCGTTTCTCTTTATCTCTTTCTTTCTTTCTGGGCTGGCCACGAGATTTGAAAGTAAGCGCGCGGATCCGGCACACGGCCGGCCGCGGCGCAGTGGTCGAGGCGTGATTTATCGCGGGGAGCCGAACGCGCGGGGGTATCATGCCGCGCGAACGCGCGGCCCGTTAACGAATCGCGAAGGGGGTCAAACGTGAAGGGCCCGCTCCGATCGCGCTTTCTAAAAATTAGCGACTCCGATGGCGAGCGGGTGTGCCGAGGGAATTCATCGATCAGTATACTGTATAGTCGTGTCCAGTGCGAGACATTGGCCGCGATTATCCGAGCCGCGATAAATAAATGCAGGCAGATAGATAGATAAACGTATTTCGAGCTGTAGAGACAACGGGTGGTATTAATTGGAAAAGTGTATTGCACACTGCAATAAACTTACATCGTACATTTCTGTATTTACGTGCAAAAGAGAAAAACCTGACAGATACCACTTTATTTTTTGATAATTGCCTAAAAATTCGTTTTTTATGCGACAGCAACTTTAAGAATAGTTATGTGATATTGCATTTGACTCGATTTTTTAGAGGAAATAAAAATGTTATTGTGTTTTGATAAAGAATAAATATATTTTAGGAAACATATAAAAATAACACGATACCAAAATGGTGTCGAAGACAAAGTTGCTTAAGCGTATAATACAGTGGCAGTCAATGTATTAACGTTGTTGTGCCGAGGAACGATAACGGCTGTCGTGAAGAAGAGGCAGTTTTTTATCTACTTGCTCGAGCAGGGTGAAAAAAGATTGCGGTGTTCTTATCTCGCCGACCGCGACCATGCGGCCAACGGTGCGTCGTACGCGGCGCATTTTGGTAAACGCGAAGTGCGTTTCCCGGTAGAAAATTGATAAATCTCTTATCACAAAGCAAATTCGACTTCCGTCATTGTCGGATGGGATATATATAAAAATAGCGCGTGCAAAACCGAGCGAGATTAATTTATCTCAACATATGTTCGAGTAACGCAGCAGTAACATATGTTTCCTTTTTACACTAACGAAAACAATTATAGCACTGCGAATTGATAATTCGTTCCCAGAAACGTGAAGAATGAGAAAATACAATAGATATTTTTATCACTAACCTACATTTGATAAACGAGTCAACATTCTTTCTTAGAAGTCATTCAAATGAGTAAAAGAGTATTCCCTTCAGAGAATTGTAAAAATAAGAATTCACTGTCGCAGCTCAACTTCTCCAAGTTCTTCGTTTCTCGATAATTTCTTAATTAAGTATCTCTATTAAAAAAACGTCAAATATATTTATCAAAAGACAGAGATCTACGAGGATTACGTAACACGGCGAGACGTTCTCCAACGATAACTCCAATATTTATTGGACACTACAAAATCAGCCGGAGTAATTTATTATGTATTTAATATGTAACATGTAATATTTAATATTGTATAATATCCGTTATACGATCGTTGAGAAACCAATATATCGGTTACATCGTTCCGAAACGCATCGAAGTGTTCACCCCAAATCACTTTGATCAGCATTGCCGTTAATGACCGCTACCTTTCCCGGGTCGTCGTGTATACACCGTTTGAGAGCGCGGGTTGGCCCGTGCGTGCGCTATATACGCGTACACGTGAGAATATTGATTCCACCGCGTCAGCTGCTTGCTTGTCCGCTTGCTTGCCTGCTTGCTTGCGCTCGTCGTGGCTTGGTTAGTCTACCGCATTCTAACCCACATTCACGTGCACCGCCACGCGGCCGCGCACAAGTTACTGACTAGGATATCCCCATTCCGAGCGCCCGGTGTTTTCCACTGTATCGGATTTGCCGAAGAGACGGATATCGATACCCGATGAACGGAATTGCAACTTAAGCATCCGTAATCGCGACTTAAGCCTTTCGGACTTCTCTCTGCCATCGCGAGGAAATTATATTTTAATTCCAAGTTAAATCTTTCTCTCTTTATCTTTTGAATTTTACTTTGTACTGAAATTCCGCAGTGTGAAGAAATTATTGCGTTGGGACAATAGAATTGTCTGAATAACTTAAACAGGCAGAAGAATGAAATGAATAATCTGAAATGTTCGTACTTTATGTTGTCGAATTTTATGTTGATTGGAACGACCTAGGAACTCTTGTGGAAAGCGTTTTTGAAAACTAAGGTTTAACACTCATAAGGAAAATTCGAAGATGAATTTCAGGCTCGGAATACTCCGATGCTTTATGCAACGAAATAGCGGCTTGATAATGGGATCAGGCACATGAGTGCGTAATTGCGGAAGCGATCTCTCGCTTCCGATACGCGACCCGATGGGAATCGTTTAATGCTTCCTTAACGGGAATCTCGCGGGCGGGGTCGCGACCGCTATTCTTTATCCGGCATGCGCTATCCGGATCCTAATGCAGAGGTCCCGTCCTGCGATAACGCCGCACAGCAACCGCATTCAATAATGTCCACCGTCACGCGAGTGGTACAAGCAAAATTAATCCGCTTAAATAAGCCACATCCAAGCTTGATACGCGAATCCTTTGACCGTAAAACCTTTTTATTTGCTTACGATCACGAAGGGAGCTGTATTAGCCATTCGGTACTCGGGGTTATCGGCGGCGTCAACGTATCTCGTTCGGTTATAATTGTTGAACCACTTGCGTCCAATTCGATTATCTACAATTCTGCCCGAATCAAACTCGACGATTTGCGTTCCTATATGTTGGTGCAAATTTGCCTACAATGCTCAATGTTTATCTCGTGATTTCAGAGCGATCAGCCGTAATAACGATCGTAATAGCGGGCTGAAATAATTAGGCGAAATATTTCTAACGACGTTAGAAGCTAGAAACCCGGTTTCACCAGTTCGTTAATTTAACCGCAGCTTAATGAGTCTCTCTCTCTCTCTCTCTCTCTCTCTCTCTCTCTCTCTCTCTCTCTCTCAAGTTCTAATGCTGGGGAAAGACACAAGTATCTATTAGTTTCTAATGATAGGATTCATAAAGTTGATTGTTTTAAATGTTGATTTACCAATGTGCTGATTTCTTGAAATTGTTAAAAGGCGCACGTTCCTTTTAATTATAATAGTTTGGACCTTTGGTAAAGGGAAAATGGCTGCTGAGGATAAACGAGAATCTTACGTTTCAATTTACAGGGGTATATCCTCGAGCTGCTGCCATTCTTCGACCTACTTCCAGCTCATCTTTCTTCTGTAAATATTTGATTGACCTATCTCGTTAAATCGAATATCTTTGTCAAGCAAAACTCAAATTAAGAGTCTGTCCGTCTAAAATTAAATAAACAATAAAGATCCTACATCCATTTGTTCGATTCAAAATTTACTTAGATATTTCTGCAATCTTGAATATTTTTATGGCTCGTAAGTCAAAAACCATATGAATACCTCTCATCACCGTTAAGGAAAATTCTATCCCAGGCTACGCGAAGAATACTTTTTGCATAAAAAAAGATCGATCATAGTGGCGGAACACCCTGCGTGTCGAGGGAGGTAAAAAGTTAATGCACGTGCTGCGAACGTTATTCCGGAAACATTGGCGCAAAAGCGTGAAACCCGACTCCTTTGTTTCTGGGCACGCTCGACGATCTCGAACGGATGCATTGACCCGCTCAAAAGTACCGTTCTCTAATTGCGGTGAACGCGGACCGTGAAAAGTAACAAACACAAGGTAGAATCGAAATTGATAGTTTCGGGCCGCGGGACGAAAGGTAAGAAAAAGTGTCGGGATGAAAGTCACCTTTTTCGGGGCTTGACCTCGAGAGATCGCAGCAAAAGCGAGCAATATGTCGCAATTAGGGTACCGATCTTATCGAGTTTATTTCTCTTCGAATTTCTAGATATCTATAAGATAAAATCGCGCAAAAATATTAACGATTTGTAAATAAATGAGAAATATGTTGGCAATTGTTCTCGTATATATTAAAATTGAAATAGCGTTCACGCACTGAGAGAAAAAAGTCGAAATATTTAATTCTCTTCTGCTGCTTGCGCGTATTTCGTCTCTGTTATTGCTGTATTTATTCAAATGTAAAATTTATAAATTTTCAATTAACAAATGTACATGAAAAAATTGATACGTTTTATTTATCGTATAGAGATAAAACTGAAACAAAAGCGGTGTTCCATTTTACGTTTCAGCTTTAAGGGGCTAATATTGCTACGAAAGGGTTAACCAACTATCGTCGGGAGGACACGGCCAGGCGTGCAGTCGAAGGATTACGTAAGTTTACATAATTTAGCCGGACGTGACTATCACCCATAACTCCGCCCGATCGCATTCTCAGAGCGAATTGCAGGCTCCGATGTATGCAATAGCGAGGAAGCTCAGTGTGTCAGGATAGATCTCTCGTGGTCCATTTATCGTGAGAAGAATTATACGCGAAGATGGAGTAGATTGGAAAATGGATTAAACAGATAATTTCGACGTTTCGAGAGAGGAAAATGAAGATAGCTGCGGAAGTAATAACGTGCCGCGCTACGGAGGAAAGAGCTCTCTAAATTATTTAGCGTCGGGAAAAGTAATCAGCAAACACAATTTCGTGAATTCCGGAGAAAAGCAGCTAATAAATGATTCCTTACTAAATAAATAAATTAATACAAAGAACGAACTAAATTTCTGTTCATATATGTTCCTTCTTTTACTTTTTCTCCTTCTGCCCTTCTTTTCAGCACCGCAAAGAAGTATCACAGTATATATGGTCGCCGGACCTCACGTTATGTACTTTCACGAAATCTTTTGTTCCTCAAAAGGAAGAAAATGTAACTTTCGCGCGAATAGCACTATATTTAGACAGAAGATATTGTCGCATTTGTGCAAGCGATATCTTGATATCGAACTCGTTGTCTCGCCGATAAAGCATATATCTAAAATCGTAGATTCGCTTATCAACTCAGTCTGAGCAAGCAATGTAATTCGCATCTTCGATCGTATAGATTGCGACAGAAAATATTGCCACATTTGTGCAACTCATACCTATATCTTCATATCGAGCTCTTTGTTCCGCCGATAAAACTATGAAATGGTATAGATTCGCTTATCTCTGGATTAAATCGACATGTTTTGACGTATTCTCTTTTTGTTGCAGGTCAGTATGCTCTGGTGCCGGAAATCGTCCGCGAAATGGGTAAATAACGCGCATTTAAATGATTTATCGCTTGAACGATCTTATATGCAAAAAAAGACGAACGCTCGTTTTAATTTTATGTTAAATAAGAAAATATTGTAGAAATATTTAAAGAGTTAACCGTCTTTAGAACACTCTATTTTTCACATTGTTATATCGGAATTTTCATAGTTGAGAAGACACGATTACGTGAGCGCGACACAAAAACTTGGAAATCATCCGCGCGTTTTACAACGCGCAATGGAGCGTCTTACATCACATTAATGGCAATCCCTTAACATTTTACGGATGGTCGCACCGCGATTTTCTATTCGGTAACGTGCAGCTGCGATTAGTTTCCGATGTGGGGAAGCGAATAACGCAAACGGAACGAAGGGTCTAGTGCACGAAAGCGATAAGTCTCGCAAACTTTTTACGAGATATATACATATATATATAACATAGTATTAAACTGCAATAGCACGAGTAATTTTGCGTCACATCGAATGAGGATAAAAAGCAGCGTGTATACGATCAGAGATGCGAATTACATTATTCACTCAGGATAACGTAAAATAATGCAACGCTAATACAAATGAGTGTAATCGCAACCAAAGGATATAAAAAAGTAATTTTATTTACAATTATATACTTGACAAAAATTTCAGAATGAGGATATTACTTTTTCTAGAAAGATAGAAAAAGCCGAATATATAAAAAAATCTCGTTTTTTTTCTATATACTTGACATAAAGATATTACTGTCTCTTAAGTTATTTGATAAAAGATAGAAATTAATTTATTTGTGGAAATAGATTTAGAAAATATCAATCAAAAATTATATTTTTCAAACATTATCATGATATCTATTGTTCTATCGTAAAAATCTAACTTTTCAAGGAATATCAAATTACTAATTTCAATGTTCCAGTCTCATTTCATAGATACAATGTTACAACAAATTACGATTGCGTAAATTTAAATTGGGTATTTGCTCGCGGTTAATAATTACACGAAATTGGCTAACGGAACCGATAATGTCGATAGCACAAGTCATCATGGTAATAGCCATTAATACGACAGAGGATGATATTAATTGAGTCAATGGAATAATATTATATTCCCTTGAACGTAGGTACAAGTACAAAGTCGTCATCGAGTGAAAGGTACGTTCGACGAGACTAACAGGATTCAAAGCGCTTAGCGAAATACGCGTACAAGTTGTGTAAATAAACGTCCGGGACTGGCTGAATCATGATAGAAAAATCTTCGAAGAAAAAAAAACTGCGTATTCGACATTAGTTTCCATTTTTCTATCTCTGGACGATCTGCATACGAAAACAACGTGTCCCAACTGCGTTGGGATAAACAACATCCGAATTCTTTCTTGCGTAATGAGCATAATTCTAACTCCTTCAGCCAACGAATTTTACTAACTAGATATTCAGAAGAAAAATGTGATACAAGTTATCATTTCACTCAAATGTCTAAATTTCAATAATTCACAATTCAGGCATCAAATTAAAAATTTTTTAAAACAAAATTCGATTTAAGATAGTGACACGGATAATGTTTTATTATCCATTTGCAGAGTTTTCGCATATCTGGCTGTAGCTTTTTAAACTTTCAATTCGCGAAATATTTTATTGAAGATAACTTGCGTCGAAACTTGGTAGAAATAACGCGGCCCGACCACCCTCCGTCAGTTCTGGGATAACTAGTAAAACGGTAGCCGGTTATTGTCAAGCGTAGCTTCTTTCCCATTGCTACCCGTGGGAATTAAGCACACCGGTCCGTCAGACAACCGCTACGAACCACCGAGGACTACCGCGGAGCACGGTTTGTTCCTGAAGGCGGTAGTATTACCGTGCGCTGGCCGAAGAATATAACGTGTTTCTTTCAGTTAGTCACGATATAACGCGCTTGTAACATGCGATAACTATAGACTTCGTACACAAAATCGTGGTCATTATACAATTTACAGCGGCGGGTGAACGGCACCGGAGGGTGAACCGGATCTAAAGCTAAAATTCTTCGCGCTTGTTTGATTCCCTCGCATTCACTTCGGGCTGGTCTGTTAATTATCCTAATTTCGCCAGGTAACAAATTTATCCATTAGCGCTATAGATTTCTCTTTGTCTTTTTTTTTTTCAGACGCGTAATCTGTAACTTTGATTCGCTTTCTAAGCTCGCTCGCCGAAACATGCTATTTGTGGAGGAATTCAGTTCCTGAAATAATTCAGCAGACTTGAAAGTCGGACAAGCAACGCTATTGCGCAGCTGAGATAAAACGACAAGTTGTATCTGAACTTCTGAACTGCTTTATCGAAATCTTTATCAAATAACCCTATTTAATTTATGATAAGTTCAAGATATCAAAGTAACTTACTCTTTTTCTTTCTTTTCTTTTTTTGAGAAATTATGAAAAATATTATAATAAATATAAAATTTATCGCTTTCTGCCAAATTTGTGTTATATTCATATAGCAAAAACTAAACTTACTTTCAAAATAGACTTCTTATATAACTTTTCTCATCTTCTCTAATGAGACAGACTGCATATCATAATGTTCTACATGTCAGATATTGAAATACTTTGAATTAACAAGACAATTTGTGAAAGACATTAAAATGTCTTTTTTAAATTTATTTTTCCTCTTTTCAATTCACCTCTAACTGAAAACGAGCCTACATTGAAAATAAGATCTTTCTCATTTCGTCTAATTCCATCCTATATGGTGTACCTATCTATGTAATCTCCCATCTCAATATCCAAGGCATCGAGAGGCAATCTATCCGTTACATTCTCAGGGCAGCTCATGGCAACCGTATATCCGAGTTGGAAGGTTTCGACCGGAGGATCGATGCTCGCCTTCGAGACGTCGCGTCGGGTCGCGCAGGAGCAGATCGAGACACGAGTACATGCTCGTGCGATCAGCTGTGCCGGATACTCGGTGGCCTCAACAAAGCGCACCACGTGTGCATTCAACCCTTCTGAGTCATCCTAACCCCTTTATTCCCCGCGCGCCACTTCCCTCTCTGTAGCGGCTCTCTTCTCAACGTGTGACGTAAAATGTCGCGCTGGAGCCGAGAGAGAGAGCAACAGGGAGAAACAGAGAGAGAACCGTGTCGCAGAAAGAGAAGGCGATGGAACGAGCCGGCAGGGAGAGTCTTATTGATTTTTTCGAACATCTGATCGGCGAGACGGAGACGAAAGATAGGGAGAAGATTGCAGAAGGAGGATAGCGAGATGAAACTGGAAGGGCGAGAAGGAAGGAGTCTTTGCGCGTTTTCTTCCATCCCTCTCCTGTTCAATGGCCTTCGGTGAAGTCTTCGGTGTCCTGTACCTGTGTTGCCACGGTAACAGCCTAGATTCCAGAGAAAAGTTGGAAAAGACGCGGAGCAGATGGATAGCTCAGAGAGAAGGAGAGGAAAATAGAGCGGCGAAGAGGAAACAGCGAGGTGAAACTCGTGTTACGCTGTCGCGTCCCTTTGTTCCAGATTTCCGCGTCAGCCGCGGTATCCGCAAGAATTAACACATCGCGAAGTACAGACATGCAAATGCGACGGCGCATTCAGAAGTTAGATGGGTAATTCGGTGAGTACGTAAATGAGAGGGCACGAACAGCTAAAAGTTCGACGTATAATTAACTGCTGTCGTTACTCGATCGGAACTAGCTGTTAAAACATTTCTCTCGACATTTTAGAGAAACGAGGGAGAAACTCTCGTATGCTTCACGCGCTTTTTATTAAATGCAATATTAATTACACGTCAAAAACGTTTTTACTTTTCTCTTTCCCTAAAAAATTCATGTTTTATCTATAGATTTCATTAAAAATCTAGCTCCAGACTTATGGTGAATAATCTGGCTATATCAATACTTTAAATGCTATTCTTTTTTCGTGATTTATTTATTTATCGCGATAATCGCTAATTAGAGCAAACAAACTCTCGGAAAATTGTTTAATTAAGAGTACGCGTGCCTCTGTTTGCGCTTGCCAAATAAATGGCCCACGTTACGTCTATCACTCCCTCATTCCCTTCGTTGAACTGTATTTACTGAGTACCTGCGAAATGATGCAAGAGTACACGTAGGTTTTTACATGTATCCCCTCTGCGTGTGTGGAATCACTAAAGAAGTTCGGAGGAAGCGAAAGTATTATGGGAAAAAACTGCGAAAGCTACTTTGCCACAACGTCACCAACATGTACTCCTTTCTTTCTTTTACGAAATACAAAAAAGTTGTACGCATATATACACAAAGAATTAAAAGCCTTTTAATTCTTTTAGTAAAATTACAGTATTTATATATAATCTTGTTCTGTAATAAATTATAATTATTATGATAAAATAATAGTAGTTAATGTAAGAAGCTATAATTTCTTGTTTACACATTGTGTGACTGTATCTTTCTTGCTGTTATTTTCATTTTTTTAAATAAAAATCTAATAAAAGAACATATTTACTGAGATTAAAAATATTTTATCTTTTTATTTTAAATATTTTTTAAATACATAAAAGCAATTTAGTTCATCAAGATAAAGTTTCTCAGCTCCATTTTAAATATCGTATATTTTTAGCCGTATTTTATAAGATAGATAAAACATCTAAGGATAAGAACTCTACGTAACAATCTATTTCTTCTGTAGATTAAAATTGCAATTCTGATTGTGACAGATCGTGGTATGATTATGACAGCTTAGTTCTGATTATGAAGGTTCGCGTTATGTAAGCGGCAAATCGAGCAAACGATATGTCAGAATTTTCATAAATATACGATGGAAACCGCAATCGCACCGGTGATTATACGTGCCCATCGAAATAAACAACCATTCCATTTTAGCGCTTTTTCACGGAAATATAGATCGCCCGCAATTATTTTCTCGCCAACCATCGCTCTTTTCGTGAAAAGCTTTCACGTGAAAAATCGCCGGGGTAATAAATCGAATCGCTCGTAAAATCATTATTTCGTTCACGCATCAGTGGCTTATTAAAAAGGTCGCGTGAGAGAGTTGCCGTTTTGCATCACCGCGACAAATAACGTGCGATAGAAAAATGTTTTTTTTGCAAACAATTCGATTGCTGCAAATTCAATGGGAGACAAATTGAATAAAATTGTATCTGATCATAATCCTGGCAAACCAATATAAACTAGACATGAATAAACAAGCAATTCCAATACTTTTTTGAAATGTTGGTAATTTACAAAGAAATATTCTTATTGTATATTATATAATAAAGACAATAATTATAGTATTTCTTACGTTTTCCGTCTCTCTCCATAAGATAATAAAGTTTATTAGAATAACTTTTTAAAAGCAACCTCATTTAACGGATAATTTAAGACCGTCATTTGTCGGGGAGTTCTCGGAAGAAACATAAATTTCAGGAAAGGTCAACATTTTTCACGAGATATCAGCTAACACCCTATAATAAATCTAGCAGCCGCTAAAAATCACCGCAATTAAAATAGATTCACTCTAAAACTCTAAACGAACTAAAATTCGCGATCGCTCAGCGGAAAGTAAAGTTGCAGATCTAGTTACAATTTTGCAACCTCGCTCTTGATTTCTCGTCTCATCCTTGCTCCAACGACTAACCCAGCATCTCGGAGTTAGCAAATCCGCACTGATGGTGGATGGACTCAACATCCCGCGTAACGATGGGCATCCTGCCAGACAAGAACGTTCCGCATGCCAGAATACATAGAGCGCGATAATCCAACCGCTCGCGCCGCATTTCGGAAGATTTAAGGGCAAAAATAAGGTTCCGCTGAAAACTGCCGCGGTTTGCCTGAACGATTTTCAGATAAAAAAAAAAGCGACCACGTTACGATAATTCGCATGATGATAAGATCGCAAAGTAAAGAGGGAAAAAGCAGAAATACACGTTTGATCTTAGAAGTCCACACTGGGGGATATCATAAAACGTACAATCTTCTTTTTACTATAAAATTTTGTTAAAATTACCGTAGAGAGAGGATGCCTATCTTTGGCACCAAAGTTTACTCTTTAGCCTCTAATTATTCTCCGTTTTCAAATTTATTTAAATTTTCATGGAAAATAAACTTCTCGCGAATTAAATTTCGGAGATGCAAACAGATAGTAAAATATAATTGCCCCTTATTTAATTTCACGAATTTTAATTTAAAGCACGGTTAAAATATTTGATGTTAAAAGTTAAAAGAATGTTTAGAAATGAAGATTCAATCAATCCAAAGATGGATATCAAAATGGTTCTGCAAATTTTGGCTCATTTGATCAATGGCATACGCTGTTGATTGAATGAGAGTGTAATCTCGCCAACACATCTCATCAGTATTGATGTAAAGCTTGTGACGCGCATCGTTCAGAATTCACGCACATTTTGTGTGTTTTGTGACATTACACAAACACACCCTCACACGTATTTTTGCAGTTGACGGAAGCGTCGACGTCAAAGTACACTTATATCACCGAACACGACAATGAATCTTTTAGAAGAGATGCGTGGGTGTATATACCTCACGTGAGGTATGATTTCAAGTTGGCGTCACTCGGAGACCGTAGCAAAGGCAAAGAACGACTTCTACTCTTCACGTGGGTTTTACACGGCGAAACCATTCAGACGGAAACGTTGAAACGGCGTTCTATCGCGGCGGCATACATACTTATGCATATTTATAGGGAGACATATTGTTCCTTTCTTATGACACACAACGAGCTGTGGCATGCGCTATAATAGATTCTAAATATATTTATAATTGTTGGTATTGCTATGATTGGTTGCAGTATGTTACAACGAGTTCTATTATAAGTTTATGAATGTTTCGTACGTATTGTAAATTCTTCTAATAAATTCCAAGCTCAATAAATGATTCAACAATTTGTCGAAATGTATCTGTGCGGAGGGGTGCCAATTCCTCCGGAGGCGAAACATGTGGAAAAAGACTTGAAGGACCGCGAGGGAGGGGGGAATATAAAACCCTTTTAGCAAATAAAAGCAAACGATAACTGAAAAGTGACTCACCTCACGTTGCGCGCCTCGGTGTCCCAGCAATGCATGCCTTCTCGAAAGTCAAGTATAGCCAAGCCAGTAGATGCGTTCAGACAAGCGTAATTAGGCAAGCCAAGCAGAGTAGAGGTCCAAGCAAATGTCCATGCAAGATAAGTCTGGCGTGTGTATTGGCGTGTGCGTGTGTGTCGCAGAGAGCTCGATAGATAGTAGTGTTCACACGAGGACATACAATTAATTTAGCATTAAAGTAATATATGCATTAATAAGCGTTAATCAATAATTAGCAAATCTCTTCCCTTTCCTGATAAATTAGATCAAATTATAAAAGTTTCATGAAAAAATCAGAATTGTAAAGCATCCTCACATGAATGAAACATTTTTTAATGATCAATGATTTGGAAAATTAAAGGCTATGCAAAAGATTTTTAGATTTTGCAAAATTTACATTTTTATCAATTTTGCCTGAACTCTAAAATTATTCGATAGGTAATTATTCGAATCTGGATTATTTGCTCATTCAATTTTTATACATTTAATAAAAGTTATATTATTTACATTATTTGCAATGTCAAAAAGATACATGTTGTAAAATCTTATTTTAAAACAAATACAAAAAATTTTCCTAATTTACGCAAATATTGCAATTATCTGTCTTGCATTTTATCTGTATCTACTAATACCTATGTGAATAACACGAAGTTAATTAGAGATTATACAAATAAATTATTAAGAATTTTAGTGAATTATTAAGAAAAAATTAATAATAATAATATTATCGCTAAATTATTTGAACATGCAATCGTAGGAAATGTATAGTAGTTGGAGTTCCGCGATCGCACGAATTTCGGTCAAGAACGCATCTGGCAAAACCGGCGGCAAGCGCATCGATCCTAAGGATGTCAAACCGGAAGTGCCGAAATGGAAAGGAGTTCTAGGTCGGGGGCTCCGTGAACCCAACGGGCTGTAACCCAGTTTCTCGAAATGCGTGGTCGGGTTCTCGCGATGCGTCACATACTACATGCGCGTATGTGTGACATGTGGTGGCTGAACCAATCGCACATACGCCAATCTATCATCGGCATGCACAGCCGCACGTATCGATTCTTACGTGCCGATACTTTCGTTCCGATTAGATCGCTCGCCCGAGTTCGCTTTTGTTTAAAACATGCCGCGAGAAATATAAACGAGCTCTCGTTTTCTCGAATCTCTCTCCCTCGCCTCCTTTTCATCGACATTATTAATTATAATGAATGCATACGCTATTACACGTGTACACCGGGTGATTCATTAGCGCGCCTTTCATCTATATATCTCTGGCGTTTCTAAATTTAAAATGGAATGACGCAAGCGACGATGAGTGGATTTTAAACGACGCACTTTCTATTCGTCATATACATGTATAGTCTTTTTTTTTCAGTGACGACAGTTACAATAATGATATTTAACTTTCGCACCAAAAGTTAAATTATTCTCATCGAGCTACAGTATTTATCGTATTTATATGAACAATATCTATATATACATATATAAACAAATGTCTTGACTGACTGACTCATCAAAACGCCCAGCTCAAATCCCTAAACCTAGAAATATAAAAATTCAAAATTAAGACGAGACAAAAAACTCGTTTCATCTATTTTTTTTTATTGCCAATTTATTTGCTGAGGATGGAAACGTTTTTCAAAAGGATATTCATTACTGTCAGAGATAGGTCCACTTCCGACAAAGAACAATATTTAGCGGAAGTACGCGCTACAGAGCGAAAGTCAACGACCACAGTGTGCGTTCGCGGCTTGACACAATGGGACATTTTTTCACTTGTAATCAGTAAAAATGGTTGTACCCGGCAGTTTCTGCGTTAGAAATATTCATGATTTGCGGTTACATCTCCACTTTCACTCTTATCTAAACTTCTTCTCGTTGTAATTTCTTATAATTCGACAAGTATTTTACACATGCACGCATGCAAATAAATTCTACAATGCAGGCTACAATGGAGACGCTAATACACAGATACCAGTTATCAGTTTTAATAAATAAATAATTTATTTCTCTACAATCACTATATAGAGAATAAGTTAAGAGAAATAGTGACAGTTATAAAGTTACTCAACATTAAAAATTAGAAAATTTTGATAGATTAAGCTTTTAATATTTAACACATAAATTTATTGGTTTTGGAATTCGCAATCAATTATAAGTACCTATAATTATTTGTATTACAAAATTTAATTAGTCATCACGCACAACCGCACCCTAAACTCGTATTGGTCATCGATTTGTAACTGCAATTATAAATTTATTCGTTTTTAATTGAATTTTATTCTAACAGAAGAGAAAGGAGAAGAGAGAAATTATATCATTTATATAATCATTTAGCATCTAACGTTAAAAATTAATATTTAGCGACGAATTATAGCCTTCCATAAAGTTTTAATGAAGGACAAATCGATTGTATAAATCAAGAATTTATGAAACACAACTTCCGGCGAGTCGGTCGATATCCTATATTAATAATCCACTCCTATAGGGATTCGATTCGAACGATACAGTGTACCGCGGTGCGAGATGCGGTACACGGGAGGTGCGTGCTTTCTGATCAAACAAGCGGATCTGCGCGGGAAGCTCATTATCGGCGAAGAGTGAAAGTGCATCCGTGTAGCGGCCATCACTTTGTTAACAGTCATTTTTTTCCGGCAGCGCTTTCGCACGAATCGGCAATTCCGCTCGGTCTAGCGATTTAGAATCGCCTTACACCGTTATCGGCGAACAAATATCCAATCTACGTGCCCGAGCTGCAAGCCCGTGAATTACAATTGCAAAACGCCCGCGAGCTTACGCAACGCAGTCGCACGCGCTATCGATGCTATAATCACGCCTGTTCCGCGGAGCGGAATCAAAACGGATAAACAGGTTTTAAGTCGAAAAACACGTAAACAGGCATTGGACTTGATCTCCAATAAATTGGAAAATAAACGCACGATGGGAAGAATTTGATCGCATTATGTATTTATTTTTTTAGACTGCCCATAAGAGAAAAAATAAACTTAGAATTATAACGAAAGAAATATTTTCAATAATATCGTATCTTTCTTAACATAACATTTTCCTAAGATATGATTAGATACAATGGAGAAAATTGACGAATAGTGCATTTAGTTCGCAAACATCTTAAAAATCGGGAAGATTGTATTCTAGTAGCTTGGAGTCAATTTAGGAGTATATTGATTTATTGCCAACTAACTACTATACTATATATACGAGCCACATCGACGGACTAGCCAATGGTAAAAGAAACCGCAGCTGAGAATAATACGTCCTGGACGAATAATATCGATCGTGCGAGGGCTCTTTCGAAAAGTGTTGTGCCCGTAAATATACCCAGGTACTCCTCTCGAAGGTACTATTATCCTAAACGCCGAACGATCGTCGGTTTCTCTTCTCATGCTAAATTGTCTTCGCGATAATCGGCGGTTCACGTTCTGCAGGAAATAACGCAGACAACGCGTTCCTTTGCACATCCGAGAGAACGAAAGCTCAATTTCGGTTGTTGTTCTAATTATGAAGTAGCTCAAACGTTTTCGGGAAGAAATATTACATTATAATTGCCGAAATTAATCTAAAAATTAATCAATATTACACTGCAAGGATTCCACATAATTTTTTGTATTATATTGTCATATTATATTAGACACATTTCTCTCTTCAATCTTCAGCTAGGATGATCAATATTCAAATAGATCCTGTTTAAGAGATCAGCCACTTCCTGCCTGAATATTTCTAATAATAAATGAATATTATTGTGATATTAAACGTGATCTGCCACGCCTTTTCTCGATCTCGCTCCCGCGAATGGTTTCGTAGGAAATACTACGCAAGTTTTCCCGTTGTTGAGGATACCTTCGGTCGCTTTCACTCGTTTTTCCACTTACTTTCTACAAACAGGTCGCCTCCTTTTTCTTTGCTCGAGGAAACAGGACCGACAAACGCGCTTTGGCGGTCGCTTTGTTCATGCAATAACTACTTGTCAACAACTATACTTTAAAGAAAGAGAGAGGCCGAGAACGCACATCACTTTCCGCTTTGAAGTTTTCACAAAATGAAAAGCTTCTGCATTAGAGCTATGCGTTTAGTCCTAAATATAACTATGTAATTTTCTTAACTTTTATAAACTTTTCTCGAGAAAAAGATAGCGTTTGCTCTTGCTGGTAAATATATATAGCAGCTTACATACTGTACTTTGGTTTCAATGACTACTTCTATTTTGCGGCAATTTCTATTTTCAACGAGGCATTAAAAAGTAATGTTTCGTCGATTCGACATTCGTTAATATCAAGTTGTGACAGCTTGATAAAATCAAGAGATAATACCTGGGCGACTAGACGATAATATTGCAAACGTGATCTGCAGATTAGATAAATAAAACTCAGAATTAAAGCACATTTGATGTTAAACATGAGATATATACAGAATATAAATACGAGAGATAATTATGCGTTTATCGATAATATGAACTTCATCTCGGCTTATTTAATAGAATGAAAGTAATCATGTAATTTTTATTATCTCCAAGAAAATAAGTGTTTGAAGTTCAAACGGAACTTCGAGCGAGAAATCAAACGACACGCTAGATCCACGCGTCAACAGCGTGCGTTTCCGCGAGAGCGAGCGAATAGCGATACGAGCAAAAGAAATAGTTTCAGCGGATGGACGCGTGATCAATCGGAATTTAGCCAAAACGGGGAGAGAAGGCTTTCGCACAACCCTCCTCGTACCTCAGTGGAACTTAACACAAGCTCGAGTAAAGTCGATCGACGTCGTGTATCCATTCGCCTATCTCGCTGGCTCGCTTAAACGTTCGCGCGGCTATCTAAATCTCCCTAATTATTGTAACGATTCTGATGATCGTGTCGGAGTGTCGGGCGGATGATCGTCTCCCGTCGTGTTAAAACGAGTTCTCGTGCAAGATCTCCGACTATCGAGATTAAGAACAACGATCGCGCGGAGGCCTCGAAACAGAGGCTCCTCAAATAAAATATACGCATCGCGGACGGATAAGAAGATCTCCGTCTGTATTCGAGACGCGTCGCTCACTCCACGCTGTGTACGTACACAAAATTGAACTGTGTTCTCCAATCTCCGATTCTTTATTTTCACCGATCCTCCCGCGAATCCTCTCGCGCAACACCCGCTCCGCGTTCAAGTCTGAGCGGTCCCCGGCTTCTCAGGCGATCTCGTCGAGATCGATCCTGAGCAAATAGATTACCGGAATGATTGCGATTAAGCACGAATTATAATTTGTTCAAAACACCTACATACATATACATATAGTATATGTAATATAAAATTGCTGGATAGCATAGTACAAAGCAATTAAAACAAATTATAAAATAAAATATTTTACAAAAAATTTTAAAGAATATGTTTCTCGTTATCCATTGTGAAATTATAATTCCGA
Organism: Temnothorax nylanderi; assembly: GCF_030848795.1. Classification (NCBI taxonomy): domain Eukaryota; kingdom Metazoa; phylum Arthropoda; class Insecta; order Hymenoptera; family Formicidae; genus Temnothorax; species Temnothorax nylanderi. The sequence goes on from NW_027249137.1 coordinate 321,172, forward strand.
ATAAACCAAACAATAAAAAAATAAGTATAGACGTCGAATAATATATGTGAGAAAAATCTAATAAAATGTATATTAGACAATTAAAAATTTACGATAGAAAATTAATTAATTAAATTTACTGAAAAATTCAAGCTAATGAAATCGAGGCTCCTATTGTACATACATATAGCATTATTTCTTTTCAAGGGTAAGATATCCACGATCAAAATTCAGGTATTGTCCGATAGCGTTTATTTACTGACCTGAGAGGTAGGATTTGGCGCAAATGATGTAGCCACACATCCGCCCTATCTTTGTCCACACAGTCTTAAAAATCTCGGAGCTGTACATCGGTAAACAATGATAATCGCCCCTTTCTCTTATCTCTTCCTCGATTGTCCCACCTCGGCATTCGCGCGTTCGTACGTCGCGAGACATGTATTTTGCCGTTTGCTGTTGCACGAATGTCGTTGAACCCGTTCGTGGATTCACGCGGCGAAATGTCACACCGATCGTCGCAATTTCCAAGATCTCGGCTCCAAATCACGCGCGAGATTATGCAATCGTATGTTCGTGTGGACAAGGTGCGCCCATGATTCGTGTAAGACGTTCACGTATCGAATGTCGATATCAACCAATGAATCACTCAATCACGATTTATCACTCGATTATTAGCCGTACAAACGACATAATGTGCGATGATTATAGTCGTTATACCTATAATTATAATGATATCTATGTCATGCTATCGATCTTCGAGTACTTTAAAATGTAATATAAGAAATTGAAATATTTGCTCAAGAATTAGTTAGTAAGTATATAATAGTTAATAGTAAGTAATAAGTTAAAGTATTTAAAGATTTATGTAATCGTAAATGCTTCTCGTATACTGAAAATTATTTTAAATTCTATATTGACCGGAAATATAAGTAAATATATAAATAAAGATTCGGCAGTTGCACGCAGTTCGCACGTTCGGGCAGACCGCGGTCACACGGATCTTCCCGCTCCGTTTGTCACACTGAATAAACTAATTAGCGTCACCGCAGATCGCGCTGAGAAGAGGAAGATAAATTTGTAACAGAAGATTTGTAACAGGAAAAGACATAATAGGAATTTTTCTTCCTTGATCAAAACCTTTGAACAAAACCTTGATCAAAAAGGATATAAACTTCGGCTGTATAGTAGGTTATATCCTACTCTATCACTCTTTCTACAGGTTTTTGCTCAAGATGAATAATACATCATCTAAGTATTTTCAAAACTCCATACGAAATATTTTATTCAGTCAAGAGAAAAAATATGGACCATTAAAATATCTTTTATCCCGAAATCAGAAGACCTCGAGTTCTATTGATGATATGTTATAAATAACATTATCACCTTTTTGAAAAATCCAAAATTTAATATTACAGAATATCACAATTGTGACGTTCAACCAAAACAAGAAAATATGTATTACTTTATTTATTAATTATATAATACTGCTTTTCACTTTTTGTTTCCTGGACACTATTATACTATATATACTTGTCGCGATCCTTTTCTAAGATCTTAAACTTTCAAGTCTATTCTGCTTACTACTGTAATTCATGAGCTGTTTTGCGGCGAACTCTCACTATTTATTCATAATTTTTATTATTAAAGGTAATTCTCAAAGTGAAACTATAAAGCATATACCACGTTTTAAAGAGACTCGGCCAATAATAAACGAGCTAGAGCGAGCAGTCGAGACGCTATCGGCACGATAAGTAATTAATTGTAGTCGTTGACTCGTCATTAAATCGTGCTGTATCGTGACACGATCCTAAATGGTCGTATATTATGTCACGGAAAGCGCATTTTGTGTTCTGTCATTTATAGTGACGTTCGTACACGCGGTCCGTCCCTCTTTAACCAGCTGAGAAAACACGAAATTACGCGTACACCCACGTAATTTTCTCGTCCGACGAGCTCGCGGTGATTATTGTGCTTTTACACTACCGTGCAAAACCATATTTCAAACTGTTTAAACTGAGCGACCACCTGTCAGATAAACTCATAATTCTAGAAACTTCATGTACATAGCGTTTCGTAAGGCTTTCGAGCGACAAATATAAAGTTGCTTGTCTTTCTTGCGAAGAACTTAAATCAGTTTCGAGGAAGTTGGAAAAAAAAACTTTCGACAAATTAAACATTAGACATGTATACAAGTTGATAATAACAGTTGTTCTTGAATTACATCGAATCTTACGCGCTATCGCGCTAGATTCTTGAATTTATGAATTTTATGGCAATGTTGAAGTTCATATATCTTGCAAACATTTCCGAACAATGATAACGTCACCGATTTTTCATGGACGATTATAAGCTTATTTGGATACTAAATCATCTAAATGTGTGTGTAATATTTAGTAAAGTAAATTATAACAAGTCGAACGATATTCAAAGAAAGAATAATAATTCAATCGATCATCTTTTGAATGACAGAAGATGTACTGCGGCTTAAAATTTATGCAAGCGCATTGACGAACTCTTGGCTACGTGTAATCGCAACATGCGCCAACGAGTGCCGTTTATCAAGCTTAAGAAATGCGCATAGTAAACGTCGTTTGTCAATGTAATGACGATAAGAACTAATAAATAGATATTTTCTATGATATAAAACATAAATTTTTCACGCGTGACCATCCACGAAAATATATTTCTATATAATTTAATAATTCTTGTTCCATTATTTTATCGCAAACAGCAACTTCAGTTTTAAACGAGTAAAACTGTGACTCGGACAGATATATTTAGCGCAACCGGAAATTATTTATCGCAAAGTTATAAACATTGTGCTTATGACCAAGCAATCAATTGAATTCGATTATCGAAGCGCGATGATACCACATTATGAAATAATGCCAGAGTAACGATTTAATTCAATAGAAAAATTTGTATTTGTATTTGTATTGTAAATTTAATGCTAACTTGGTCCGTTTCTACCAAAAATTTACTTAATACTAGATAAAAAAAACACGTAGTAATGCACTATAAGATTCAGATCTGTAATAAAATTGTGAAATAAAAATGATTTGCTGAGTACGTATCACAAACTCGCTGTAGTGTTCGCGACTGGTTTGCATTTATACAAAAATCAAAAACCTTGAACGCAAAAGTCAAGTCGACAATTTCTGAAGTTAAGTGAAGGCAAAAAAATCAGTCCAAAACATTTGGAAATTCTTATCGAATACATTTTGGTTTGTATACTTCTAAATTAAATATCGAAAGTGCATTTTTGTGACTAAAAAATCTTTCACAATTTCAGTTTTGCTACAGAAATAGGATTTAACCGAGTTTCGGAGTCAAAAATGCATTTCTATTATTCTTTTTGACCACTAAATAATTGATTTATTACAAAATAATACATACCTTTTTATATTTTATATTCCTATTATATTTTATTTTACCTTTTTATATTCAGATGGTTTATAGATTTCAGATATTAATATATTCAAATGTGTGATTTATTTTTTCACTTCATTTACTAACGAAGAAAAATGAGCAAAAATGAAAAGAAAAGTGATACGGATATGCGGATACGTAACGTTTTGCGATAAATGCACACCGGCGATAACAGAAACGATTAATGTTTTGCTGCTCATCCATATAAGCATGGCGAGTATAAAAAGCGATGTTACTGCCTTTATCTCGAAAAGAATATTCTTTTCTATCTGACGTTATCGAACGCCATACGCTTGTATTTCTTTTGACGTAATAGGAAACGTTAATCTGATTCCAAAGCAGCTTACGATCATTGGTTACTATCAATAATATAATTTTTCTTATTTCGTTAATAAAAATCCTAACATTTTTAATCCTTTCATCTCAATTTTCCTTATTTTGCCTAAAATACGTGTTTATCCTTTTTGCATTTTTTGTTAGTATGGAAAATTTTTTTCCTTGCAAAAGAATGTGAAATCTCGAGGTTTTAAATATGAATTAACATAACTTGTTATATTTAACAGTTAGTTCAAAAATTTAAACTAGATATGATAATTACATGAATCTTTATCACACTTTAGTTTCAACTTTCGCGAATAGTTTTACGTCTAATTATTTATATCATAATATTAGACTTGCTTATTCAAATTTAAATTATTTACTTAATGTAAATATAATGTATCTAAATATAAAAATATTCTTACGAGCTGCTAGAAAAATCTTAACATGGCAATAATATTTAGCAGTAAGATTCTCAGTTAGAATTATAAGTAAAATTATCGAATAAATTTCTTCTTTATATGAGATTTGTTCTTTATATTTCTTCTCAACTAGACTAGAATCTACGCAAATTAGAACCAGATTTTACCTAATTTCCAAATCATTATAAACAGCAGACATTTAAATGTCACAGTGTTTCAGATGTCAAGGCATCGTTGCGAAATCAATAGCAAAAAATGTAAAGTAGATTCCAATTTAAGCAACTCCTGTTATATCATTCAACATTGCATAATATTGTTGTCATCGATATCTCGTCTTTTTTTGCACTGTGTGAATTTTAAATAATATCGAGTGCTCGCAACTCGTAGCGTCGCGTAAAAGAGTCACGGTGCAGTCTCGCTTCGCGTATACTTGGCGCGAGACACTACCGTGTCTCTTGATCGTTGTACGAAAAACATCACCCGTGACTGACGAAGAGCGAGTAGGTACGTGTTACGTAATAACATTTCTAATACAAAATCGTTCGTTTTAATTTCTCTTTTCACATACCACTTTCGGTGTTAATGTATGATTAATAAATCGTAATATTATTGCGATGTGACATGCAAAGAGGAAATAGCAATATTATAATAGAAAGTTACGATTTCTCGGATACATTATTCAACCTTTTCAATATTGGTTTACATGACTAACGTAGCACAATGTCAAGTGCACGATAATTTTCCGACATGTGTCAATAAAAAAAATGCTTACACAATGATAACCGAGTATTCTCCAGTACCTTCAATATATCGTAATCTTTCAATATTAATGCAACGCGTCTGACATAAAATATGATATATATAATTCAGATGCATATAATAATTCTTCTTAATTATTCTAAAATATCACACAACTTGTATACAAAATCAATTCGAGCGAATAAACGTGAATAAATATGAATAAACAACTTGTTTCAACGAGTGCCATCACGGCAGCGTCGTTTGCATTTATCGAAGCTGTTTATTCGTGTTTGTTCGTGCTTTTACTTGCTTCATTTGAATCCGACTTAAAATCCGTTGTGACATATTATGCAATGTCAAATATTGCGTCAAATATGTCAAATAATGATATCAAACACAAGGGTTGCTTAATTCGGGTGGATCTCATTGCCGGATATAAAAAATTATCATATCGTCCGCGATTCGAACTTTACTCGCTCTAGCGTGAAAGGCTTAATACGTGTACTCGGAAGAACGATACCAAAATAATCGACAGAATATCGGGGACATTGATAGGATTTCCTTTTCTTGACTCTTTGAATAATTCTCCGATTTTCGTCACCGAATAAAGCCCGCAGATCCTTAACACTTGGAATCAGCACAAGTTTCGCGCTGTTTTTCGGACCGCGGCACTGTTGCGCTCGAGTTGGAGTTACTTCAGTCTATAAGTCTATGTCACTTATTCTACCGGGATATTATTATCTCGAAGGCTGGAGAACTGTTCGAAGATTCTTCCCCTCGGAGGGACTTGGAACTTTCACGACGAATTTACGTCGCCAAGTTCATAAATCACTCATCCAAGACTCGCGCTAAGAAACTTAGTATTTGAAGTCACGATTCTTCTTCTATGAAGCAATATAAATTTTGATTCAATTCAATTCCCATGGCCACAGAGACGGGAAAGTGCACTTTATGCCAACTATTCGCCACTCAATCGTAGTATATATGAGCGTAGAGATTACTTTCGCCTATATCTACATCGCGCGGAAGCCTAAGCTCCAGATTACACCGGTAATCGAGGCTCGATATTAATCGGCGCGATTTGTGTGTGCGTATCACGAGCTAAGTTACGAACCGGTTGCGCGTACTCGAGCTGACTGACTGACTAACTGACTGACTGAGAAGTTAACACTAGCGAGTGCGAGCGGAGCGTGTGGTAGGATCGGGGGACGACTTCTATGCCCACGCATGACTTCGCCTGTACGAGTAGAAAATGGACGTAAGTATGCAATCGTGTGTGTGCTCACAGGTGCGCCGCGCACACGCACGTGCGTGAACGCGTACGAGTGTGCCAGCGTATCCATGCATGATTTCACATGTGGAAGCACATGATTTGCGCATATTTAAGACACATTAATTCATAAGAACGGAAGTGTCACACTAACACAAATCGGCTCTCTCCGCGAAAAGCGCGACAAGTGTGACGAATCGCGAAATGTATTATCGTTAATTTAATTCAATTTTAATTTTAGTTTAATTTTAATTTTATTTAATATAAACATAATTTAATCTTATTGAATATAACTTACACTTTTTCTACACACCGGGAGATTATATTATTAGTCAGAACAATAAAACAAGATTTAATGATTTCCAAGTGATGTATACAGATAATAAATAAAAGCAGGATGATCAGATTCTATCTTTCATCTTTTTATCGTAATGTTGAAGCAAAGTGTATCAGTCTTGTGAAATCTGTCTCTCTTTCTTGAGAAATTTGCGTTATCTTTCTTTTCCTAAAAATTTACATATTTTTGCACTTCGATGAGGAGATCGATAACTCACGTTCCGAATATTCTGAGCTCTCTCTTCTATTTTACATCACGATTGCCGATACCGACAACGATGCACTCGCGCTGATAATACGATATCATTGTTTTCGAATACTCTTAATCTTCCACGTGACGGATATTGTAGATCGGGCAACAAGGTTGGCGGAAGATTTCGAGATTACCGAGATATCCTACCTCGCTTTTCCTGGCACGGTACCAACCGCGCGGTCGAATCGTTAACCGGAAGCCGGAGTGCCGGAATGAGTACCATCAAGACAAAATTTGTGCTACATGCGACGGAGCTGAGGCCCGCTCGGATGAACTCGCGCTCGCTTAACTTTTCCCTCGGACAACGAGCGGATCGTTTTTCTACCGCACAACCTAAATTGCTATTCTTGCTGAAATGCATTAAAGTAAATGTACGAACAGCATCTAAAAGTTGTATTTTAGTAAAACCGCTAACCGAAAATACAGCCATTCTGCAACGTTTGAATAATAAACGACAATTTCCATCAAAAGCACTAACTAATGCTGATATACTCGGAATGTCTAAGCTGTTTTTATGATGTATTTATTGCGCGAGTTGCTCCAAATAATATATGTTCTTAAATGACAGAAATAATTATCTGATAACTAAATTTAATATCTGCACCGTTAAAACGAGTTAACGGACTGTACGCGTCATCTCGACGGATCATGTTCGATGGGACACTTCCTACCAGCGTGCCGTTACGTGCTGACGACGGTCGAGGGCAAAAAAATAAACAATTATTAATTCGCAGCCGCGTGGCAAAGGGGCGAACCAACGACGTGGCTGACAATGAGTTCAGTTCGCTTGGCCCCAATCGACGGTCGCGGTGACGCCATCGATATAAAGTTGCACGCGTGTGTTGACTAACTGTACTTCGCATGAAAGTAGGGGCGGTACACATACACGTAAGCAGGGTGTCCCAGAACCATCGCCAGACGCCAATCCTCTTAACTACTGAGGATAACAAGAAAATGATGGAGTAAATAGTCATTAAATTATAACCAATCGGAGACGGTACGACTATGGACAAATTAATGATTTTAGAAAAATTAAGCTTCAGCTTAATTTTAAAGCAGACAGTTTGTCCCGAAATAAATCGTACTTTTATAGAATTTGAATACGCCGGATTATGCTGCTAAGAGACAGTCTAAAATAGTAAATTAAAGAATTGCGGGTAGTAAAGAATTACGCGAGCTCAAATCAAGTCTTTCAGTAGATCTATTTCGAGTTTCTGTGATTTCAGGTTCAGGAACAAAAATACACTTAAAATAAACTTGAATATTGCCAAGAATAAGAGATACTGATCAATAATTTCAACTAATATTTCCAGACTTTACTACAAATATTCGTATTTTTGTTGAAAGTTAATAAACTAAAGTAAAAATTATTAAGACGAAATTGTGAACAAAAGAATATTACGTTGTTCGAAAAATTTATACGTAGAAAGTGGCACAATTTCATATTTTATTTGTACATGTTTAATACGCATGCATGATATTGTATATAAATTGGACACATTAGCACGCATGAAGAATGCTTGTATCACACTTGAGCGCTTGGATGTATGCATGCGTATAAACGGCAAAAAGAGTGGTCAGCTCTCGTACGTGCTCCGACATACTATATGTAATACAGAAGAGACGACTATGACCGATGACACAAATAAATGTCGATTATTCTCGTTATCTTCCGACCGCGCGGTGCCCGAGACAATACGACGAGACGCCAGTTTCTTCCAGCCGCGCGACGCGTCGAGTGAAAAGCCTTCGAGATAATTGAAAATCTCACTCATAGCACTCTTGACACTATTATTTAAATGATTGTACTTGGAATATGTAGGTGCATAGTGCATATGCAGCACCATTACACGGAGAGAATTTTTTGTTATATTTTACCCTTAAATTCACTACAAACTTGGGACAATTTGGTAACCAAGGAATTTTTAAAATATACAAAAGACATTTTACAAACAACGTGATAAAAATTACCATGCAGATTGGTAAATATTGAAAAATTATTGAAATTTCCTAGATATATTTTAGTAAAATTAATCAAATATATTTTATATTTTAATGAAATAGATATTAATATTTCTTATTATATGGTGGATATTAATCAGAATAGCTCACATAAAATTCTTGGTGGTACATGTCCCAAAACTACCATATGATTTCAGGGTAAATTTTAAGAGAAAATTCTCTCCGTGTAGATATACGGTGCGTAAATGGAAAAGTAAAATAACTGCAGAGTATTTCTATTACATATATATCTATAAAATTGATGTATAAAGTCATAAAATCTTTCAATTCCGCTCTTTACAGCACCATAAAACAATAAGTATCTACTACGATAAAACAATTTTATTTCATACTGGTCCATTTGGCGAAATTAGTTTCGACAATAAAAATTCAAGTTTTGAAAACAAAAATTATAGTTCCGAATATTTAACAGTTTTTCGATACAAATCAATATACAATATTTCAAAATCCTCTTTTTAATTGTTTATAATGGAAAAATCATACACTGAGAAAAAAATGTTCTGGATTTTAGTAAATATTAGTTTGCATACAACTGTGACTCCATTTATTAAAATAAAGAAAATTTTCCTTTTTATTAGTATATTTTTTTCCTAGTGAATACACATATACTAATAAAAAGGAAAATTTTCCTCATTTTAGTAAATATACTAAAATCCAGAACATTTTTTTCTCAGTGTAAAACATTTTTAGATACTTCTTTTTATATTTCTAATTTTATCGTAATACAATGTTTTAATGTTATTAAGAGATATGTGCGCACCAAATGACATAAAAGGAAGCTTGAAAAATTAACATACATATGACTATCTACGAGTGGCGTTTGTAAAATCGAAATATTATGTAATTTCGTTTTAATGATCTTCTGTCCCTCTTTGCGAGACTTATCACGAGTGAACTGTAATGTAGACCGGCGAGGAGAATTGAGTTAACTCTGCGCTTAGCGGTAAGTGACTCGTTGCACTTGCAGCTTTGTGACTAATAAACTTATAAATAGCCATCGTGAAATGGAAAGTAGTTGCGCCGTTAACATATTTCTTCAGGCCCCGTTTAATGTTACAAATATCGCGATTCATCAAAATGAGGTCTGAAACTAATCACGTTAACACCTCTTTTATTAAGCTGCTATCAATAAAATTGTGGTGTAAAAATAATTTCTCATCAACAATTCATTTATCACTCTCGCATATACCTAACCATATACGATACAAAATTTCGCTGTGGATCAGAATATAAAGGAAAACCTTGTTTCGAAGTATCTTTATCGTTTGGCTCGGCGAGAGATAATTAATGTTATACGATAGTAGATAATAATTATAAGACTTAGTGCGCCACGTCAGCAGCATCTGATCACAGTTAGTCCGGCAAAATTGGAGCAGCTAATCGGTAACCTAACTCCCGGAGGCAGGCACCCACGCGATATCCTTGCACGACGTGGAAACGAGGCGTCTCCGACATACGTCAGGCGTCACGACGGCGGCGAAACAATATCCGCGCTCTCAATGGCAAGCCATGCTTGTCCGGTACGGTATAACACGGTCGCACGTCGTTCAGGGTCTGTCTCACGCCTAAGCAAACTAGATGCCACGCATCTAGAACTCGTACTTTTTAGCTACTTTTTAGTCTACGGGTACCTATAATGGAACGCAGAGAGATAAAAAGAACTCTGAACACAACGAGTCAGCTAACACTTTTATGGTTTTTATGATTCATGATTTTTATAATCATTAGGTATGTGTTAATTTTTTGCTTAAGTATACGTTCAACAATCTAACAAACATTTCTTAATATCTGTAATATCAATTTCTTTCTATTAAAACGGAATATGCTCCATAATGCACAAAGTACTTCATAGATCATTATCGACTAGCCCCGCGTAATAATAGCAAAAGAAAAAATCATTCTTTAAATTATAAAATTTTCTCTTTTTTTTTAAATTCTATTTTATTTTTCTTTTCAAATCTCTGTCAGAATTGTTTGATTTTCAACGTTTTAAATTAAAAGAAAAAAAATTGCAGTGTGTGCAATAATAAAGCTGATGAAACAAGCAACCAAAGAAGAGAGAAATACATGAAATAAAAATATTCGGCGGTTTAAAAAAAAATCGTGCAAGCCTCACGGGTATTTAAAGCGGGTGAAAGAGAAAGGTGTGTGTCAGACATGTGTTGTTCCATCTGTGCCGAGAGCGATGCATAAAAAAATACAAAGCCCATGGCCGAAGGGCAAACGTGATGCGATCGATGGAATGAGCAGCGTTGCAACTTAAATTACACATTGCGGAAAAACGCATTGCTCCGATCAAATCTGCGGGGAAATAAACTGTTGCTTCTTTGAAACGATAAGATAAACCGCTCGCGTTATCTGCGAAATCGAATATGCAAAAGCACGTGGAAGAAAAAATAGCTGTATTCTACGTAAATGCCATCACCGAGATACAAAATGCTACGTAAAAACAAACGCATAGCTTTCTCCGAGTCGTAAAAATATAACTTTCTTCGTTATAAGTGTTTGACTACCACTCCATAATTTACATACATAAAGATAGATAACCTACTATTTTCTAAAAAGGACTGGTTTTTTTTGTTATTAAATTAATTTTTGCAAAATAAAATCCTGCAAAATATTCTAGTAATCTAGTTCATGGACAGCATGAGAAAATATGGTCTTTTGATCCAACTTTTACAGAAATTCGCGAGAATTAACAAAAATATCGAATTTCAATAAAATGTTCGATAAAAAGACGATTATAATATTTTAATATAATCTACTGTTTCTTTTTCCACAATTTAATATAAATCACCGGTAGTTATAGGTATACGTAATGTTCCTGTCTTTCCACAAGCACATTATGTAACAAATTTGACGCTTGCAACATTTTTTCAAAGGCTGTATTCATTTTACAAAATAATTCTCACGTTAAAGATTCATGCTAGGAGAAACTTTCACCAGTACTTAGCCGTAATCCCACTAAATTCGTACTCGCGTGTTCCCATGTGCAGTATAGTCAAGTACCTTGTATCAAGTAGCCTAACTATCGAGAATTAGAAATGATCGATGGATGCCTCTAACACATAATATTACTCTCTCTCTCTCTCTTTCCCCCTCATCTTCCTTCTACCATCCTCAGATGTACCTATCTATTGATCGTACTTACACTGTGGGAAGATTCTCAAAATACAGTAATTGCTCCAGGTAAAGCAAACATTCCCGATACCTTGGAACATTTCGCTCTTCTCTCTTTCTCTTTCAAAGAAAGCTCAACTCGTGCTTGTGTGTTGATAAAAAGATAAAAATAACAATATATATATCAAATAATACGACAGAAAGATTTAACAAAAATATCTGATAATTTTTCGAAAAATATACCAATTGTAATTTAAGATGAGATTACATTGGCATATTTATATTTATTTTAATACATATATTAATTATATTTTAAATTTGAACTAGAAAATATATCGTTTCTGTAAATACTACTCAAAGTTTATTTAGAAAGTAAAAGAATTACTATCAACTCACATATAAGAGACTTCTTTGTGATATCTTTTTTTTTCATCGTTATCATTACGAAGGCATGAAGATATGTGCATGTCGTCTGTCCTAGATTTCTCGTTTCCTAACATCTATGGATTCTTTAAAAGCAATTGAGTCGCTTAGTGGCATTAATTGTTCCGTATTGAACCATACCAAATCGTTATTATGTATATATCGTTTTTGTCGTTTGCGCCAGCAAAAGTTACGAGGAAGTTTCATGCCTCACTATATTAAATTCATGGCGCAATTACGTTTTTTTGTAAATTGTAGCGCGATAACAAGGACGGATTAGAAGCCGGCGCCGATATATAACCGAAGAGCGTAGCCGCGCGAGATTAACCGCTGCACTTAAGAAGGCTAAGAACGAACCCATTACATAGGAAGGTGCTAAATGTGGTTCCGCGAAGTGGTTCTGGCCACGCACTCGCATCTCCGCGATACCCGGAGAGGTTTATGACGCAAGCGGCATTGCCGCCCACAATGACGAATGTACGGCTGCGGCGCATTTATCCCTCTCGAAAGTCGACGAACCCCGCGGCGTTCTCGAGGTCAGCCTCGAACTACGAAACTGACGAAAACCAAGTAATGACGGTGTAGGACGTGTAATTACGCTAAGTGCGATCGTTACGACCGCTACGAATGGTTCGGCGTCATTAATTATTCACCGAAACATATCGCAATTTCGACGGGAGCTTCATCAGAAAGGAAACATCATAATAAAAAACATATCATGAATGAAATATATTAAATATTAACATTAAATAATAAATGTTAATAATATATTAATCATTCTTTTATGGTCTAAAACAGAATTATTATTTTATTTTATATCTAGTAAACCATCTATTTCGAATACTTATATATCACAGAATTTATATGCTTTGCACCGTTAAAGAAATCACGCTTATTTTTCGTTGCGAAAGATTGCAAGTCGTAAACATATATTTTACCGTTGACGTTTCACGAATTGTAGACGCGACCATGTTAGTATATTAAATCTCTTTAATTCTCTTGAAAATATGTAATATCTTGTAATTTTATAAATATATATTATAATCTATTTAAAAAATGTGTGTCAATTTATGAACAAATAATTAAAATTTCAATAAACTTTATTCGTTTGTACATGAAAAGATAAACTATTTTCTTGGCTATTTTTTTGACTAAAGTGACTAAATTAAATACGAATGTCCTCAAAAAATATGTCTTAGAATTTCAGGCGCTAATTATGTCGTAAAATAAAGTGATTAATAGACGCGGACGAGAATACAAATAAAAATAAATCGTTGATGACGTCTTTATCGGAGCAAATTACGACACGACGAAAAGAGAGACGTTGTATTCCTCGTTGAAGGCGTGTTTCCGATGGTATATATTTTCGAAAGTAGATAATAAAATCGTTAACGCACTTCGTTAACTACGTCCAAAGGATGAACGAATTTTATACGACTCAATAAAACGCCGTTATATCCGTAAAACAGAATTATCTGCTACACATGTCTCCCGACATTTCTTTCATCTAGGAATCTCTTATTCGATTTGAAGTATAATAATTTCTAATGTCCAATCTTGTTGGACATTAGAAATTTTTCAACGTGCAGTTTAGAAATGTTGCTCTATCTCTAACACACGAAGCTCGTGAAATATATATATATTAAAACTGAAGACCTTGAATAAGATGCAGGATAAGACTTTATTGTCAATTTTTACCTAAGAAGCTTATCTCGCGACACTAAAACGGAGGATTAAATAAGAGGCTACATAGAAGATCTTGTGTGCATATAAGTTGGACGGCCGATTTCGAAAGGCTTGAGAGCCTTTTATTGCGCGAGAACCATGCACTCACGGGCGCGAGGTAATAACAATAATCCCGTAACACACGTGCGCGAAATAAGCTCGTGAAATAAGTATGATAGCGGGTCGAGATTGTCGACCCGATGACCCACTTTGACGGCCAGGACACGCACTACCATCCCGGTTAGCTGGTCCTGCGGAGTCAAGGTTGGCGTTGTGCCGAATGACGACGACGCCGTTCCAAACGGCTTACGAGGAGACGGGAAAATTTGGCCTGTCTTTTTATTGCGCTAATAAACTCGATGTCATGAGAATTTGGACACGAAGCGTTTCCTTGACCGAGATAATGATATGAAACGCGAAAAGTTACACTGTGTTGATAGTATCTCAGAACTATCCTGCAACTATCACGCTTGCCTTCGGATGCATCCCATGACGATCCAACTTGTTGGTATTTTGGCAAGTTAAATATTTTACGAGACAATAATTTTTAAAAATCTGTAAAAAAACTTTCTGAAATCAAACAGGCGGTATACTATTAGATACTATTATTCTATGTCTTATTCTACTATTTTTAATTTACTTTAACGCAAACTTGATCTATGCCTTAATTGTAGAAATACGCAATGCCCAAAAAATAATTGAAATTTTGTAATCAATAAAATTAAATTAAAGAAGAATAACTTATGTAAACGATAAATACAAAATTTTCCTCATAAAACTTTATCTAGAAATAGAGTCCCTTAAAATTCATGCTAGGAACTAGGAACAAATTTTCTTGGTATAAAGTGAAATTTATGCTAAAGAGCGGTGATGCCAAATTTATCGAAAAATTCGTGATCGAAAATGAGTTTATATCCGAACAAAATTGGAATGATAATGGAAGTAACCAGTAACCTAGATTCAATAGACTGAAAAACATCACTTTCCGATTCCAAGAATTTTCGACAAAAATACGTGATTTCGATATCGGATCAAGTATAGTTACAGTAGATGCAAGAATAACGCAGCGTAACCTCGATAAATAGATTTGCAAAAGTAGTTCACAGGTCAAGCAATTATATCTACTGTCAACTGAATTAAAATGGAATAAGGATAAGACAAATACAGTTATCGCAGTGCGTATTTTAATAGAAAATAGTTTGAATATTCTGTATTTAAAAATCATCCTACATTGTATCGAAAATTGAATGCTAAAAATCAAATATATCTTTCTATGCTTTTAAAATAAAGTACGATAATGTATGTTTGATGACCGAGTTGACTTAGAATAAGATCATCGAATGTCCTTGTTTCGCTATAGCTATAGCGCGTCTCGGTATAGCGCGAAAAATCGAAGCTGCGCGTTGCAGCGATAATATTCTATAAACATGTATGTGTTGATACAGATTAATATCTGTTAATGTGCAATACGTCTGTGAATAAAATACATATCCCGATAAAGTTCGACTTTATAGAAATTATGATGCGAGTTCTGCTTAAATTTAATACGGCTTCTATATACCAATATCTTTAACGTTAATTATTTTTCATAAGCGTAACATAATAATTAATTTAATAACTGATCTTATACAAAGCAAAACTAATATGTAAAGTGTACAGATTAAAATGCCTTCCATAATAGGTTAATCTTTAATTTCTTATATGCCTTCTTTAAGTTTCATCAGAATGATATAATTTTCGATTCATGATTCACTTGAGTCTTTAAAAATTCCATTTTTTTACATTACTATTTTATTACTAGAATAGAAAATTCTTATATTTTTGTATTAATACTGAATTGCATATACTACGACCTCAACATAGTTAAAATTACCGAAATATTGCATCCATTGAAATTGACCGCCGACCTGATCCAAATATAGCTAAATATAGCAAATATACCTAATAGTTTTACTAATTTAATTGCAAATGACAGTACGATCAGTTTCATTACTCCCGAAACCGAGTAGGGATTCAACAAATCGGAGAGGGCCAAACGGTGCAAAAGCGATGCTGAGAGTAATCTCGCGACGATTGATTGCGAGCAGACGAGAAGTATGGACCACCGTGCATTCAAGTTCCGTGCGGTAATGGAAAAGCGAATTGAAACGTACTCTCCATTATCGACATCCACGTATCCGTCCGGGTGAATTCGATATGACAGTTAGCAACGTCATCGTGATATCAAAATCGAATACACATGTGTATGACTATGGGCTCGGTAATCTTTCACCGAACGTCCGCCAATTCGATCGCGGGATAGGTCGACCGACCAATAATACCCATCGCGAAATATCGACAGAAAAAAAGACATACGGAATTTTTAAGAGTTTCAGCCGATTGCACCACAGTTGCGCCATTTTCACCGTCGAACGCTAGCAATCAGTTGATGGCTACATTTTAATGAAAAAGGATAAAGATCAAAAGAGAATCGAGATAGTAACGTGAAGCTGAAACTGTACCAATCAATTTCATTTGCATAGAAAAATAGCGCAACATATCGAAACATTTGATTTGCAAAAGCGATCCTATTTTAAAAAATATATATTTTTAAAAGAGTATAAATAATTTAAAGAAAAACTAATAATAAGATTAATAAGAATGTAAGAAATTGTGTTTAGAGTGTAATATAGAAAAAATGAGCTTTCCATTTTCAAAGATAATCAAAGATAATCACTGTATCGTTATTCATTTCTTTAAAAAAATTAGTTGTGCTAAGAAAATTGGAAAAAACATAAAAAAAATTTTTGGCTACAATATCTCGTATTATTTAGCTAAGTAATCTTATTACAGGCAATCTTATTACAAATATGCCTTAAGGCCTGTATATGCCATGATTTTGAGCGCCTCATTTATGACCTGCATATTTCACGCGATTATTTAAGCGTTAAGTGAAATTACGTGCGACGCCGACATAAAATTATTATGATGCTCTAACCGATTCACAAGGATTTTAACGTGTAATTGCGGCAGCAAGTCGGAAGAGGGAAAGAGAAGCGATGACAGCGTTTCGGCTGGGTAAAAGAAATGTCCGTGTCTTACGTTATTATCGCGGTTACCGTTAATAACGTTACCGGTCTTATGGCGCTACGCCGGCCGCCTTCGTTATATCCCTGAACCTCGTTAAAAAGCACACGTCCAGAGAGTGATATGACATTTGACGTCAAGCAACTTGCATCTCTTTAAAAAATTTATCGGACAGAAGCGAACATCATAAAATAGACAAGTCAAAATACTTTAATAGCGTATCTCGGAGATTATAATTATAGAACTAAAAATTCTAATATAACAATATCGAAGTCGCAATCGTTTTCGATTTGTCGAAATAATTTACATTTCAAAGAATAACTGTCATGAAATAAAATACGAACGAATAATTTTGGCAATAAGAGAGAGAGAGAGAGAAATAAAATAATATATTATTCACCTATATATGGCTGCTTTTCGTCGTCGCTCGATCCCTGCCGGGCTTCCTCCTCCTCTCAGGCTTCGTTGTTGCACTCACATATCATTCACTCATGAAAACACGATCGGGTAATTACGATCGCGTGCGTACTAATTATCGAAACACAATCGCACGATTTTGAAGGATTACTCCCAAACCGATATTTCCCGATAACTATCGCGATTACGTTGGTAGCAAGGTGATAGCGTGTGTACAAAACAGCGGTTTCGCAAAAACCAGGTATATCGGCGCCGTGTGTAAGCCAATTCGTCGTTAGCGCGAAATATTTAATGCGCGATTTTAAAATAAATCCACTCTGCATATTCTGCTCTTCATCTCTCATATTAATTATTAATTGAAAAACGGCCGATCTATCAGCGACTCTGTTAATTGAATTACTCGGTGATCTGCGCTCTCCAACCAAAAATTGGCAGATTTTGACTGGCGAGAAACCCGAAAAGTGTGTTGCGAGATAGTAAGCATGCAGTGTGCGAATGTAAGCAGTAAAGAAATGATCCCCATCCCTTCGAAGTTTACTGTTAACGATTAAATCGGAAATATCTACGAGGCTGTCGGCGCGACACACTTATCGTTAATCGTGAGAATTATCGCACGGGTTGCTGCTCACAGAGCGTTCGTAAGAAATGAACGTATTAGACGTCTCTCTGTAGTGCCTCACGTCGTGTCTCGAAGGGTAATGCGATAAGACACGGAAGACATCCGCGCCGGCTAGAGTCGCGCGAATAATTGAGCGGCGACCTTGTGTATGTAACGGCGCGGTGCGACACAAAAAAACAAATATCAAGGCCCTGTGTCAACCGTCGAACATTTAAACGCGCTCTGTAAACGTACGTCAAATACTACATTCTTCGTATTTCCGATTAATTATTAATACGCGCAGTCACGATATACCGCAGATCCGTTTTTTAACGCGCTGTGAAATAGACGTTGATCAAATATCTCTCGCATTTCGAATTAGTTATTAAATACACACGGTCGCAGTATATCATGGTTATCCGTATACTTTATGTTACTCGACACGACGATTGGCGCATCATTGCGCGCGCTTTCGGTCCAAAAAACGGGTAGAACTTAATGAGCGAAAGATTCAATTTAAGGCGCGATTAAACGTTTAGCGCGATTGCGTCTGATACACGTACAAATTTGGAAAATAAATAATAATGAATTTTAATTTTAATTTTTTGATCAAAATAGAAATAAACTTCATCTTCTTTAAAGTTAAACTCAACATTAATAATTCCTCTAAGTGTAGTAATTAATTACTCAAATTTTCATTAAAAGGAAAAATTAAATAATATATAAGTAAAACAGTTAAAGTTTGCTATTAGCAGTCAACTGTCAATATCAGCTGATTGTTACAGCATAATATATGTACCTATCTATGATATGTAATATCTGTGTGTCAAAAATAAAAAAAACGAAATCAGGGCACTCAATATTATCCGAGAACGTAAAAATCAATAAAAGACAATACATTGACATACCTGTAATAGTAGTTATAGCATGCAAATTTTACGCTATATTAACTATATACAGCTATATCAAATTTAATCAACTTCGATCGTCATAACTCAAAGAGCATCGCAACTTCGACATTAGAATTTTTAATTAATCTCTAAAATACAATATTAAAGTATCGTCTGTAATAATTGCGGAGTATCCTGTACCAATTCCCCATATATGCCAATTCCAGTACGTACTGCAGTCAAATATGTCGATATTGGTTTGAAATTCAAGAGAAACTTCGCGGAAATGCTAACGCAATATCGAAACAGATATTGATGTACTTTCAACCAGTAGCTGTGCTGCATCGGCTGAAAAATTACAGCCGGATGTCAGTTCGCGAGGGCTATTGTCAGTATCCTGCGTGCTCGCGCATTTCACACGCGCGTGAATGCACGAGCACACGTATGCGTCGTGCGTGCGCGTCGCGTCGCGTTGCACAAGTACACGCTCATTGCGCAACGTGGTGAACGAAATAAGCGGGACGGGATAGCCCCGTTAACCCATAATCGTATATCTTACTTGGAAACTAATAAAATCGGAAAACATATCGTTCGTTTTCATGGAAACCAATAATGACAATAATCTTTAAAAATGAAAATGAGCAAACGCGATCCTACCTAAATTATTTAATAGATTTACTCAAGATTCAACTTCGGGTATTCTGCAATATTATATTTCATTTCTGGGCATTTCGTAATATTAAATTCCATTTTTATAACATTTACAATATATATATATATATATATATATATATATATATATATATATAGCCGGTTCGCATAAAGTTAGGCAGCTTTCTCGCGAAGTGAAATATTGTAAATGATGAAATAGCGGTGCACTGTCGCGAGTAAAAAATAGCGCGATATTTCGTCATGCATGTATTTTAGGTTTTAAAATTTTTAACAAAAGAGAGTTATGGGAATAATCTACCTCACCATCGAGGTGCGCTCCGTATTTTCGCACGGTATCGAGGTGCCGTTAATCGCGGTAGGTCGCAAGCGTCGTGCCGATTAAATCGCGTTACCCCGAGAGTATTACGCGAAATCAATACTCGAAGAGAGCACCTCGTTATTCTCGATTCCAGCATACGAGAATACCGTTTTTCAACGCGAGAGCGTATCACCTTGACCTAAAAAAATCCTGCCGCGGACGTGGACGTCCGCGTTTTAACGCCGTCCGCGCGGTACTTTATTGCCGCTCACCTAATCCATAATTCCGTCACGCATCGAGCTTTGATACCGGTTTCATACTTTCTCGAACATATACGTGCCGTTGAGATGCCGAAATAGCAGCTGCGACTCGGAATAATAATTATTAACCGCACCGTGTACGCCGGTATTTCTTCCGCATCAGAGGATTAACTTACGGCACGTTGGATTAATATATCCTTCACTTTAATCAAGTCATTCAAATTGAAATGGATGACGGATATAAACAGCGATCGAAAATTAAGATACAAAAGAAAATTAATATATATTCGTAATGAAGCAAAGACATCATTTCATTCTTTATTTCTTTGAATCATTCTCAACTATAAATTATACAAATAATTAAATTTTGTAGTAGAGTTTATTATCTTGGTGTTTTCTAGTTATTAAACTGCTTTTTTATTTCCGATAATTAAAATGTAAAATACGACATCGCGATGTAGCATAAATTTAATACTTTTTGCGCAGAAGTCGATATGTATAAATAAAGATGTCATAAGTTAGCAAAAAATGTTAATTTCATTTCCTTATTCATTATTCAACAATTATCATAAATTATCATTTTTCTTTAATCTTACTGTCTATTGTCAATAGATATGCTGATACATTGTGTTTGCATTGAAGAGTTAAAAAGATGGCAATGCGAACAACTATAAGTATAGTTCGTTGTAATGATAGAAAATTATATTATATAAGACAGAAACTATACTAAACTCAATAATGTACGAAAGTGTACACTTGCTTTATTGCGAGAAATTGAGTTTTCTGAAGTTTTGAGACATATATATAGTCTCATACGTTATACCTTGCACTTCTTTGTTAAATACATCGAGAAGAAAAAAGTCAAAATTAAGAAAAAGTAACGGTAAAAAAATAATTTAGTTTTTGTTATTTATCTAAGCAACGTTTTATCTTATCGCCAATTTTGCGGACAGCGACTGAAATAACAAACAAAATCCAAATTCATCGAAATTATATACCATGATGACTGCTAATAACTTCCATTTCTATTATTGTCAATCCTAAATCCATATAATAATATAATTTTTTCATACATAAAAAACAAAAAATATAAGATAATAGCTCATATTCATTCTCTAGGATATTATTCTAAAAAGAATTAATTAACTTTAGTCACAGTCAATCTCTAGCACTCCAATTCTAGAGAAAGATATTAGATAGACTACTCCTAATACAATTTTGTAATTCCACCGATTTTGTATTTTTTGATGTCTATATTTCTTTTTTATCTATATATAGAATATAAAGGAAACTAGTAGATTTAATTAAAATCGTATTAAAATTAATATGTGGATATCTACTTTGAGACATACTTATCACGTCCGTAGGAAACGAATAAAACATATAGCAATCGGCCCTTTATTCTCACGTGTTTGACTCGGCCATCCGATCAGATGCCAACCGATTTTTCCACGCGAATACGGCGAGTGCCTCGATACTATCCGACAGAATTCAACGAACGGAGAGAGAAGGTGCGGGTTATATCGAGCGAGTGATTGCACCGCGCGTGCATTCACATGCACGCTCAACTTCCCGATACCAATACCACATACGTGGTGTCCCTGAGCTAAATAGTCTCGGTAAATTTGTTTATGAAATAGGAAATAAAGTGGCATTGGGTTATCGATGTAATAGAGTAAGGAAAATTTAAAGAGACATCATATCTAAACGTGACACGAGCAGCTCTAAGCAGCTCTTAAACATCCGAGATCGCATTTAATCCGCAAAGCAAAAACTTCGCGATCGAAAAATTTCAAGTTTAAACTAAACGCGTGTCTGACATGTTACAACCGAGAGATTACGGCGTATATCTCGTAAGATATATTGCCAGGATACGGAAGATATATTATCGGTCAAAGAGTCCGTGGAATGGAGGTTCCTCGACGTTATTTCGGGACACCCAATATCTCGTAAAACTGCAACGTAGTACGTCAGCTTGTCTCGAGGCGAATGCAAAATCGCGTGACTAGGAACTGCGAGTTTGTATGTCCCGACGTCGTTTCTCAGCAATTTTCTAACGTCGCGTGAAAATAGCCCACGCGGTATCTGCAGGCATCGATATTTTTATTCATTCTATAAGTGAAGAATAGTACTTCCTGACCTATTCCTCAAAAAGCACCTCCAAAAAATAAGACTATATCGGCGGTATTTGAATACACCTAATTGAATATGCAGCGCTTGTAAAATATATGTGTTTAGCCACTCACAGAATCGAATGAATAAACATGTCGAATGAAATTGAACTTGTCCTTCGAATATCGGATAAACAAAAATATCCAGTAGTATTAATATTTATTCTTGATTAAGCAAATGAATAATAAATAATATTGTATATATTGGTTGAAGATATCAATATTTTCGACTCCTTTTAGACATCGAAAAATTTCGAATAATCTGCGAGATGCCAAAAATATCACGGTATTCTGAATCCTATTTTATTCGAAACCACGCAACAATACTCACGTACCATTATTACGTCGGTGAATCAAGTGTATGTACGATTTTTATTCTCGTCTCGCAACCATAATATCTCTTGAATCAGAATACGAGAAAATAGGTCAATAAAAAATAATTTAACGAGCAAGATCATTTAAATATACTTGAAAAAGCCTGCTTAAAAAATTCAAAAGCGTATACGTTGAATAAAGTTACAGAGAAATAGCTGAATAAAAAGTAATGAGGCTGGTAAAGAATAAGAAAAAAAGATTAAAGAAATAATTGAAAAAAAGTAATAACTGCTACTGTGCAGTTACGTTCCTATTGCATTGCCTTTTGAATACTTCTCAAACATTCAAATGAATCATATTAAGTCGATAAGAATTTATTTTAAAATTAATTAAGCAGATAAATATTATTATTTAAATATCGCTGTCGTCTTATAACAATAATTCGATTAAAAAGATTATATACATTTAATGCGATAAAGATATTAAGATTAAATTAAATGTTGGTATCAATTAACTTTCACATACATATCATATTTTGTTAAATCCGCTAATAATTAGGCAAAGAATTTTTGAGCTGAAATCGGTCAGGGACAGTCCGTTTCATTATGCGCTCCATATTCCGCTGAAACCGGTGTTATATATATACGATAGCAAACGTGCACGTCCGGATCCGTATAAATCGCACAGTTCGTCGAGAAGGAAAGGCACACGGACTACTTCATAAATTCACCGTCCTCCGACTCGGAAACGAATGGCTCACCGCGTGATAACATATTCGCATGGCGGAAGGCGAAAGGAGACATAACGGACGTAAGGTCGATCGCCTTAAAAACGCGTGAGAATTTAAGACAGCTTGCGAAATACAACGCCCATAGCCTTGGAATATGCCACGCGTGTTTTCTGCATTACAAAATTTATCGCGAACGCAGGAGAAAGGCGAAAGAACAGCGCGAATCAACTCGATTGTGCCGATTGCCGCATGTCCGTAGATCTATAGTTCTATATCTATATGATGTTAAATATAAGGGAAGGCAGTAAAAATCTCACGCGAAAAGAAATAATTTCCTTCCGATTATCCTGATGTAAATATGAAAATTCTTTAATTAACAAGGAGTTGAAGAAAGGGCTGTAGAAATTAAGGTGAAAGCATGTTAATGAATGTCTGAACTTTGCTTTTGGTTTATTTCAATCGCAATTTAGCTTAATAACTATTTCATCGTTATGTAATATCAGTTAATCTTGAAACCTGCATTAAAAAATATACACATAATTGATAGTTTTGTAAGAGAGCTTACTGCTGAAAATCACGAAAGAATTTCTTTGACATCATATAATATGCAAATCATGCGCGTACATATCGCAAAGAGAGATCAATTTTAACATAAATTTTTAGTATTAATTATTTATAGGGTGTGAATTTTCAAATAGATATGTTTGAGTCGAAATTCGAAATGTAAATGATTTACATACGTATGTCAAGTTTCCAAGGTGTTCCATGAGACAATTCAAGTAAATAATTTTCGGTTCGTTACCGAGTCAGCTCGTTACACGTCGGCAGGATCACCGTTAAAAGTAAGTATAGAAAGATTATTCTTGTTAACGTAGACAATTAGAAGGAACTTGGTATTCCTAGAGGTGGACGCTTTTCCATATGCTGGACGTGCTGATAGCTATTATCGCGTGTTTAGAACTTCCCATTAATAAAGCTCGAGCTTTCCTGCAGCTGCTATTCAACGATGGCAGATGGATTCACGAGCAATCACCCACCCACGCAAATACATTAAGTATACGTGAAATACATTAAGTATACGCGACTGTTGTTAATTGCATGCACGAGACAGGTTCGCGTGTGTGCACCCCGCGGGAAAATACGGCGTGCCGGCTCATTGTGCGCGCGACCCGTACATCTTGCTTTGGCGAGGAGAGGAGATAATGTTCGCGGCGCCGCGTATTTCATAACGCGCTCATTGACACAAAGTCACAAACAAATGTCTAATTTTCGGTACGAACGGAAACTGAGTTACGACACTCGCTCCGTCATTCAAAGGATTCGGGTGATCTTTGCACGAAACGTTCGCGTCTCTTGTTAGGCTGAGTTGGTTAACTCGTGATGACGCGACGCGTGACGCGCTCAGTGGAAACTCAGCCTTAGAAGATACATGTTTCATTATTTCACACGTTTTGTCCTTTAACCTTTCTCTGTATCATCGAGGAGCATAGTGAAACCTGAGACAGGCCAGTGCAGATATCTGTGCGTGTTGTAACTCCGTTTGGATATTGATTTCTCCGACTTCTTATCGTCGCATCAGCGAATAATCGCGATAGCTTATAGTGGCGGGAGATACCGGCGACTAAGTAAGCAGAGATTACCGAGAGCTCGTTGGTTTCGCTCGAGCGGGCAACTGGACACGAACATGGGCGGTAACCGTGGCGCACACGTAATTTTCGCAATAACGTTCGTAACAATGAGCAGTGCGCGCGTTTGCTTGCCTGTCCACCCACTCGATGTAACCCCGGCCTTCGTCTCACTCTCGCGGCTAATGTAGTAATATGCTAATAACGCGTGTGTCCCGCGTCAGATGAAATCGTGTGGGAAACGCGGCGCGTCGCAATGCCAACTCGAGATTTTACTGAGCAGTTTAGTAGAACTTACCGTTCATTACGTATTTCAGCTATTTTGCGAAAGATCTGCATAAGATACAGATAAGCTTTGCAAAGATCTTATCCTTCAAGGATGATGCTTTGTAATAATTGATAAGAGCACCGATAATGTCGAAATATCTTACGTAAGATGTTCGCTAGGTTAAAAATGTTTTGATTCCATCAAAAACAAGATTGTGATTGCTTAGATTTGATAAAAAAGGGAACACACGATTGAAACGTATTGTATTTATTGATATTCTTAAAAATAATTGTTTTAAATTGAAAAAATTAAAGATACTTTTCCTATATACTTAAAAAAGAAAATAAAATATGATTAAAATAAATAGCTCAAAATAAATGAAGATACCTCTACGTGATTAATTATGTATACAGATTAACGTTTTTTTAGATTAAGTTTTTGCATTTGTCTAATGATTTTATAGAAGCAACTTGGTTGAGCTTCTGATTTAACCGTATATTAGTTATCGCTTTTTCCATCAGATAGCATCTATAATCGATTCCTGATTGAATTATTCGCTTGCTTCTCTATTGGCAATTAAAACTTCGCGAGACAAAGTAACTTGATTTCGTTAGACTTCTGTTGAGATGGAGCAAATTAATGGGAAAAGCATTTTAGCCTCTAATATACGCGTTGGTCCGCCTGTATAAGCTCCGATTACTATCGATCCCCGATAGTTCAGCCGAGCCTCATTAATGTTTCATGCAGGTCAGGACTTTATTAACTGGACTTTTGCATATTTGTTTCAGGTGAGTGCAATGACCAACTACAATCGGTGCGCCGGCGTCGTCTGCCCGTGTGTAAGTGGAATCACAAATGAGTTCGTCCGAAAAAGGGCGTACGTATATAGGAAACGTGACAGACATGTATACAATTTCATATATCTTTGTTCTTTATTTCGCTTTCAAGGAATTATTTCTTAAATTATATTTAGTTATTTAATTATATGTACTTCTATATAGATAGATTTCATAACGGGCTTTTCTAGCTCCTAAATTCATTTTTTGTTTTAAATCCGCTATAACTTAGGTGCTCTTTTTAGGATAATTTAAAAATTTTTTTAAATAAAAGTTTTTGCACGTCATTAAATATTACATTTTGCTTAGGCGTTCAGAGATATATACTTATTATTATATGTGCTTACATATTTACGATTTTTATTTTAAATAATTACTACACAGATATCGTAAATTCTATTGAGTTTACATTTGATGGTGATTCTAAGAATCTATTATCACATATTGATTATTTATTCGCATCGAAAACGCGCTGACAGTCAATATAAATGGCTTCGACCCTTTGAATGTTAATTGATACCACGAAAGCAACGATAAAGTAATATTATTATAGGCTGTCGTAACATTACGAAAAAGGAAATTAATAGTCACGATACTTTTCTATGTACTGCTTTGCACGTGTATCGGTTCGCAAAAATCGCAGAAACTCATCACGTACACTATCGTCATTCAATGTTCGTTATTTAGTATGAATTGTAATTCCACGAGCTGCTACGCTAAACGTCGTAAACGGCATATGTCGTGCATTACTTAAAAACAAGCCAGTGGGTAATACCAATCAGGCATAATTACTATTATCTCATCACTGCTTTAATTAAAAGAATGGCAAGTTGCCTTACTTGCGTAAAGAGGAAATCGAGTGTTTTAAACAAGTAATTTATTTCGAAAAATTGTCTTGCATAAATTAAATTTCTAAATTATTTAAACAAATTAAAGATACAATTTCAACCTTTCTCTGAACTAAATAAAAGAGTCTTGTATATTTATATACATGTATAATACTCTATAATAATATAATGTTGAAAGGCATATAAGTTGTGCGCCTGTAGTTCGATTTTCCGGGTTACTTCGAGATTTAGAAGCGTATAACAGCTATCGCGTAGATCCTATTTCCTTCTCTGTCTACCTTCTGCTATATAGCTCTGTTTTAGTAGAAACCTCTTTCTTGCGTGGGAACAAGAGTGAGTTAGAGTTTCGAGGTTACACGTCGTGCCCCGTGGAGAGCAAACGATCCTGGACGTATCGTTGAGACGAGTCACGCGCGCGCGCGCGCGCATGAGAAAGAGAGAGAGAGAAAGAAACGCGGAACAGGTCCATTAATATTGTAGGCAAGGCGGAGAAAGGCTCGATGCGCAAAAGCTAAGAGAAGGCTTTTAATTATTTGCTTCCTATGAAGCGGCGGTCGATGCTGATCAAAATTATAGCGACCTACTCGACTGCAGTCTATATAGATGAGAAGCAGTTATCGTCCGTCATCGAAAAAAAGTTAGAAATGAATTCCATGTTTAATCCAAAATAATATTCGGTTCTTTTTTATCCAAGCCTCGCCGAGCAGAGGAAGGTGTAAATAGGTATCACATTATGCCCGCATTATGCAAATATATGAAATTAAACGTATATCGGATATATTTCGTTGTCAGTGACGCAGGCAAGTTGTTTGCGAAATTCTAAATAAGTAGGATCTTGGACGTGAGTTGTTTGCGATAACCTTGCCTTCAGACGGATTTACGTGTTACGAAACCGTATTTGGTAGGCGCGAACTCTATAAAATTTCCGAGACCGAGACGCACAGAATGCCACGCGGAAATCGAGTTAATAATATTTATGAATATGCCAAATAATCTATTAATTTAAAATGTAAATTGATTTAGGTTTCGAGATCTCAAATTTTACTACATAAAATTAATTTTATTTTTCTATGAAAGGGATTATAATCAAAGTTCAATTAAAGATACTGAATACGTTATTAAAAAATCAAATCAAATTAGAAATAAAAATAAATAAGTTAAATATAAATATATTTTATATTGAATCAAGATTGATGTAAAGTCTGGATTTTAAATTTTGACGATGAAATATATTATTTGCCTATAGAGAACCAGTTTTTTAGAGGATTAGTAGATAAAAATAAAATTCGACGAAATATGCAGAGTCCGAAAAAAGATTTCAGGACGCATAACGCAAAAATTAAATACGCCTGACGCGCTATAGTATCTGTTGCTTTGTTGCGTAACTACAGCACGAGCCACCTTCACTTCCTAGTGTTATGCAACACGCGTGTTTGTTCAGAGAGAAAATACTGGAGCGTGGTTCGTATCGGGATGGGGTTCCTGAAACCCAAAGTTATGACAGTCTATTACAGGACGCGCGTTATTATTACGCAATTAACCGATATCGCTTATAGAAATAACCTCTCTATTATGTATTTCACATTATTTCTATTTTACGTTAAATTTTCATTTATTCCATGGCTATCAGTTCATTAAAAAACATATCAAAAACAAAATTTAATTTAATCCACAACAGATTATTTATCGATGTATATAATGTAGTTACTCTGGATTGAGTTATGTATGTAACTTTTCAGTAAACTGGAAATTAAATAATATACTATGCACGTGTATTTTATCAATAAAATAAAAATTAGATTAAAACATTCGAAGAATTTGTGAATATAATTAACGCACTCGAGTAAACAAGTCTCTAAACTTTTTCTATAATACATTTCGTTAAAAGCCAAACGCAAATTAATTCTATGACGTTAGTGTATTATCATAATACGTCAGAAGAGATTTGCTAATGCTTATAGTAGTAATAGACGTTAATCGTTCAATGTTTGTCGATGCTTGTATCAACTTTAGATATGAATCTGTTAGTCATCGCGACGAATAGCTCAATGTCATGACTTGATTGCTCACCTGACTCGGTAAGTCTCTCAACCACCGTACCGGCGACAGTTTCCTCGATCCGCATTTCCGCGCCACCATATTTTCCGCGAGCGACGTTACGTCCCGCGTGCGTGATTTACGGTATAATCGTGAGACCACACGAAGCCGGTCTAACTCGGTTCCGCGGCTCAGTGTCCCGTTATGAGATGCAACAGCCTGCGCCATTAACGAGCGCGCATCATCATATTTGCGAATTTCCACTCATTTCGAAAGCGGACACGATTCTCTCCCGCAATCAGTAACGATGTCTCTCGATACAAGTGTTTCATGACTTAATTGTATTTTATTGCAAAAGTGATTACCGTACAATAGTAACCATTAGACTTTGTACAATAGCGAATTAAGTATCCATTCACAATTTAACGATACCAATATGCTAAAATTTGAATCTTGCGTACTGAATACCAATAAAAAATTTTAATATCTCCATTCAAAAGGCAATCAAGTTTTCTTATAAAGAAAAGAATTCATCAATATTGAGATAACTAAATTTATTTTTAGGAAACAAAGACATTTGCATTCACATCGAAGCTTATAAAGAAAGATTTAACGATCTCTTTATTTTTCATATTATTTTTCATAATCATATGAAATAATTTATTTCAAGCAAAAAAAGTTGAAACAAAACGATATATAGAAAAGTTCAATTACTTGGTCATAATTGTCATGAAGAAAGTACAGAGTATAACGTTGCAATAACTTCTATGTATTTGTAATGATGTAATGTATAGAACGTAACCAGCAAATCGTTCTCCGTAACGATAATCGATATAAACTGATCATAGCTTGATTTCGATTCACTTATTTGTTCGCTAACTGACGCAAATAAGGTCGGTTTCGTAACAGGCATAAGTTAAAGATTATTTAATCATGTGACGTCGTATTTACGATATCGTTACGATATATATAAATTTATGATATCGTTAAATTTTAAATAGATATTTTAATAATTATATTCTAAAGAGATAATGAAATATTTAAGATTAACATATAAGCGTTAAAAATAAAGAAAGAATGTACATAAAATAAAAAAAATTCTATAAAATCTATAGACCTATTTTAATTAGGATATTATATTATATTTTAATTATAATATAATAATTTATTTCTAATGTTTCCAATGTTTAAATATTACACTTTCACAACTAATCAAATGCACTAATAAATGAATAAAAAATTATATATATCTTGGAGGCAATTTTCTCCATTATTTCTCAATCCAATTGACAGAAAGAACAGAACGTTTCTTCACGAGAATAAGAACTGAATTCCTCATTATTCGACATTTACATATGTTACATATTTGATAAAAGAGCCGTCGTAAACGAGTTATTTCTGTTTCGCCGAGACACTCGGCATTGTGGGACTCACGGAGCAAATAATGGCAACCACAGTGTCGACCCGTTATCCTTCCTTCGCGCCGTAACGAGAGACGGCGGTTTCGCAAACGCGGCCGGCGCACCATAAGAGCTCGCCCGAGAGGCGCAATCTCGCGCGCGCGTATACGTCGCACACGCGCGATGACAATAGACGCTTTGTTCGCGACTTGGCGTTTACAGATTGCCAAAGTGGACTTCGCGAGAGAGACAAGGAGTCGCCGCGAATTACAAATAATAGTCATTCACGCATAATCCTTGACCTCGCGTGGGAGATCGCGGAATATTTCCCTCGAATATCTTCCACGCGTGGAAAATGTATATTACGACACTGAGCCGTTAATTATAGCATTGAAAAAAACTATTAAAAAAAAAACCATATGCTTAGAAACACATGAAAACAGCTTGAAAAATATTTTTTAAATAAAATGTTTTAATAAGAAGGAAAATATTTTAAATAAAATTAATGTCTCAGAAAGAATAAATGACTAGATTTTTCTTTCTTATATAATACAAGTTACTTTATGTCAGTATCAATATAAATATATAGTATTTTATGATATTATTAATATAGTTTTAGCATTACGTATTTAATATCCGTTAGCTTTTAAAAATAATGATTTATTCACAATACTGCTTCCTATGAAAGTTTCATAACGTAAAATCGATCTTTTAAAGAAGTAGGATACTTGCGAGTTTACTTAAATAAAAAATGTAGCATAACAATAAACAACATATATATAAGTTTTATTTTACAATGCACTGAAAAAAAAATAGTTACATTTGAGAAAATATTTTTTCACATAGTACCAATGGCCTTATTTACTTAATATAATCACATATTTATTTAGAATTAGATATTTTTACTTAAATTAAGTAAAGATATCTAATTCTAAATAAATGTGTGTATGTAGACAGCTTATATTTTTCGATTATTAAAATTTGCGTAACAACAGCAGCCTGTTTACTGTTTAAAAACGCAAGGCTAGTGTATAGCCTTCTACTTTGGGATATGTGATGATAGTAACGGTCAGTGAATGAGGTCAGAGGGTGAATTGCATTAAGCTTAAAAACCCGCGTCCCAGAGAGAGAACGGGTTATAAAAGTAACTGGTCTCTGGCGAACAGTTAGCGGAGTACCTACCATATAACTAGTGCAAGTAAATCAGTAGGCGAGTCCTTAATCTTAATTCCATTTATTACTTAACTCAATTTGCTCGTAACGTTTTTTTTTTCCAATATACTTTATGTGATTAATAGACTGTATCGAAGGACGGTATGCCTGAAGATTCCCGTATCTTGGCGTTCTTTCGATTTACGTTCAAAAATTCTGAAATTACGAGACTCGGTCCTAAGTCACAATCTTTCAAATCAAATTTAAGTTTATTGTCATCATGATGACTTCGTTTAAATTATATAGATTATATACGATACAAATGTGTAAGTACATTAGAATTGATTAGAAACTGGACGATGCGCCTCGGCGCAACGAAAGAATTGCAGACAGTCGCATCCGTTCGTTTCCACAATCGCGTGAAAGTCTCCCGAGAGAGACCATCGGCTGTGCTAATCTTCGCACGAAAATCGCGTTCGACGGGCCCGTCCTGAATTTCGAAACCGTCGTTACGCGCACGTGCCTCGAAAATGATCGCGGTTTCGCTTTCTTGCCGAGTGTAAATCTCAAAAGGTGACGTCTCGTGACACGCACTGAACGTGATGCGACCGCTCGATTTCCGCGTATTTCCCAATCGCGCAAAATGAGATGTTATAGGTAAGCTACAATTTTATTTATAATTCAGATGTCTATAATTTAAAATGCATTTTGTATTTATATTCCAGACGCAGACTTGTATCTAGAATGTGGCTTGACCACTGGATAACTCACAAACAACCCTAGTACCATTCTATTTTTATAAATTACTATTAAATATCATGAGATATTTGTGAAAGAAGTTGATTCACTTTTTGAGACTTTGCCTACTTTAAAATCTTTTTTTTTTAATTAATGCGCATTCTTCCAAAATTGCAGTTTATCTAAAGACCTTGATCAAAATTAATAGAGCAATTGTAACGCGATATTTGTCTAATAATGATATAATTATAACTGCTATTTTTAAATAATTTAATAATACTTATAATAAAAAAATATTATTTTATACAATAACTATCGATTTATGATAAATTATTATTGATGAATGTCACATTTTAATCGCGATATCGCAAGTGAATGAAGTGAACTACGAGAAAAATGCAATTTCCCTGTTATATCTCGACTCACGTATAAAATGAATAGAAATACCGGAAAGAACGTCGCAGCGATACAATTGTGCTTTCCAGGGAAGAAGAAATAATTCTCGTTGAATAATTTTGCAATGGTCGTACGTGAACGAGGAAAGGAAACGACGCGGCGGAACGTCATTGTTCTGATCGAAAGGATTTTCAAGGAAATCCAGTTCAGCCTCAGAGACGAGCCAGCGTGCATTTTCCTCGAGATACATTAGTCACGCTCGCACGGGGGGAGGGGGGGGGCGGCGGCGGCGAGTATCGCGAGCGTGCACGGAACGGATGTGCACGCGTGTTCCGTGGCGTGTACGTGCAGACTCGCGAGACGGTAAACGTTTCGTTCGCCACGACAGTCGATGAATTCTTTCCCGGCACCTGCGTAATTTTCCTCCTGGTAGATTACGAGGCAATGACCCCTCTGCCAGGGGCCCTAATAGCGGTTAGACGACTGTATAGGAATAATCGTGTTGCGTCGCGTCGCCTCCGCGTTTTACATGTTAACACCTCGCGCGGGCTTCGCTCTCTTGTCGCGGATTACCGCTGGATTACGGTAGAATTATTACGGAAGCACACGAGCGACGCGAAATCTTATATGCAATTTCGTTGAACGACAAGCGTTAACATCGCTAAACCTGGACAATTTAAACGGCAGCAAAGAGGTCCTAACATTTTCCGTGAATAGAACTAAAAGCTCGATTCTTCGTATAACTAATAAATGTTATTTTATATATATAATTAACTTTATGATTTTATAAAATCTCTCGCAAAGAATTAGTACTTCAAATTGCAACTACTTTGCAAACATGTTAAATGCTTTAAAAGCATGCAAATAAATATACTTGATTTAAAATTCTTATTACGTTCATCAACACAACCAGTGATTTAAAAACGCCAATTAGTCACTTTCAAACGGAGTGTCCCAAAACTGGTGCCTTATAAACTGTGACTACCTTGACCAAAATTTGGGGTCGATCTCTCTTTAATCCATAAACACATATATCTTTTTTTAATTCTAAACCTACACGTAGCGTGGTTTAATCATACAAAAAAGTTTCTAAAATCTATAATAATATTGCTTTATATTCAGTCAAATTTTAACTTGAAACATTTTATATGCGATTCTCTTCTCTCAAATTGCAAATTTAAGACCTCGTACATTATAGTTGATAAAAAATATATGTGATTCTATGTTAATTTGAAATAGTAAGACCTCTTGAAAGATTTAAAGAACCGATAAATATAATTACAATTTGAATCTATTTCAAATCACACGCGAGACAAGTCGAGGTAAATGCACGTGACCTCGCCCACACCTTCGTCTCTCGTGTGTCGAATGAGCACACGGAATGGCACAATGCCGACAACGCGTCGTCGTTAAAAAGCTCCACGTGCATACTGTATTTCTATACACTTACGTTAACGCCGCAAAGGCGTCTGCGAATGCGATTTACCATACAAATCGGCTGTTCTCTCGCCAAAGCTCGCATTGCACATACATGCACGCGATACTTGTCGCGAAAACACGTCTATCTACCGGGTGTGTCATTGGCTGGCGCGTTACCAAAGTTTCGAAACGTTACGACACGGAGACAAGTTCGGAACGTCGCTGCATCGGCCTCGAAGTGCGTTACGCTTGTGTTAACGCAATCACAAGACATCACGGGAATCTATTTTTTTAATTAAAGAGTATTAAGATTTGAATATTATCTGTGCCTGCTTACAACAATTCGGCAAAATGCTAATTGAATATATATCAATATATATTAATCGATTTTTTAAAACTCGGAATCGAATCTTTCTCACCCATTTTAGGCTTACTTGATACTGAAAACTGTAATCTTACTGATTTCTGATAGAATATAACAGATACTAAAATATTTAAAGTTATATAAATTATAGGGTAATGATAAGTGACTTCTCTTATTCATTTTTTACAAAATCTTCAATAAATCTTCAATTATTGATCGCTACATTTAATTTCTAAATGTATTAACATTTCTAATGGTAATATCATAATGTCAGTTAAAATCTGCTTCTGCCACATAAAATTCATATCCAAGAATTAACTATTTTATTGTAAAACAATTTATATTATTTTTTGATCGCAAGGACCATGACTGCAAGAATGCTATGAATAATTTCAAGATGTAATGGCCCGTTTCAACGGCAAAAAGTTAGTCAGACCGATGCCGATGGTCGGTCGACAGGTGCGAATGGCAGCCGACAGGTGACAATGTGCGGTCGACCTGTGAGTCGAACGTGGAACGGCTTTAATTACCTAGTCGGACGTTTCCGTCCAATCTAACAGTCGCCGCCTATATCCGGAGATACGAGTTTTCACAATATTATCAGTGTACATGCGGAAACAAAAATATATCTGTCTAGATATTAGCTGTCAGATATATGTAATAAAATAAGATATTTATACATTTTAAAATTTATACATTTAAGATACAAAAATGTGCAAATTGGACAGCATAATATAAAACGCGATAATATACGTATAATCGCACAAATAATAATTAATAATCTATGTATATATTGAAGTTGTAAAGAATTAAGTTTTAAGGCAATAGGTTAAATCTACGGAAATTACATTACATTACATATCGTCGAAAATGTATTCTTTATTAAAAGTAACTAAAAAATCAAAGCCATATTAGTCATGGATCAAAGATTTGCTCTCTACAAATCTGCGAAAGACCATTTCAGCTGGTCAGATCATTCCGTACCCTCTTTTGCGTCGAAGCCAAAGAATCGTTCCGTAGCACGTCTGACCGCAGCCTACTTTTAACGCATAGCAATCCCCGTCGCGGGCGTCGGCTAGCGTGAAGATCCTACAATTCCATCCAGCAGAACACAATCCTGTTCCCATCTCCTCGAGGAGGACTCGCCCACCTACCCACTTCGGCATCGCGATGCTACGCGACACTACGGCATGCCGCCGTGCGTTTCTTTTCACGCGAAAAGTACAGAATGTCGATTATTATTGCGAATGCCGGCGGCGACCTGGTTATTTTACCGTCAAGTTTAATGTTTATTTATCGAGTTCACGGTTCATCCTCTTTCCGGCCCAGTTATCGCGCTCTGCGTTGCGTTCACGTCGCGAGAAAATACCAATCTCGGGAATACAGTGGCGTAAGAAATTACACTCGGGTTATTATAAGAGATAAGAGAGAGTTTGATATTATATTTTGCACATATTAAAGTGTATTATAGAAAATTAGATTTACACTTTGTTTAAGACATACACGCCAAAATTTGCCATTACACGATTATATCGCGCTCATTATGTCAAGCTTAAGTTCTAACCTCTCTCTTTGCATCTTACAAGATTTGTAACTTATGAATTCTTTTAAAATCGCGTACCTTTTAATAGAATTCCATAGCGACGTGATTATTAATTTATTACTTTTATATTAGCGAAGCGATGCAGTGATTGGACCAAAATGAATTTAATGTTTGAATAACATCAATCTACATTGACAAATTTCAATTTTATTTTAAATAAATTTATGGCTTCCTTTTTGCAATATATATGTATATAATGCGGTGCTTAACAGACTGTTATCTAATGGAGAAAGTGTCACTCCCCAAATAAAGAAATTCCTGTTACGTTTTGGTAGTTGGGTTTATCGACCCTGTTTTGTTATTGCGACATTCGAAATCGCTTGTTCTCCCGGTTGTAACATACACGACTCGACACGTGTGGGCTGACTTATCGAATCCTGCTCGCAATCGTACGATTTGTATTTCGTCACGTGTACGACCCACTTGAGCCATGAAATACGCGCTAGAGCGAGAACATCAGCCCGGAACGGCGATTTTCAACCGCCAATTTGCGAAGGCAGTTTTATATCGAAAGACAAAATCCAAGGGTTAATTGCAGGGAAATTTTTGCTGTTCAAGTAGCCATAAAAGTTAATTCAACGATCTATTTGCTAACAGGCTTTTAAAATACCTCACTTTCAAGACAGAATTATTGGGAACAAAATAAATGTACTAAAAATATTATATATTAATATAATAGTTATATATAAATGGATGAGTTAAACAAACATGTTAGAAGAGAAGAGAAAACTTCAAAATTAGAAGGCGATTTTTATTTCAAAATAAAAAAATCGTAGATTTTGCAAAACTTTTTTGTCTTCTGAATATCGACAATTATTTGTAATTGTAGGTTCAACCCTAATTTTCGCAGGTGCTCAACGAAGCGCGCGGTAAAATCAATGCCGGGCCTCGAATGTGGCACGTGTGCTATACGTGTACTCAGTTCCACCCGAGGAAGCAACGGCTTTGTGCGAATTTTAATTCCTCCGTTGGTAGTAGAGTCCTCATATAATTTTACGCTTTGTCGATAAAATTTAATTAGGCGATTTCTTTTGCCGCCCGGCGGAACTTCTGAATAACGCGCGGCGCGTTAGATATACGATATCAATTATTATTCCCCACGAGCCATATAAACGCGAAACGCTTGTTAATGCGCCGTTAGACATTCGATTTAGATTTCACGAGAATTACGTTACCCAGTGCGATTTCTCAGGACCGAAGTTAAAACGGTGAACGTAAATGTTTGGACACATACAGATTTGAATCTAACATGTAAGATATAACTAATTGTAAGAGAAAATACAAGAAATCTGAATTTTCATCTATGTTAATTTTCTATTGTCTGAATGAATGAATGAATTTTCTATTTCGCGAAATACAAGAAAAATACGCGAAATATATGTCTCGATAAAAATAGATATACTAATTTAATTAGTAATGTTTTTAATGAAAGATTAAAAATAACGTATCTCAGCAATGAATAATAATGAATTTTTAGGAGAAGGCACCAAGATAATTCATGTCGTACAACTGTATAATTTATAATAAGATGAAAAAATATGCACGTAAGATCTATCAAACCTCGGTATAGATTTGTAAGATTCAAACATCTGGTACATCGCGCTACGTGAAACCTGTTCAACCGAAGTGCTCATTTGTCACTAGTTTTAGATCTGCCGGTTTCTTTGTTCGACGCCATATGGACGGGACAACGTCAGCGACGAGCGGCCGCGCGCACGTATTATGAAAAGCAGAAATCCGTGTAAGAGAGAAGAACCGTTAACGCACCGCGCTCGCGCAGGTATACATACATATAAATGCGTATACTCGCGCTTCTCCTCAATTACCCATTACTACTACGAGCGCGTATTCACCTCGCGCGAACACGTTCTTTTTATTAACGGCAACTACCGCGCACATGCGTATGATGCACCTGCGATGACTAACAGTAACGCGTGAATGGGAAAGAGAACGAGAAGGAGATAGGGCGATTGGGCTCGATCTACGTGAATTGAGACAATCGCGAGAGCCGCGAGTTGCTCCACCGGTTTGCCGCGAATCTTATAACCACGATGCCATCGTCGATTACGGTATACGTCACATTTAACAGTTTCCGCAGATAATGTCAAAGATAACGTGTGTTGTAAGTTATTAATTGCACTGGCAATCCTGCACTCATCGTACAGGAAAATTAAATAGAGAAATAAATAGACAGAGTTAATATTGTACCCTCCCAAATTCTTGTACATTTCTTAAATTATGATTTTTACCTGTAAAAATACAAGTGTGTTTCTAAAGACAGAAAAAGACCAAAAAACCGGGATATCGAAAACTAAATAGATGTAACTTTCATTGTCGTATGATATTTAAACGAAATTATTTAATTCGACTAATTTGTTTTTACGCATATAATAACACATTTTTTTGGACCTCAAAGTTTATTAATTTCATTTTTATTTCATACTTTTGTTTTTAAACGACTAAAGATAAAGTTAACATCGCAATAAAATTACGAGTTGAGTAGTATCGATCAGTATCGATCGTCAAAAAAGATCGATCACAAACGAGTTTCATGTGTATCATTGCAAAACCACTTAAGATTAAAGAATTAAATATAGAAAATTTGTGACGAATGGTAACTCTATTTTTATATTCCGATATTTGGATATTTTATTTTGTGCCCAGAAATTTTCATCGCTGCTATAGAAAAAGAATGCTTTAAGTAGCTTTTACAAAGCAGGAGTATCGTCGCGAGTGTATCTTCTCCATATAATATCAGTCCCTTTACCTGTCTTGCCTATCGGCGGTTGCCCTAATCTGCTAAACCACCTGAAGAATCTCCTGGCCGTCGTGGCCGCCGGTGGTCTGCAGCCATCCAAAATAACCACGCCGTTGTTGTTGTTATTGTTGTTATTATTGTTGGACCCTCCGCGATCCGGCGGTGCCGTCCTGCTGTAGGGCGACATCCAGGCCGTCGTCGTGCTCTGTATGGTGGCACCCTTGACGGTGGTGATGGAACTGGTTATCTTGGCGCCCGGGTGGGGCACCCAGTCCTCCGAAGCGACCGGCATTTGTCTCGTCTTCTCGTCGGACGAGTCGAAGACGAAGCCGCAGAATACGAAGGTCATTCAAAGTCGCTTGCAGCCCTGCCGCACTAGTAATTGAGCCCTCTCTTCCGGAGGGGGAGAGGAATTTCCGGAGTCCCTCCGCTTTCTGCCCCCTCGACAAGGACTCTTTAAGAATACTCTCGCGTCGATACCGCGAATAACGTTGTCTACATCGCACACTGTCGCGATGCTGCGAACTTCGAAGGATAGAGATCAGAAATTCTCTCGAACCTGCGAAACTCGGGCCTGCGAGTTCGATATCGCGATTTACAGAACTGGCGTTCGGAGCGCGATTAAAAACGCGAATTCGAAGCGTCAAGCTTTTCGGAATTCTCGCGGAGAGATACACTTGCGTCGCGTTGAGCCGCTGTTTATCGACTGACCGCTCTCGCGACTTATTGTCTGCTCGTCGCGAAATCTCTCGAAGCCCTTATCGGCGACGAGCAAATGTTATCGCTGATCCGCGCGTCACCGGGTGATGCTCTTACGTAAGGACAAACACTTTAATTGATTCGAACGCGGTGCTCTCGCCACGTGCTCCTCCTCAACTTGTTGCGTGTTTAACGCAACCCGCGGTGCTCCGAAATCGATCGGTACTCCGAGCTCGGAAGAGCGCGTAATGCCGGAACTTAGACCTGCGGATCTCGATCGCGGTGACGTCTAAGATTCCGTTTCCTGATAATCCAGGAAAAGCGGTTTTAGCGGAATCGACTACGAGACGACGGTCCACTTGTTGAGCCTGCGAGACACAGCTTACGAACGGTTCCGCGAAGTCCCCGATGGTTCTCCAATTAATCCAGGATCTTCCTATCACGAGATTAAGCTCTTCCTTAGGATATAGACTCCGTTAAGCGAAATCGAGAAGAGATTATTGCACGTTCGGTTAATAGGTTTTGCTATTTGGTACGTTACAAGGTACTCCGTTTCCAGGGGGGGGTTGCAGCCTTACAAAGTAATACTAGACTCCGTACATCGCGAGGGCTCTCGTTACCGCGACACGTCCCGCACCGTCGAACATCCGTCTATAACAGCGTGGCGTGATCACGACGTCGTTGTGCCCCGCACGCTACCACACAACAACCCGACACTTGGAGGTCGAGGTTAGATATATATAATTTCTCTTTCTTTCTCTCCCCCCTCTCTCTCTCTCTCTCTTTCTTTCTTTCGATCACCGCCGGTCGTGCTCGGTCGATCACGCAGCTCCCTCATTACTCGCGCATCGCCGCGCTGCGGAGAACTATCATCACCGTGCGCAGTTCATTCGCCCTGAACGCGAGCAGACGACTCCGGAATGCCGACGACTCCGGACACAACGGCGGTTACCGATCTTTCTCTCTCTCTCTCTCTCTCTCTCATGCGAACGAAGGACGAACAACTCGTCGTGGAATTTCACTGTGCACGTCTGCGATCGTATTCACGTCACTGAATAGGCGAGATCAAAAATCACACTCGCGGAAAACCACGTTTAACCCATCTTGGAAGGGCACGGGAGCGCCGGTTGCGCAACTCTCGCGAAAGACACGTTTTCTCGGTCTCGTATTCCACTCGGGGCTCACACACGCGCTCGCGCGCGCGCGTCCACCCGCACGTACACGCCGAGGACGCGGGCGATCTCGACCACGAAGAGACCGGAATCGCTCGCTCGCTCGCTCGACTCGACTCGACTCGGGTTCGCTCCTTCGGGGGCTCGCGATAGACTCCGCACGCCGCTAACGTACCCACCTCGCCGTGCCTCTCTTCCACCACCTCGTTCACCGCGGCGCGGCTCGCGCGTTGCTCGTAGAAGACTGCCGCTAATTCCCCCCACCGACTTTCTTGCGCGCTTCCCCGCTCCGCGACACGCACACCCGCGCGCGCGACCATAACTTACCGCACAACCACCGTCACTGCTCACCACTACCTGCGCGACCGCAACACACAGCCCGCTCGCCGCCGTCCCCCCTTTTACCCTCGCATCTCGCGCGGAGCTGCGTAAAGGCCGTATTACCTCGCGCGTATTGAGGATGGGGAACTCGATTCAAAATTGGAGCCGGTTAGTCGTATAGGCGGACAAATCTCACATGCGAATGCCAAAAACAGAATCGTACATACGAATATCGAAAACAGGTCAAGAATCTTCGCCTGTGATTGCGTGGTGCATTTGAAATACGAAAAAAGGAGAAATCTCGCTCTCCGAATGGAAGCAGAAATCGTATGAATGTAAATCATCTTCCTATTTTTCTCTTCGTGCGTATTACCAGCGGTGCTACAGAAACAGTGATGATGAATCGCTAACCGAGATTTACTTGAGTAGACGTTAATTTTGAATTATGATTTCTGTGAATTTTATTGCCGGTTTTTCGACCTCCGACGTGAAGCGTGAAACAGGCTTAATCGTCTCTTTATCTTACTGCTTCTTCCTATCCTCCTGCTCTGCCCGCCTGTAGCCCTGTATCTTCATCTCTTTTCCTATCCGTGACTAGACCGGTCTCTCGTGAACACACGTGTGGCGCATATACACAAGCAAGCATACTTGATACTTCCCTCTGCCACACTACACGATGCCGTACGCGTATGTTGGACTCGCCGCGCCGGGTCGTCAGGTCGGCAGGTTCGTCGCCCACGGACCCTTTTCGACCCCTCTCGTAGAAACTTTTTCGGAAACGTGGTAACCGAAAGAAACGCCAAGAGAAATAAAAACAACGCAGGAATACAAGTGTTAATAATAGATAAAAAAATGAGAGCGCCAGCTTATCTCTTCTCTTATCTATTTGTTCATTTATTTACAAAATTTTGCAGCCGGTATACCACCGACGGGAAAAGATGCGCGACGGTGGACTGGCGAGACGATGCGACGCTATTTGAGACGTGTGTCTGCCTCACATTGGGTATCGCGTGGTATTGTGTGCGACGCGAAAGAGGCGTAGGCGGTGCAACGCAAGCACACGCACGTGTGTGTACGTGAATACACGACGGGCTGAGGAGGAGGGACCGAGAGATCGGGCCCACCGACGCTGGCGCACCGTGACTGACAGAGAGCTGCTCTCTCGCGCGTACATGTGTGCGTGTATG
The DNA here is from genome assembly GCF_030848795.1 of Temnothorax nylanderi. Lineage (NCBI taxonomy): Eukaryota > Metazoa > Arthropoda > Insecta > Hymenoptera > Formicidae > Temnothorax > Temnothorax nylanderi. Next base: position 363,450 of record NW_027249137.1, read on the forward strand.
CACGTTTGTGTGGGTGTGTGTGTATGTGTGTGTATGTGTGTGTATGTGCGTGTGCACGACTCGGTTGCATCCCCCCACCTTGCACGATGCACCGAGGTGGTTTTACCTGCGCGCCGCAATCATGCGGTCTCTCGTCGCGCCATGTTTGAAAGTTTCTAAGCCTCCCTCGAGCCCCGTCGCGCACCCCGCGAGACCGCGCCGTGAGTCTCGCCCGCGATATAATCGAATGACGAAAATATATTTAGCAGCTGGACAATCTCTTTTCTCTCGTTTCTAAGCGTATCGAGTTAGAACCCCTAACGCTCTCGGTTCCGGCGCGTTGACTCTTCTCGACTCTTCGCCTTTATCTTCACGCGAATAACCGACTCACGCGGATGAAACGCGACGCGATAGCGCGAACGGTTTTCTCCTCGGTTCGCCGAGATCGAAATGCGATTCATATTCAACGAGCCGGCGTTATCGACCTTTATTGTATCCTCGATATTTGCTGCGAGGCTCCAATTTATCGGCGCTCTAGGAGCGTGACGTTCACGCGCCTTGGTTACGTCCGCGTTCTCAGAACCGGTCAATTGATTCGCTGATAAGTTTAAACAGCGATTCGACATGTACGATCGATAAGTGATCGCTCGGGCGGCGTATGGCTGGTTGCTAACTGGTGTACGAGGGAAAACAGAGAACGACGCGCGCGGAACGCGAAAGGGAGGAACAGGAGATAGGCGGGAAGATAATAGAGTAAAATGGAACAGGAATCTATTGTAGGCTCTGGAACAAAGCTTTCAGAATTGCTTGCAAAGTTGAAGCGTATTAAATCCACGTGAAATAATAATATGAAGAAAAATGGCGAGTATTATGATGGAATGCTAGATTCCGGTGACGGATACAACAGAAGTAGATAAAATTTTGCAGTTTAAACAAATCAGTTGCCGAGAATATAAAATATTTAAATAAACGAACCTATTAATGTAAAAACGTTTTATGTACCTTGCGCATAAATGCGTAATAAAAAAGGAGAAGAATAAGGAAGGGCAAATCGAGAGGAACTCTCGAGGGCTTCCCTGGTAATTTCTTCTTTCCTGTACTATTGACAAACGGGTGAACGTCGCATTCTCGTTGAAAATGGAAAGTCGAGGCAATTATTATTCGGCCGAGCGGCGTAACAGAGCCCGTTCCAAAGGCGAAGTAAAAACAGAAAGCGTGTCCGCGCGCGAGCGCGAACGCAGCGAGACTTCACGCCCGCGTGTGGTGGCGTTTAACGTCCGTCGTTTCTGCAGACAAGACGTGCTTGCGGGGGTTTCGGATACGGACGCACACGCGTAAGCGACACGTTGAACCTCACGTTACCGCAAATGCATACGAACTACGGTTACAAAGAGTCCCATTACAAGCGAATGTTTCATGGGAATCAGAAGTGGAACGAGGAGAAATGCCATTTAGGTTCTCAGATCAACACGTGAACTCTTTTTAAAACTACAGAAATTGAATTTCTTAATTATAAGCCAATTTTTATATATGTTAAAATGTTAAAAAGTATTTCTTTATAGATCACATGTATATTTTAGTTTCAGTTCAGTTGAAACCAGATTTCTAAGAAAATGATTATTATTTGTGTAATTTTTTTACTGGATAACAGAATAGCATTAAACAATATATTGTATAAAGGAATCATTCAAGTTTTCAGTTTTATAAACTGATGCGTAAAAATTAAGTATTTATTGTGTTAATCTTGACCATTTGACTTTTGGTAATTCATATGCAATCCATAATTCAACTCCTAACTACCTAACAACCTAAATTCAAATATTTGAATATAATAATAATAATGAATAGATTAATAGAGACAGACGACGGCGAAATAATTTCCTTAAAATTATCAATTTTATAATAATTAGAATGTCATTATAATCGATATCATTATAATAAAATATGCGTCATCTAATTAATATAAATTAGAGTTATAATAAATTTAATCGTAGTCAAATATGACCCAAACAGTCTAACGAACTAAAATTTCTTGTAAGAATAAATTTTGAAATCTTGGAAGATTTAAATTCGTTCTTAATTATATTCTTATTTTTAAATCCTGCAAGGAGAGAGTGAGTGATCTTCCGAAAGATTTCTCCAGCTCGAAAATCGCTAAGTAAGAAATTGAACGAATCATAAACCTATCGAAAAAGTAAAAAACATTATAACAAATTAAAAGATATATACAGTGCAGCCGAAGCTTGCTGAAAGTTCGATACCAGGAACGCACAATTTCCCAAATTGCGATGATTAGAACGAATTTCACAGCCATTAACCATCGGAAATTTTCCGTTCGTTCGCTCGGCTTCCATGAGATGTTAATTATGATAAACCGATTACGCGTGCATGTATTCACGCATACGCACACATACATGTGCCAACCAGACGATTAGTAATAGCGCAAGTAGGTAATGGTGTAATCAGAACGGTCTCGAGGGCACCGTCACCGACCTATCTTCACCTATTATCGGCATCCTGATGGGTTAGTCGTTAGGAAACAGAAATCGACCGAAGCGGCTGTCAAGGCTTAATTATTTGCGATCGATTTCCGATGCATCGGAAACCGTCGTGACATCAGAGCTGCTGGAAAACCGATGAAAACCTTCGTTGTACCGGCGAATTATGCCAAGAGGTCGCAACGGGGACGATGCACCCGGTATTTTTTTTTCGCGCGGCATCCGCCGCGTCTGGGTAAACGAAGTCGGAGATTTATAACAGCAGAGCGACTCTTCCGCACCACGTGTAGACAATGACCTCGGTTTATACGACGCGTTATCTCAAGTTGAAGTGTGAGCATAAAACAAACGCGTTACATCTCCGTGATAAGCGAGATATCCCGAAAGCGAAACCACCGGATGATATTTTAAATACATATATATACGAGACCCTGAAAGCAATGCAAATATATTCTTAGTAAAAAAAAATCAAGGCGCCAGGCTAATTCTGGAGTCATAAATTTAGAGTCTAAAGTTTCAGAGAAAAAGAGAAAGAGAATTCTCAATAAATTTAGTTTTGGGGAAGCAGAATAAAATTTTTCTTTTCGTTTAAAATTTTAAGTGGATTTCGATAGAATTTTAATTAGAAACACTTGAACACGAAAATCTAATTATGGACCTTAAAAGAGTTGAAGAGTATAACAGATATTAGATATCTTTTGCCAAATACGATCGAATCAGAAAGAGATGCCAGCAGATGTTAGTTGAGGAGAATATTCGAGCAACTTGCAGAATGCAAATTTTGTTTCATATAAAATTAATGTCATTGGCATAATCTAACCGTTAAAATGCTGAAGGATACCGTAACTGCTCAACTAGGTATATATTACTATAATATTACCATAATGCGCTCCTATCTAATGTTAAATATTAATATAAATTTAGTTGATTATCTATAAGTAAATCATTTGCAACTGTGCTTTTGAAAAGCAATAGTACTTTTAGTTAGATTCCTGTAAGTATTCGAGAATATATATACCATTTCTATTTTTTTTTCCTTGATATTTAATTTTAATTTTCTACAATATTTTTTAATATCTCTATATTTCTTAACTACTTTAATTTTAATCCCTTTTTAAATATTAGAACATTAAAAAATTTTGATTACGTTCGTCAAGATATACATTAAACTTTTTTATCGTTTCATATCACGAAATCATTATTTACCTCTATCCATTATGTGCTTATTCCTCTGCTAATGCCATGGATACTTACATGTCTTACGCTTATTTCTCGCACCATAAAATCTAATAATAGTTTAAATACATTCGTTTTTCGCCTTTCAATCGTAAAATCGTTGTATACTCGTAATGCATGATATGTCTCTCTTTCTAAAATGCGTAAACCTTTTTATTCGGCGAATCGTAAAACAGCTACTTACTTTCTGCAAGCCACCCCGCTTTACGTTCGCGAATTATTCGAGCGAATTACCACGCGTGGCCTCGCCTACGTTCGCGGCAGGCCATCGAATTATTATATCACATAAAAGTCCCCGCGATAAAAAACCGATATTTTTCCGCGGTGTTGTTAAGCCCGGGCTTGTATTATATACATATATACATACACATAAATAAAACACGCATATTAAAACATGCATGTTAAAAAGGCCAGAGGGTGAATATAAGGAATGAGAATCCAAGGCTCGTGCTCGCGTCGCTCTGCTCTGCTCCGCTCTCGTGCGCTTTCCGAGAAGGTCTTATCCACGAGACACGAATTTCTTTCTGGGCATACACGAGATAACAGAGACAGTGTGCATACACGCCAATCGGAACAGGATGTGGCTCATGCTGCTGCTGGTTGTCTCGACCGGCGAAAGGATGTGTCCACACGATGCGTGCGAACACAATGTGTTAATAATGCGCATTGTACACGCGCGAATTGCTTGCCGTTGACTACGTGAATTGTGCGAGTGGCAAGCGAGTGTGTTTGAAAAGAAAAACGCGAGTTTAACGACTTTCAAATGGAAAATGAAATTAACTGCCGATTACGTAAAACGCGCTGTTACCAAGGCCAGGTACGTTGCACACATGTACAATATGCGTATTGTATATATGTATACGTGTTTAGAACAGTGAAAATAACTACTAAACTAGCATTTCGTGAATGCCTCAGTTCAGTTACAGTAAAGTTTACGATAAAATTGAAGATATGCGCTACACTCTGTTGACATATTATCAGGCACGAGATTTCGCGATAGTACTAAAAACACGCGCAGATACGATTATGTTGCAAGTTCAGTACATATATAACATATAGTAATACTGTGCAATATATGTTAATTAATCGATCTTGCGCCGTCAGTTTGTAAACACGTTTTAGAAAAACAGTATATGTGCGTTATATGATAATATGATAATACGATAGGATAAATATGATTAATTAAAATTCATCAATAAAATTAATAAGATTAAGATTCAGTTTGTTATAGAAAATAACATTATAATGATCTGTATTATAATTCACGTGAACAAAATAAATTTAGGTATTGTCAAATGATGATAGCATTGAAATATTACGGAGAGAATCGGAAAGTTTGTTTTTCCGTAGAAACTTGGAAACTTAGACTTTATCCCTGAAATCTACTATTGGCTCATTGCAAGCAAAAGAAGTTTAGCGACTGCTAAGAATGACGAATGATATTAAAGCGTGACCGTACTTCAATTTAGCATGAATAAAAAACCGCGTTTCGCTGTAGAAACTTTATGAGCCGAGCTGCGAGCAAGTAAAAAAAAGAACGAGACTTCTCGACTTTACTCCGAGTAAACAAAGTCAGTATGCAATAGGCATGGCAATAATAGTTAAAGTGTTTTCTTACACTGATCCGATGTTCCATGCGCAACTTCGCGAGCTTATCTTCATCTATTAACGCGGCTAAATAACATAAATTAGCAATAGTGCTATGATTTTATCCCATCGATAAATTTCGCGATCTTATAACCACTAATTGTAAGTTCTCTATTAGTCCGGCTAAGTAAATTAAGTTCTCGGTTTCTACGAATGACAACGACGCGCGCGACACTGAGAAGACATAACACTGCGATATCTATTTCCGATGATAGATTATATATTCAAAGGGACCTCAAAGTATCTACCGTTTCGGCGTAGTCACATCACATCTCCGTCAAAGGCATAACGCAAATGTTTACGGTCGTGGTTATTGAATGCAATTTATGCGGCGAGTTCGGCCATTCGAAGGTGAATGGCATCATCATTTATGCGTCGAGATCGAGCGAGTGACGCAAGAGCACGAGAGCAACTCTCATCATACATCGTGATGGCTCGTAAAAAAATATATCTCCAGCACTTATCGCACGACAAAACAACGTATTGGTTACTCGATTATCGTACTACAGCATAATAGAACGCTTCAAATAAGCTTTTGTATATTTAAATAGCTGCTACATTTACATAAACTCGAGTGTTTAAAATAATCTTCAGATAAGATTCACTAAGGTCTTTAACTTTAATTATTTCTAAATGTTACTTTTACATCACATAATTTTTCTGTATTTTCTGGAACATGGAATATAAAATTTATTATTTTTCTTCTTTTTTCTCCTTCTCAATAATATTTCCAGTTGTTAAATAATAAGAGCAATATAGATTCCAGATTGTTAGGTCGTAGAAATCAGGGCACATAATCGAGAAATAAACTCGCAAAGACTTCAATCGTGATATTGAAGAATCGACAATAAAAACCTAATGGGAAAAGTATAGCGGTTCGAAGATTCATTTCCGGATCGTCTTGAAAGTGGGTATCGGGCGGTAATTTTGAAAATTGGTCGGCAAACAGAGTAGAGAATAATAACGGAATCGTGGATACGCGCCAAGAAGTTATGAGGATTGAGATAGGGGCCATAAGGCCCCTCGGCTCGGCTCGGGATAGGAATAACGTACTGAGAGTAACGACAGCGATCTCAAGGCGGCAAGCCCCGAGAAGTAGGTTAACAATCCGTACGGCTAATTAATGATTTCATTTAATAAGACGCCCGTCTGAACTCTCCGCGCAATTACCGTCGCCAGGACTAGAACGTCGTTACATGAGATCTCGATACGTAGCTGCTGGTCAAGTATCGAGATTCTTGAAGAAAAAGCAATTCTTCACAGCAAAAATAAATGGGCAATGCAAGACACCATTTCGAACAATTTACATATTTCTTTTGAAGAAAATTTTGACCTCAATTTAATGCAATAAATTTATTTTAAAAACCGTTCAAATGATTGAACAAATCCGTTCAAAATGTATATTAACTGTTTCGCGATATGTCGCGTACACAGTAAAAAATTTTGTGTCAATGGAAGTCCACTCTCAATTTTGTGTTAAAATAACTCATTCATCGTGTTATTTTTGACATTTAGAAATGTTATAAATGTCGATATAACATTTCTAAATGTCAAAAATAACACGATGAATGAGTTATTTTAACACAAAATTGAGAGTGGACTTCCATTGACACAAAATTTTTTACTGTGTATAAGCACCTGAGAAAACGTATTTCATGACTTTATATTTGATCGCTTTTTAAAAATTATATTATCTTCGAATAAAAACGCAGCATACAAATCTGATAAAGGGTTTACTAGATTTCAACTTGAGAGATTTGGTTCTAAATGAAGGGATGAAGCAAATGGGTGAGATATTTTTTAGTAAGATCTGAACCTGGACCTCTCTCTCCCTCCGTGATGGGCATATTTACCAATTCGATCACTGAAGCATGTGATATATCTAGCATGGTAACAGAAACGCTGTTCTTCAAAAAGCAAGCGTTCGGCGAGGATGAGTATCGCGGCCGTTGCCGACGTTTCGAGTTATCAGCACGAGGTTTTGTTTTGTCGTCGCGCTTTTCGGGAGGAGACTCTCCCGAGACCAGTCTCAGCCTATTCGCCGATCGAGACAGTCGTTCCCGAGACCGTTCGCCATTGAAATAAACTTATTAAAACGTATGTGTGTGTTCTCATTGAATTTACACCTATAAGCATGTCACAGAAATATTATTATTAGGCCACCAAGATTCAGCCCGACCGAAGGTGGCATCTTCTTTATACAACTGTAAGATTCATATAAGTCCACTTTTACTTATTATTGCTTATTCACGCCGCCTAAAATAAAATTACAATTATATACTTAGCATTTCCCCCAAATTTTTACCTATTTAATTCGATTGGTGATTAACCTTGATTCCCGTAAAAAAAAGTCGGCTCTCTGTTACTATTCGAATAGTATACCGATCGACACGATGCCGATCGTCTGCGGTCGGCGTAACGATGTCGAGTAATTAGCGATAAAACTAATTGACGCCGGCGCGCGCGTAAAGGCGGCGCCAAGCAACGATTCCGCGATGATTCCGTGCGTTATGGTTATGCAATGCATTAAGGGACAGTGGCCGCCGTGTACGCGGATGAATCCCTCGAGCATGAGCGCGCACGTTCACAGCTACGAGCGTGCACGCACGCACGCGCGTATATACGCGTGTTAAACGCGTTAATGATCACCATCACGCCGATGGCGGGGCGTCTTGAATATCTTATTAAACGGCCGAGCCATGCGCACGTTTTGCCCTCGCGACGTGTTTCGAAGCGTGAGGAGAACTCGTGCCACGCGTCTCGCCTCGTTTCTTTTACGAGCGCGCCGACGTCGTTACGTTAAGTTCCACTCGCAACGTCGACCTCGGAAAGCGCGACAGAAATTGATGCATAAAACCGATATCGGACACAACCTAGATAGCAAACCTTAATCTATACTCTCAATTTTCCCGTTAAATTTAACACACATCAGGAATTTATTGGCGTCTACTTTAACGGCTAAATGATGTATTCATTTTCTTTTTTTTTTTTTTATAATAAAAGAGCTAGAATTGATTATTTTTCAAAGCTTCGAGCAAAACATTTTTTTATGCTGAAAAAAAAGGATTCTAGTGACCATATCTTCGCTTTATCTCTTATCTAAAAAGATATATAAATTTAAAAAATTACGAATATATATTTGCGAAAAAACTTGAGAAAAAGATAATTATTTGGAGGGAATAAATTAAGTTTTCAGTGTGTACATTCAGTTTTTTTCGAGGATACAATATTTTATGAGAGATAGATAATGTTGTTAAAAGAAATGTGCAGACTTTATCGAATTTTCTGAAAGCCGTCGATCTTGATTCCGTTAGGGAGCGAGGGAGGATTAACGATTGTACATGGACGTTGCAGGAAAGAAAGTAACGTGCGAATATTTGCAAAGAGAGAAAATTGAAATCTGACGATCTACCGGCATAATTATCCGGAAGCAGTTTCTCTTTGTATGTCATGTTTTCAATGCCTGTGCGTACGGTCTGAGCGCAGATCATCTAAACGAGCAAGTAAACTGCTGATCGAAAACATGTACCTAATTTCGTGGTGATTACATATTAGAGGGAATCCTAATAGCAATATACCATTAATTACATTACACAAATACCTAACACCTTTTTTAATAAGACGCATAATACAAATTTAGCGTTACATTTATTAGAATATAAGATAACTATGTAATTTCCAATATGCTATGCAACTACATGTCTTTTTTGCAAAGCAACAACGTATTTTCTTTACACCAATTGCTTCATCTTATTATTCTGTAAAAGTGTTAAGGTACAGTTACCAAAAAATGGATAGTTTACGAGATATTTTATATTTTATGTCAAAATATGCAAGAATAAAATATGAAATATGAAATATCTCGTAATTATCGTATTAATTTTATGATAACTTTACTACTTTAATATGTAAAATAATTAGAAGAATCATTATATTTGATCCAATTTGAAGCTAATTATACAGGATGTTAAAAAAAATGTCACATATTTTGAGAGCAGGTAGTACTTATCAAAACAAGAAGAAAATGTCCAGTAAACATGAGTCTTAGGCCGGTATTCATAGTCGGTTCTTATAGTCGGATCTCAATTTAAACAATCTATTGATCCGGAGGAATATTCGAAGCGCTCTTACAAATATTTGATATCTTCGTAAAATTTCTAGATTAAGGAGATGAATTAAGAAGGATCATAAAGTTTGATATACTCTTTTATCTCTTTTATCTCTTGCATAGCAATATCTTTAATGCAAGTAACTCGAGATAATCTATTTTTCTTTTGACAAAACCAATTAATTTCTCTGATTGCACGAAGTGTTCTAAGTTTTATTAATTTAGATTGATTTTTCGTGATTGCAAGATTATTTTTCTCAAATTCTAAGGAAAACCGATCAAGATTATCTTTATACTAGAATCTCCAATTGTTAATTAGTAGTAACAATTAATTACCGATAAAAAATGATTTCTATAATACGTTCAAATATCGGAAAAAACAATCGTACGACTCGAACAAAAAAGTGTCATCACATAACTGAGAAAAGTACACCCGTTATGTATATCGCTGTGTACATATGGTGCAGGATTTTATAAGAACTTCGAGCGCGTTCGATCATTAGAATTCACGCTTGATCCAGGACACCTATACGATAGGGCCGCAAGCAGAATTTCGTAAACTCTCCCGTGTGACTGGGACGCGAAAAACTTGGCGAACAAGAGAAGGCGGGGCATATTTGGCAACGGTTCAAGGGACGTGACCCGACTAAAATACTGCAGTACTCCTCTACATATCGCGTACTAGGTGAAAATACCGCGTCTAACGAAAAACGGCTGATTTGCCCTCAGCAACTTGCGATATCATAAATCTTACTATCGCGTTTAAACCGTGTTACGAGGCAAAACGTGACCTGGAGCAATGTAACGAAAATCCTCTCATCAGATCTTTTCTTTCTTACCGTATATAGGTCTCTTTATTGTTGATTAGAGACTTTTATTACATAATACAAAGATTTTTTTCACATAAATTATATTCTATTATATCAACTTTTCAAATAAAAGTATCTTTAATCGCGAAAATTAAACGTTTCTCTTCTTCAGTATATTATAATATATAATCATTATATTTACAATTGCTTTGTGGTCCTGATATAGTAATGTGATACATGATATATGAAAGTGTACAATCAAGTGCTTGAAAGTGAAAAACGTATATATATCTCCATTTTTTAAATTTATAAAATTTGTATATTAGTTATATAGCCGAAATATTAAGAGAAATTTATAAAATTATTATAGTAATTTAAATAATGGCATAATAATTAATTAATAATAAGAATTTGTATGGCAGACAATATTAACTATGGATAATTTTAAATGACGATATTAAAAGCGAAAGATATACATATATATATACTTATATATATTGCTGGCACGAAAGTCAGAGTTATTTCAGTTGCCTGATAAATCCTAACGCATGCATCTTTAGCTGCATAAGTCAACAAGGATATTTAATTCCACGCCATGTCCGAATTTACATTTTTCTCGCAAACCAGTTTTTATCACGCTTTGAAATATATAATGCTAACGTTCTACACAAGAAAAACATACCGAAATGTATGTATGCAACGTGAGATACGCATCTTGTTTCTCGTTAATCTCACGAGTAGGACGAGTGATTTTTCGAGCGGCAGGGACAAGTACCGTTGCCGGGAATGACTCTTTACGTAAGCATGAGCAGTTAATTTAGTACGAGAAATTTAGTACACCTGCCTGATGAGAAAAGGATTAACGGACCGAGGATTAAGGGTTTAGTTGGAGAGAGAGAGAGAGACTCGCGGATGCGTAATTTTCGAAGGCATTCTATCGTCACCCAAGTTGCCCAACGAAAATTAGCGGTCCCGCGAATATCCCGCTCCAAGACAGGATTTCCACTCTGATAACGTAAACACGATGGGGATTTATCGTGACAGACAACAATGACAACAATACAATAACGGAGGCGGCACGTAAAGCTCGCTATTATTTTCTGCGAACGCGCCGTAGAACAGGTCAAGTAAATACGCTTCGTTAATCTCTTCAGTGGCAGTTTCTTTTTTAAATCGTAAACAAACTATCTCATTTCCTTCTCCGATTTCAATTAGATCAGACTGAACAAGAGATTTGGACAAATATCTGTATTTATGGGGATATTTATGCCATTGCATGCGTTTCAATATTTTTTTATAAGGAATGCATGATGTAGGTATAATATGCTAAAATATATTATAAACAGAAAGAGCATTTCACTGTCACGTCACATGCAATCAAATTTTTTGTTTTATAATACATTTTCTTTATCTCTCATGTTATTAAATAATCCTCGTATCTATCTCGTCAAATTTAATATTCGTCGTCATCGTAATATTATGTAAGAACTGTATAATACAATGTTAACTTCAAAATGATCTATGACTGTTATTACGAGATTAAGTACTATTCATGTTTTTACTACGATGCGCGTATGCAATTTTCATCGCAAACAATGGGAGAGCACACGAGTTGAGCCGAGATGGGAGTCTGTTCTCTGTTCGTAGACTGGACGCTCGAGGAGCGAATTTCGGAAATGCATCGATTTTCGCGACGTGGCCTGAAAATACAGCGATGTAATTTCGATAAAGTTTATTTTGTTGATGTGTATCGCGCGGTTTTCTCTCGTGGAGAAAAATATTCGCGGAAATATTATACACGCGCGCGCATCCTCCTACCGTTCGTCGGTTCTTCCTGCGGAAGTCACGAGAACAATGGTCGTTATATAATGCATTCTGTCGCGTGTACGAAACGTCGCCGATACCTTTGTCTCGCGTATTTACATTTTTTCCCTTTTCCTTCACCCCACAAGAAAATGCGCCTAGAATAACGCGTTGTAGAAAGCGTTGGGAAAAAAAGATACGAAGGATAATGTTTGTTAGGATTCCACTTTAACAAGGTGGTACAATTACCTGTTCAAAATTGCATATTACGTAGTATTTATGCGCAATTGTTACTTAATCCAATCTAAAATTTAATAAAAATATTCCTTCTTGTTATTGATTTTGCAAGCGGCATCATCAATGATACAATTTTCGAATCTATAGTATCATATATCAATCATGATCTCTAGCTGAGAAGTGCAACATAGTTTCATTCTTTGATTTTCGGAAGCGATATTGCACAGTGTTAGGAGAAAGCGACGTTATCCGCGGAATATTTACGCGCACATAGACGTGTACCGGCACAGGCCGGAGACATCGATATTCGCGGTTCCATATTTCGACCTAGATTTGGCTCGGTTACTATGTAAATTGCCAGTACAGTTGGAGGGGTCCCGTACAACACTGGTATTCTTTTGTTTCCCCCCGCCCCGCACTCTACGTTAACTCGTTAAGAGAGAGATGCCACGTTGATGATAGTGCCAGGTCAGAAACGTCGCCTCGTTCTCTCGGCCCGAGAAAGGAGTTATTGACTATAATGAAGCCGAGAGACGGAGGTGGAACAAAGGAAACGCGTTGTTGCACGGGGCAGAGCTAAGTAAATAGCAGTCCGCACACGTTGCTGTCCTCGTGTACAGCTCACGTGCCTCGAGAGATGGCAGGGAGGGACGACTCTTGAACTTCCATACAATCGTCTCTGATTTTAGAACGTTGACTACGGCTAATTGAGGAAACGTCCTCTTTGATGTTACGCATGATAACTGTATGTTCATTTAGGTGGAATGTATTTTAATATCGTTCACGTTGCATCGGGAGCAAGATTAATCCTAATCCTTATACGAATCGGAATTAAGTGGCTCGCTCTGATTCTGTACACTCGTATTCGACTCAGGCTTGCAGATAATCGTAGAGTCAAAATTTGTGAAAATTACAAGATTTACACAAGCTTTATATATTAAGCTTCTAACAAAGTTAGATTAAACTTTCTTTCATCAATTTCGATAAACTTAAAAAGAAAAATCTACTTGAAAGATTTCTGTGATGACCGTGCAATATGTTCGAAGTTTTAATGATATTGGCATCGATATGAAAAGATTGAGATGAAAAAGATTGCTAAAAATTATTAAAGTAATATAAAACTTAGTGAATATAAAAAGTAGATCCTTTCCATGCAAAAAGTAGTTTTTTACGGCAACTCATGCATAAACAAACGACTCAACATTTTGAAGTGCAATAGATATGTGTTTCAATAATCTCCATCACAAATCATCTGCTGCCGGGATCGCATAGGTATATCCTCAACTAACGGTCTTGAAAATGAAGGACGACTAACGTATATAAATGATAAAATCAAACCAGAACCAAAGATTGGATCGATGCATCGTGATGGACCATCCATCTCTTTGGGGCAAGTTTAATGATCAACCTGCAACCTGACTTGGTAACGAGTTTTCCGGTATAAAAATCATCTTGCTATGAACAATTGTGAGAATCTTCGAGATTTTTGGGATTGTAATAAACATAGAAACGATCGTCTTAAATATGCAGCCCTGTAGAATAAAACCCTTTTAACTGAATTTGACAATACAACTTTATAAGAATTGGTGTGTTAATAATATTATAAATGTCGATAAAAATATTCTTTCAAAATATTATAAAGATATATGTACTTTCTCATTTTATATAGTTAGATACTTAAGCTTTTAATTATATTAAGGGACAAAAAAAATATTTCTCTCTCACGAATGATAAAATGAAAAATATCATATTTCTATAATCTCTGCATGATTAATAGCCAACACATATTGAACCGCTGTATTATACTGATAGAAAAATCAATAGCAATCGATTTGACTGAGTCATGTTCAACGCCAAACAGTGATAAGATTAATTTGTTTATCTTTTCTCTCTTCTCCCACCAACGTGCTTTAACGTTGTTTGAAGTTCGCGATGCGTAAAGTGTCATTGCCATATGGCACGCAATGAATTCAACTGTCAAGATAACGAAAGTATGAGCGTCGGTTGGCATAGAATGATTCGATATCTACTATCGACATATTGGGTCAATAAAAATATTAAATAAAATATTAGTTAAAACAGGTTGAACGGTGAGATAAACTCTGTAATACTTTTATGATGTGTGGTATTTCCATTATATCTCGCTAATATAGCATTGCTATTTTACCAAAAAAATTGAATCAGTTTGAGAAAAAAATCAGAAAATATTATATATATATTATTATTTTTAAATGTCTTTTTAATTTTTTTTATGTGAGATCAGTTTTATTTTAATTCGTGCCCTAAAACTAATTTAATTTTATAAAAAACAGATTATGTATAATACTTATATTGAAAAGTAGTATGTGAAAAACATTCCGGTGTTGTATATATAATATGTGCGTAGAAACAAATTCCCGTTTATATTTGAATTTGAATCACTATTATATTCATCACGATCGCTATTTGTAGAATGTTTTAATAATTAAATCGACAATATAGCAATTGAGTTCAGAGTGGTCTAAACTGGTCCAAGCTGGTTCAAGCTGAATTCAGATTGATCCAAAGTAGTCCATGCTAACTTAATTGTTACGCACACCATAATGCATATACGCTTCTATAAAAATCTTGCAGAATTTTTCAATTTAGCACTTTAAACGATTAAAATTTTTTCGTCTAAATCGATTTTAACAGTTTTCTGTTGTAGAAACAGGCACGAAGCATTTTCTCAATAAAGATTTTTTTGCGCTCGTATCATGCGTTATTGAAGTTCCGGCCTTGCGTAATCTTTGTTCCCTTATGTTGCACGGCGGCACGATGTCATTGCCGTAATTAATTTGAATCTACCGTCGGCTGCCTGCAGTCTCGTTGCGTATCCACATACGGCAGTCATATACGGTCGTTGCAACGCAACGCCGCAACGTCCTGTCCGACGGCCACGTCAAGTTTCAATAGGATTTATCTAACTGCGATGTAACGTCATGCGTGCAATGCCACCGTGCTCGGCCGTGCATGTCCACACGGAGCCTCAGGATAATATCCTCCGTCGAGGATTTTTCCTACCGCGGGCGAATATTTCGAGAATTCGCGTCGCTGTAAGGTTCGTCAATTTTAGATATAATGAAAAAAACGGCCAACGCCATTCAAAAGAGCATTGTTTGGTACCCGTTTGTATTTCCGTTCAAATCGTTTGTACCTCAAAGGGACCGGAAGTGCAGGCTTTTCAAAAAAACGTCCAAGAGGCGCAAGATAAAAGCTTTTATATGCGATCAGAGATTTATTAAACCATTAGTGCCATTAATAGCGCGTTTGCAAATTTAGACATAAAACACGCCGTATTATATTTTATTTCCGGATTATATCTTTCTTCATCTTTTCCTTACCACATATATTTTTTTGTTGCTATTCAGTAATCCGACATTAATTTACCCGTAACGAAGATTCGACCATACATCATTTCTTTAGATTCAATTTTCTCGTCTTGCCAACGCGAGTAATTCGCGATGAAATGCGGCACTGAGCACGCGACTAATCTCGATACGGTTATGAACAGCGAACGAGCGACGAGAGGGATAGTAGAGGCGCGCCTCGCTTTCTCTAAACTGTCTTAATTATTCAACGAAGAAAATGGCTCTCCCTTCTCGGGTTCCTCCCTTTCCTCCCAATGCGGCTTTTAGCAATGCCCCTTCTGTACGGCGTGCATGGCGAGCCGTGCTTTAAACATGTCTTTATCGAGTCACGTCGTACATGCAGCGTGTATTCTCAGAAACGCGTAATTTTGCAAGTCGCGAATTATGCAGCGCGGGTCCATTGAACCAAGTACTCGAGCCTGAGCCGCGTGTGTTCAGTTGTGCCGCGATGCAAACCAATGCCACTCTCAATTCTCGGAAGTGCAACGATGCTTCTAACTATTCGTATTCACGAGTTAATAATTCAATTTTAACGACCGATGCTTCCGCTAAATCAGCATGTCATTAATTATACGCTAATCGATAGGGAAATATCAACAATAATTTATAACAAAGGAAATTTCGAAGGAAAAATCGAGGAAACTCCCAGAAAAAATAAATACTAGCGATGTGGATTGATATCAGAAAATAATATATACAAATATTTTGATGTTATTCGAGATATCTTGAAACTATTCGATATTCTGTAGATTAATCTTTTCTAATAAGGTAGAGGGCCCTTTCGTCCCCTAGTCACTTTTTCGTACCTGGAGACCGTATTAAATAATGTAAGAGCTCAAAAAATTGATATTACCTTCATTAAATATCCCTTTACCTAGAAACCAAATCGCCTGTATAATCAATTGTTAGTACCAAAAAAAATTAATTTCAAAAGTATCTACTTTTGGCGAAACCAAAAAAAGTGTTCCCAATTTCGTTTCTATACTAAATTCCGAAAAAAATGAGGTAATTACGATTTGTTTTTTTAATTTTTAACTTTATTCATATTATTTACTAAAAGTCATTCAAAAGTGAACATAATTAGTCAATTGTAGTGGATTAATACAAAATTTTATACTTATAAAAAATTAAAAACATGAATTTAGCAAAACTCGGAAAAAATATAACTTTACTTGAAAAAAAACATTAATAACCTTATCATTATATTTTTTTAAGATGAGCCATTTAGCCTTTCAAGCTATTTAGGAACATGAAGGGGAACGAAATTAGGAAAAACCCTCAAACTAACATCGCGGCTCCTACCTTCTGAACAAGTTAACCTGACGGCACACAACTCACACACCCTTCTATTGACAACGTACCTAAGTATCATCCTCGTAAATAAAGCATTAATTACATCAATCCACTAACATTTTTAGCTAAACTAACTTGTGAATAACTTGTGAATTCTCTGAATATATTTTCGAGTGTTTTACACTTTTTGTATGAAAAATTCGTATCAAATGTATATTTAAAAAAAGATGTTCTTTGCAGAAACGAGAGAAGCGTTAAAAAGTTCGCGTTTATTCAGAATTGTTGACCTCCCCACGTTTCCTTTTCGTATAAAGTCTCTTACAGGAGAAACACATTTTTCAAGGCAAAGCCAAATCCGATGATTCCAAACACGTTTCAAACGTGCTACGCGGAAGAAAAAAAGAATATGGTAAGGCACTCTGTCTATCTCGTTACCCTTCCGCGATCGCAATCTAATACGGAATGAAAGGCAAAGTAAGACACCGTTTCGCGACGGTCACCGTCGAGAAGAAGTGGACGGCGATTTCATCGTGTCGCGCTACGAACTTCCGCGACGGGACGATTAAAGCGATTAATGAGCGAATTCTTTTCGTGTAGAAACGAAGCCAGATGGAAAGTATACTAACTCTAAACAATGTGGGAATTTAGCAGTAATTAAAGATCAAAAAGATCGGTAAAATAATTGATCTTTTTTTGTGTTTATAAAACTTAATCAATTTTATTCAAATTAAAATCGTGTTGCGACGGCTCAGAGTGAGACCGTGTGGATTATGGTTACGTTACGTTACGCCACGCGGAGAGAGAGCACGCGTGATTACAGCACTTGGTTTAGCACTGTTTGCTCCATCGGACGTGGCTCCTCGGAACTCACGTCTAGCGACGGATCGTACAGGCGGGATTAAGGACGAATTATTATCCCAACGGTGAGTTTCGGCCGTTTTTCGTTATCTCTAAAATTGATAAAATTACTTGGACGTTTTTGAAAAGCCTGTACTTCCGGTCCCTTTTTTTAATTTTTTAAAGTTGGGCGCTAACTTCACATCGGTGAGTTTCGGTACGGCGCGACGTTTGAAACGATGCGAAAAAAACAAAAAATCTCGTGTCGGAATTGGCTGATTTGCGCCAGTATGCACTTAAGTGCAGCGCTCGCGTGCTGCATAAGAATAAGCGCAAAGAATGAAAGTCACGTTGCTGCTCTCCAGCTGTTCTCGAGAGCGTGTGTTTTGTCCCTTATCCCATCAGTTTTTTGATGCAGGACATTGCCCGCGGATTTTATCCTATATATACATATTGCGATGTACTTTTATCCTTGCAACGCAAAAACATTAGGGTACATTATAATTGTTACAAAGGCATATTTTATTCAAAGAAAAATTAATGCTTAGAAAATAAACCTCAACCGTTTTTTCCGTGTATAAAAGTATAATATTTCAGTACTTATTAATAGTCTAGACTTAATTTGACAGCCAAAAACTCGATTTTATCTAAATTATGTAAGTAAAAAATGATTGCACCGCGTATGTTATCTCAACGTTATTGAGATAATAAATTTTTATGAAAATTTTAATGACACGTGTTTAGGTCGCTTCGACAAGTTTCCCATTAACGCCGGAAGATATAACGACACGATACATCTACGCGATGTCCGCGAACGTGAGAATTTAAAGATGTCGGCGTGATACCTGAATGACGCACTCGTTTCTATGACTCTCGATTAGAGTGTTTTGGTTACGGTAAACGCTAAACGTATAGATGTGCAGACTCACCTTCCTGATTGGGGTTGTTGGTATTCGGATGCGACGAAGTCAGGGAAGACGGTGTCTCGTCCTCAGCGACGCCCATCGTCGTAGCCGTTTGCTGATGATGCGTCTCCACTTCAGTCGCCTCTTCACACCTGCACATTAATAAGGTATGAGACTATTATATTATATTATAACACTTCGATCTTATATCTGGAGTTCTGGACAATGAAACAATTTTTATCAAGAGAGTTACATTATGCACTATATAAAAATCGACCGCTACTCTTATTTCGCGGTTTTGCTTCTGCAAAAAAATTCTTTAAATAGACATTGAATATAATCAATACCAAAATGTCGTTTATTTTAAATGCAAATTATTTCGTGTAATGTCTAGCTCAGAAATCGTATTAATCAAAAAATAAAAAGATATAGACATCGGAGGTTTTTTTCTCAGAGCAAGAGTGTATGCGATAATATTTTACGATAATACAACAATATCTTACGGTATTATAAAAATAATTTATAGTGTTTAATTGTTTTAACAGTTTAACTATAGATTTATATTTGTCTAAAAGGCAAACTGGATAACTGTTTCTTCACCGATTTATAGCTCTCATTTGCGCATAATCATTGTGTACTGCATTGCGATGCCTCGGATGTTATTTGAAGCACATTCGTATTTTATTTGTTCTGCTTTGTTTTCTTTAACGAGAATAAATACGAGGGATGTTTTTGTGTTATCGTACAGCTTTACTAACGTTTTTGTTATTGTAAATAAATCGTTATTTTTAGCTTATTAGCGAAAACGCTAATTAAGCACAAGAGTCAAGACAAAATTTTCAGTGATATTTCTATAAAAGTACTATAAAAGAGTAAAACCGTTTTTTTTTAACCAAATAAAACCCTCTTATATTCATCGAAAAACTAATGTAAAAGCGGAGATACAAATATATGTAAATGATAAAAAAAATGGAAGAACATCGTGAAATTAGAAGTTGAAGCAGGCTTGTTGCTATGGTAAACCTTAAAGTGCACCAAAGAGGGAGAAAGAGAGAAGTGTATGTTTATATAATACTACCGTGCCCGTAAAACAACAAGCGACCAGTAGAAATCGAATACCGCGGTCGTAATACGAAGATTTCATGCCGATGGTTGAGCATCGTTGCATCTCACTGCATGCACCTACGCATAACCCGGCGCACTGCAGCGGTCAGAGAGGCATTCATCGGATCACAGCTTCCGCCAATCTCCTCCCCGCTTCCCTCTTCCTCTCTTCTCTCTCACTCTCTTTCTCACTCTCTCACTCTCTTTCTCTCTCTCTCTCTCTCTTTCTCTCTCTCTCTCTTTCTCGTTATCCATATTGTCTCCATGCGCAAGGTACGCGTGTGCGCGAACGCGCTTATTGTTGCGGTAATTACGCACGTGCAATTACGCGCGCCGGCCGGTGCGTCTACAGTGCACAGTGTGGATTAGTGCACGCAGCGTGTCATGCGTACATCGGTGACGCCGTCATCCGAGTGCGGTCCAGTCCGCGAAATAGAGACGACGGCGACGACGATGCGCGGCTATAACGGTATGTTGACCTCCGACGCCAATTGCTGCCTGCTTGCACAGCGCACGCGGATGCGGATGCGGACTGCACGTCGGAGAATGTGTGCAACGCGCATTGGCTTTTCGGATGAGATATATGAGCTATCGATTAATCGGCGATGTGCAGTGCAACGGGGACGGTTACTCACTTTTTCGGGATGTATGCATATACGAAGCCCTATACGCGAAACAAAATCATGTGATTTGTATAATTATTGGTCACTTGATGCGGGGAAATGCGAATTTATTAAAACTGTAGTGCTTGATTTAATAAAATCATATAATTTTACTTCTCTCTTGGATAAACCTCTAAAAGTGATAAAATAATTTATATAATTAATGTTTCAATTTAAACAAAGAGATAATTTTAATCTTCAAATAATAAATTTAATAATTCTTTTTGAATAAAGTCATTCAAACTGTTATTAAAAGAAAAAAATAATTCATATGTAACAATTAAAATTCGTTATTAACATTATATTATAATACAATACATATCAACCAGATTGGAGCAAATTCTCTTGTCAATTAACATTCAACTAACAGTATTTTTCAAAACACTTTTCCAATCCAGCAGAATTAACTGTTATCATACAATAAGAACTTTCAATTTAAAGTAGAAGATAAGGAACGGAACATTTGTATAAATATCTCGTATAAAATAACATTAAATATCTCGAGAAAACAAGGCTAATTAGCGTTCGACCTCAACGTTGTTAGCGCGTGGTCTCGAACACAAGGTCTCCGCGCGCGCAGCGCGCGGTATTATCATTCCCGTATCGAAAACTCGAATCGGCAGGTAGTCCGCTCCGCGTGTCACCGTGTTACTTATTGAAACGAGATTATTTCCTACGGACAATTACTTCGATTTGCAACTCGTGCAATCAATTGACTTCCGCAACTTATAACAACAACTTAACAACTTATAACCGTAATTAACAACTATAAATTTCGTAAGTATTTTTATTAAAACAAATATTTCGTGCGAAAACATGTCACTTGAATCAAATAAGATACGTAAGATACGATAGGAAACGGAACAATTTTCAAATTTGTTTTCTCGTGATATTTTATACGCTCACAAGCAGTAATGATTTCTTTAACGATACTTACATTCAAATGTGTCTTGCTAGTATCAAGCTCTGAATTTTTCGCTCCGATTTGAACGCAATTTGTTCATCGACTGATTGAGAGCGCGGGATAATACGCGAATCGCTGAATATATACTGAATACCTCGAAACAAAGAGAATTTGTATTCCGCATTATTTTCACGATCGTGTTTCGATGGGATTCCGCCGCGATGTAAAATAATAAAGCGCGCTTAATTCGCGTGCGACCGGTGCCGACTAACATCGGGAGTGCCGTGCAAAGTATGGGCGATTATTCCATCGTGATGATTAATACTCGCGATCGTAATTAACCGCGTTTTCGCGAGTGCTGTTAAGCTGTTATACGAGTGCAACGGACGATTCTGACAGAAGAATTAAAATGACCTAAAGTATGATAAAAATCATACTTTATGACCTGAGAGTTTCAACGTAATCACACCCTCGCCACCGCACTCATCGTATCAGTGACATATTTTTTTATTAAGGTAATGAATTTTCGTAAAAATTGTATCAGATATAAATAATATGTATATAAATGTTATAGGTATGCATGTATATGAAAAAATTAAAAGCATTAGAAATAAGTAACATCTCATCAGAGATCTATTATATCTTATAGAATAGATGCTGAATAGATTAGTATAAATATTCAATCTTGGAATTGATATAATTGTCAATTAATTGAACATTTTGCAGGAATTATTAAGCACAAAATTTTCAAGAAACTTCGTAAAGATATATATTGTATTAATAATTTCTTTTTATTTGATTAACTGTTTATCGTGAAATTTTATGTCAAGTAAATTATAATTTAATTCAATTTTCAAGTTTATTGCTTGGACAATTAATGAATAATGAAAAACAACGAAAAAAAATAATAAAACTATACAAAAACAAAACATTAATATTTTGAAAATATAAAATTTTTACTAAAATTTTTTTACAATGTTCACATCTTATGGATAATGAAGATTGGGACAAGATATGTGTGTATATAATGTGAGTATTGAAATATTCCATTCAACAATCATATAGTACTTTAATAGCATCAGATTTCACGAGAATAATTGTTTACTTCTCAGAATTAGCTGTGAATACATCTTTAGTTAATCTCCAATTAAAATATGACTATTGAACTATCTATGTCTCAAGCTAGGAAAATTTAATTTGAGTATTTCATCTCAATACGCTTTTCGATACGAAATTCATGACTATAAATACGGGACTGAATTACTACATTATGGAACTTTCCCATGTCTTATTTTCAAGAAATTGACGATATACGATGACTCATTTGTACGACCTTGCAAGTGAGAGTTAAATATAGCTCATAGCTACAACAACAAAATATCGCGCGCACATTCACCTTACATGCACCAGTCCATAATAGTACGTTTAATCTCTTTTTATTGCAAAAAACGCATACAAACAATGTCCCTGAACCTCTCGATATTAATATTATTCTTTAAAAAAAAAAATTATGAAGTCATAAATGTCAAGCCAATTTATCCTCGTATAGAAAAGAATATTATAGAGGAAAAATATTGATTCTTACCTAAAAACTTCACTTTCATTTTTTTATGTGAATAATAAAAAGATTATATTATAACTACGTGCAGATGATTAAAAATTCGAGACGAGAAACGACAATATTATGATCCAATATTGTTAAAACGTCAATAATTAAAAAATCAAGTATTCTGTATGATTTACTTAGGCCAGACGTATGATCGATAAACAAAGATAAACGAAGCTCAACCGTCGCGGTGAGTCAAAGCTGCACGGCGAGAATCGAAATCGAAAGTAAACGCCAAACGCGAGTCGTGATTATTTCAATAACAATGCGACGGCATTGCATGTGATTTTTTTTCCTAATAAAGACGCGTAAGTAACTCCGACGCGATAGATCGCGTTTCGCTTATAATGACGAGATGAGAGAAATCGGATTGGGCCAAATTCGCTCGATGAGTTTGCGTTCGCACAAAACTATATGCAATGTATGCGCAATAATTTTAAAGTAATTAAATCTCATTTGGAGTAATTGCAGTGTTATCCATAATTTATTATCTGTTTTGCTGATTTTATAACAGAGTATTCATGCATGTTACGCATTTTTTCATACTTTATTGATTTATATATATATATTCTTTGGATTTAAAATACCAAACTTATAAAATTTATAGAAACAATGTCGCAATTGCAATTTATCTACGTTATTGCATATAAATCTCGATACGATAATCAACAGCTCGCTGGAAGTTAAAAAATAATATCTAATTAAAAACTGGAACGCTTTCTCTCGAATACTATTTTCTAGTAAATATGAATTATGATGTACGAGTACTGTAATATGAATGAATGAATTTAATAAGTTAAAAGCTGCTATTTTAATTGAATTAAACATAGGCAAGTTACGAGTAACGATCTGTTTGCTATAGCGCGCATACTCTGAAATCGATGTTCTCTAGGCATTCGAGAACAGTTTGCGCTCGATCGTCTCCGTTCATATTAAACAGCTTGCATTACAGTTTGATGAAAGCAAACAGTTTGCTCGCAGTGTTAGCGAACATTCGTGAAACCGGCCGGTAGTGGACGGTGGTTTAACCGTAACGTAAGAAGTCCCTCAAAGATCAAAACTGACATCGAACTGCAATTTTCTTATCGCACCTACGATAATATAATAACTTAACCCGCAGGTATACTCGCGTAATAACATTGCCACGGCCGTGCGAACTGATCGATTTTCTCATTTCCCTACCTTTCGCTCGCGACACCACAAACACTTGCCCCGTCGCGTTACGCGAATGACGCGGAATTATATTAATTGCAACTACAAAGTCGGTATACAATGGGTAACCTTAAAGTATGAATCGAGCAACGGAACGCGCAGACTAAGCACGTAATCTCGTTGCCGGTTTCCCATCACGTCTCTGAAAACGCTCGTGAGGAGAGAATTGGCAGAGCGCAGCTCCGTCGTAAAGCAGCTCTCTCTCTCTCTCTCTCTCTCTCTCTCTCTCTCTCTCTCTCTCTCTCTCTCTCTCTCTCTCTCTCTCTCTCTCTCTCTCTCTCATCTCTCTCTCCTCTCTCTCTCCTCTCTCTCTCTCTCTCTCTCTCTCTCTCTCTCTCGCTCGTTCCCCCGTCTCTTACCCCCATCTTCGTTCTCTTCGTCTCTCGTCCGCGTGTCGAGACTTCAGGTCGTTTCTCTCCCGGCCAACGACCGTCCACCTTCAGTTTTGTATCCCCCCAGACATCGCGCGCCTTATACGTCGACAGGTAGATGCAACGTTCGAGATATATGTATACGCGTCCAGGGTGGTCCGACGATAAGGGCCGAGAATCGAGCAGGACCTCTCTTCGTCGGCATTGTCACTTAGCTGCGCGCTTCCGTATGGATCACGCTTAATCCATGACCGTCTCTCCGATCTAAGCCGTTCCGAATTGATTAAATTGGGTTGAATGAGTCTGATGTATTTGTAATACCTCCTTGTAATACCTAATACTTCTAGTCGTCAATTGCGTTAAATGGACATTAGGAAATCGTACAGCATTATCGATATTAATTTCTTAAAATTTTATTTCATGTGAATCTTTTAAATTTAAATATTGAAGTGAAATGCTTCAATAAATATAGATAAAGAATAAATAGGAAAAATCGAAACAAAATTTATATAGATAGAATTTCATAATTCCACTATAAGTTGTAATGAAATAATGATATAAAATAAACTATCATTGTACGATAATTTATATTGTACGAATTCGTTATGCTTATGTTATATCAATTCCTTGTGCTTTGTCTGGGAATGATTGCAAAGTAGACAAAAATTAATCCAATTTAATCGTCCAAGAGGCAGATAAGGATGGCAACAGATAAGTATCGGATATACGCAAATATCTGACTCACATTTATTCTCGTCAAATATTTTTTATCGAACGGCGTCAATGCCTTCCCGTATAACATCCCCTGGAATTATCCGCCCCATTTGCATCCTTCAATCACGTCGGTTTTCCAATTGATCCCTCCTTGTATATCTGCATCTTATAACTCTTCTACTTCTCTTTCTTTACTCCGGGCTGCGCATCCCGTGCGCAACACTTTCGCGTGAGCGAGTCGCGGCCGGACGGGGAGGGATCGTGACAAGAAGGCGAAGGGAACAAAGGGGTGAGGATAGAAGTGGCGCAGGTGGAGGAAGGGGGGAGGGAGTAGATCGGCCCTTTGCAAAAAGCGGCATCCAAAGTGTCGGCCGACCGGTTTCGCGCGCGCATGTACCTGTCACGTATATCCCCTTAAAACGCGACGCTATAGAGAGCGAAAGAGCGAGAGAGAGAGAGAGAGCGAGAGGGGGGGGGGAGACGGAGCAAAAGGGGGGAGGGGAGATCAACACATGTATGTCGATCATCCACACACATACGCATACACAGGTCGGATGGAGCAGTGGCGTGCGCACTCACACCGACGCGCATGCACGCGCGAGCGTAGGCGACGTCGTTATACTGGGTGTCCGAGAATCAGCGAGAATTAGCGGACAGGCACGTTCTCCCCCGGAGTCGCGGGAGAAATTCGGGGGATCGATTCTCGTTCGCGAAAATATATCCGGAGCTTTTCATCTCCCGAAATAATTCATGGAATGAAAAATTTGTAACGGAGCGTCGGCGTCGCTTCGTCGTTCAGAGCGGATTTTGCTCTCGCGAGATTTTGAATTTTAATTTTAACGACAGAATATTAAAATTGTTAAAAAAGATCGATCGATTCTCATTGAAAAGAAATGATTTATTCATTTAAAAAATAAAAAAACGTTCGAATTTTCTCGAGGAAGAACGTGTTCGCTCGTTAATTCCGGAGCATCCTGTACCATTTACAAACGTGCATATATACACACGTACACTCGCATGCGGGCTTATGGCACAACGAACCGGTCTATGTTTATAACAATACCGCCGACGAGGCCGCGCGGTGGAATCGCGCGACAAACAACGAAACCCTTTCTCTCGGTAAAAGCCGAGTCGCTCGTCGCAGCTCGGCGACTCCGCCGGTGCAGCTCGCGCGCATCGCAAACGAACGAGAGGCGATCTCCGTGTCTGGCAAATGTACTTACATCTTAATACACGGCCGTGGACCGCATTCGTGGGCAGGAGAACGTTCCGTGGTTGGATGCAGATATCGCAAGATCGTCGTTGTCGCGGCCGCCGATTCCCGGCCTTCCCGGCCCGCTATTCCGCGCGTATTATGCGCGCGAGGATACGTCACTGACGCCGCGATCCGCTCCTCTCCTCCTGCCCCCCCCCCCGACCGGTCGACGGGGATCGGGGGATATCGTCACACTCGCGGTATACACGGCCACACACAGGTATTCCGCGTTACTACTACTATCGCGCACTCCCGAACTCGCTCGGCCAGGTTCGCGCGACGCGAGGCGACGCGACGCGAGGCGACGTAGCACGACGCGACGGCGGGCGTTCGACGGCACGGCACCCGTTTGGCAGCCGTGAAGGGAGAGGGAGAGGAGGCCCCCCGCTCACACTCTCTCTCTCTCACACACTCTCTCGTTCAAGGGTGGACAGCGTGGGCACTCGACGACACGGCGGAATCCGGGAAAACCCGTCGCGAGCCTCTCTTCGTAGCGCGTAGCGTGCGAAATGCGTTGACGCGAAGCGGTACACGCGCGCTCTCGCCACGCAGAACGCCGAAAATCCCGGAGCAGATATTGACAAATACCCGGACTCGGCGTCGCGCGACACCGTCGCAGCCAGTCGCAGCGCTAACGGTCTCGCCGCGGCATGCCGGCGCCATCGCGCGACCGCTCTCGCAACTAGTGGCGGCCGGCAGGGCCGGCTAACGGCTTTCCTGTTCCCGACTCTCCCGTATAGATGCCACTTATGTCCATGCAGATATATGTTCACTTTTACCAATTGCAGATGTTAATTTTAATCTCGGTTACTTTTTTTATCTTTTTCTAAAATTATTAGAATTAGAATTCTAGAATTGATTGTTATCGTTAATTATTGCTTCCTCGTAGAGGAAGCTAGCTTTGTTTTCGTAAATTTCGTATATGAACCTTTGATTGCGTATAAAGTTGGGTTTAATCAACCAAATTTAAAAATATATATGTATGAAATAATAAGGGTAGAAGAAACCAAAGAAAAGATTGTTTTTTGAGTTGTTGATGCTAATATGTTCAGTGTTCTAAAACGTCAAAATATTGCATTTAAAAAAATGTCAAATATTGAGATATCCGCGGGCTGTTTTTTTTTTAATCAATAGAGTATTATTTAAGGAAGGTTGGTATTGAATTTAGCGATAATCGGTAAAGGGCTTCTTTCTTTGTAAAATTTTGAATTTTTTGAGAAATGTCCGTGGTTGTTCTAACTTCCGCCAATTTTGAGATATCAGGCTATTTATAATTCTATTATATTCTTCAGTTTTTTCTATCCCTATTTCATATATAATTCTTTAAGATTTGGTAGATTATTAGGACCCAGCTTTATACGCGATTGAAGGTCCATATGCGAAGTCCATATATATTGGACCATGTAGCCTGAACTCTGCTTAAAAAGTTACATGTATAAGTTATACATATAATTTTATATAAAGTATCATTAAAAGAAGGTTGGTATTGAACAAAATGGAAATAAGATATATCCGCAATTAGTATAGGGATCATTTTAGTAAAAACATTAATTATTTAATTGATTTTTTTAAGAGTATAACAGATATTAGTATAACAGATATTAGTTGCAATAAAGCTTTATCACAATAAAAGAAAGTGTGCAAGTAGAAACTTGCACATTGCTTTCTCATAGTTTTTAAGTGTGCAAGTAGAAACCTGCACATTGCTTCCTCTATGAGGAAGCCAAATTAATAAATATCTACTAATAATTATGCATAAAAAAATAGGCTTCCTCATAGAGGAAGCAATGTGCAGGCTTTTTTATTTTGCTATTAAATACATGCGCGTGCGCACACACTAGCTCGCACATACGCAATCACAACACATAATATATTTTTTTATTTTCCGCTATTTATGTTATTACAATTTTGTTATCGATCTTTTTCATTTTCTTAGTAACCGATATAGAAATTTGTAATAAATTGGGCGCGTTCAGCAGACCAAGCCGCTCAGTAGCAGTCGAACGTGATTGGCTCTTACTTTTAGAACCAACCAATCAACGCAGAGTGTTGATAAGACGAACTCAACAGTTGTAGCTATACATACGAAGATCTTTCAAAACGTCAATAGAAAGCTCCGTGGAATTTAAATAAGAATTGATGAAGATTCAACATGTGCCATTAAATAAGAAATTAATTGCTTTAAAATATAAAATCGATCTTATTATATTATATTATATATATTTCGGCAATCATAAATGATATATAGAAAAATGATAGAAAAACATTACAAAATGGTTTTAGCCTTTTTTTCTCGTTTATAATGTTTTTTTTAAGCTAATTTTATGGATTTTTGTTGCGCGCCGACTCCGGAACTATATCAAAATTTGAGTCATTTTTGGCTAAAATTATATGTAATAAATATGTTCTCGTCAAGATGTAAGGTAAATTTATATTATTTGTTCACTGTCGTCAAAATCGCCAATGTACCACTTAACATTGTCAATTTATATAGTGTCGATCTATAAAAAACTATATGCTTTTTATCTGTTACAGTTTAGCTGTTACAGTTAATTTAATGGCAGTCGTCAAAGTAATACACAGCACACTTGTCCAAAAGCGGGACATAAAAGATGTCTGTTAGACGTACATCTTTTAGACGTCTTACTAAAAAAAGACGTCTAAAAGACGTCTTATGTCCCGATTTTGGACATGGTGCTGTCTGGGTACATATACGATTGAACGGTATAACTTTTCGGGACATTGTCTCATTATTTCTAAGATTTCGGGATTATGACATTTCGGCACAATTGTCACGTTTCGATTTCGAGATTATGCCCTTTTGGAACATATAGAGCCGATTTCACAGTCTCCGATTAATTTGATCCTCCAATTAAACTCACTCCGCATCTCTTTCTAACTGTCCCCCTTAGAAAGAGACGAAGAGTGAGTTTAATCGGAGGATCAAGTTAATCGGAGACTGTGAAATCGGCCCATTGTCATAGTTTTCAATTTTTGTGATTTTGATTTTTCGGGACATTGCATGTTCACCAAAAGCGTAATCACGTCTAGATATCGCGATTCTCGAGATCTCGATACAATCGAAGCAGCGAACCTAACCCCTAACCCCTAATCCTAACCTGTGTTTTGCATTCGCAGTGCTCGCACTGAGTGTGCTCCTCTGTTGTGTACGATGTTTACTGTTACGGTCGATATTTCTTCGTTAAAGAATACCGTATCTTGATTGATATTCGTGGCAGATCGTTTTGTTAATCCGACGAATAAAATAAATCAGCATCCTGCATTAAATATTATATTCGATGTAAATATATATATATATTGTACCTACGAATCTAAAAAAAAGCCAGCAAGTGATTTGTTTATTTTCCCTTTTCGTTTACTTTATAATTTATAAAACGTTTATATAAGTTATTAAATATTCTTTATGCTTATTATAACATAGTGTGTAACGTTGATAAACAGAATCATGTAATGATTGTAACGTTTTAGTTTATGATGTTTTACGTAATTGATTTATGTGGGTTTGAAAGAATTAAAATGTCTTATAACACCGTTGGTTATTGAAATTTAAGAGTCGCAGAATAGGCTCACTGTAATACTTATCGTGTATATATATATTTTTTCTGTTAGAAAGATGGATAATATCTTTGGGAAGGAAGATTCTGGGGATGAAAGAGATGGTGAACATAAAGATGTTGACGAATATAAAGATATCAAAGTAAATCTAACCCAAAATTCAGGATCTAAAGATAGTGAAGCTATGGAGATTGATAGTATGCAAGTTAAGGTGCAGATGCTGTCAAAACATTAAACATTTAATTCAATTTTATAACTTATTTTTTAAGAGAGTTAACTAATCATTATCTGTATTAGGCGGAGTTGGATGCAATGAGCTCTCAATCGCAGTCGGATACTGAAGAGACTGAAAACACAGGATCTAATTCTACCTTCCAGGTTGTGGACGCAATAGAGATTGTGAAGCACGAATTTGACAGGAAGGAAGACGAACAGACTGCAGAGGATATATTCAGTAATGATATTATGATACCTCGTGCCAACCCAGTCAGTACAAAAGAAAGGCGGGAGAGTAAGGAGAAGAGCAGAAGGGAGATAGAAGAGGAGGAGAGAGAAAAGATGCAGTACGTATTTGACGTCTTACAAGTTTATGTGCACGTATAACAAGTTTATTGCTTGACTATTGAGAATATATTTGAGAACTTTTCTTTTACAGAGTACTAGTATCCAACTTCACTGAAGATCAATTGGACAGATACGAGATGTACAGACGATCTGCATTTCCAAAAGCAGCTATAAAGAGGGTACGCACCTTATTTTTAGTCGTTATTTACAAAAAAGAAATAGCCGTTCCATTAAAGAAGTATTATACTAAATATGTTTCACAGATTATGCAAACCATAACAGGCTGTTCAGTGTCTCAGAACGTTGTCATAGCTATGTCGGGAATTGCTAAGGTATTTGTTGGCGAAATTGTTGAAGAAGGTACGAGCTTTTTCTTATAAGTACGGTTAGAATATTGGAATTTAATTCTAGATTATATTGTGCTTGTTGTATAGCTTTAGATGTTATGGAGGCCCAGAATGAAACTGGTCCATTACAACCAAAGCACTTAAGAGAAGCTGTCCGCAGATTAAGGCTGCAGGGTCAAATACCGAATGGTCGAGCGCACAAAGCTTTTTTCAGGCTATGATTAGTCCAATATTTGCGACATATTAATACAATGCTTCTCTTATAGAAGCCTACCGATATTAGATTTTATGAGCGTAATCTAAATATAAATTATGTAATTCGCCCAGTGATCAAAACTGGGCTTTTTACGTATTAAATTACTATGGCTATTCAGCTTTTACATTCAAAACGTTATCGGCAGTTAGTTAAAATTTATAAATATGTGGTAAATGTTTTACTAGCAATCGTTTTATATTTTTCATCTTCACGTAAATTAAGTCGAACATAGTCACGTATTTTTATATCGTAAGCAAATTTTATTAATACATAATGATTATCAATTTTAAACAGTTGTGAATCATTATTAAAGCACATAGAGCAGGCAAATAGCAAAATATTTTATTATAAACTCAGTACACACGCATGCAATTATATGTAACATACGCATATTCATATTTCGGGAGTTTCATGAATACAATAATATATCTTATGTGATAAGAAAGTCTGATGATAACTTTTAGTTATCTATATGTAATCCTTACAACTTACAATTAGTCATATTTTTATACACAGTCAAGATCTTTATGATGTATAATCTTTATAGCATTTTTAAATAGAAACTAATGTAACGTTTTATATTTTGTTGCTATTGGACTTTTTTACCGTTAAATTGTTAATATATGATTCTATGTAAATATATAAAAGTTTAATTATCAAAATATGTAATAATTTTCGAAATATGTATTATTCTGCAGGAACATAATTATATATAAAAATATTAGTCTCTTTTAAAAAATAGTGTAGTACAATTA
Organism: Temnothorax nylanderi; assembly: GCF_030848795.1. Classification (NCBI taxonomy): domain Eukaryota; kingdom Metazoa; phylum Arthropoda; class Insecta; order Hymenoptera; family Formicidae; genus Temnothorax; species Temnothorax nylanderi. The sequence goes on from NW_027249137.1 coordinate 395,517, forward strand.
CAAAAAACTTGGGCAAATCAAAGATATTTTAAAATAAAAGAAAAAGAGAAAGACAGTGTAGTACAGTAAAAATACAGCAAACTACAGAACAAACTAAGAGCTGTTTTATTATATTGTTACAATCTATATTTTTCATCATGTTTGCAGGAATATTTATTTAATCTCTCTGATTTTTATTTAGTTATTTAACTATGAAAACAAGATAATATATTCTCTGATCGATAAGAAAAAATATTTAAATATTCTCTCTCTTGCGTTTGTTCCAGATACCGTGTTTATACAGTTTAATATTGTATTATTTTGTATTATTGTGATTCGTCGTATTGTGAATTTAGACACGGAGTACGGAGTTTTTTTTATCGATATTTATACATAACCGCACGATATGAGAATCTGAAATATGATATGCAAGTATTACTTAAACTAATTTTGACGTATAATATTTACTTCGGATGCGTAATTTATGAAGTATTAAATTTTCCGAGACCCTGCACCGTCAGAGCATTAGCGATTAATGTGCCGAATTATGAGCACAATATAGTTGTATCGATTACCGATCCGTATAATAAATCTTGCAAAAGGTAAAGTTGCCACGTTTATTTAAAGAGTATTATTCTGCATATTGTGAATTGTCCACATACAAATGTTTTGCGATATACAAATACTTTATCGTAATACAAATATCTGTTAATTTCTTAATTTCTTTATAATTATGAGAATGTGAGAATTGCAAGGATTATTTTGCATACGGTGAAAAATAGTTTCTTCGTTGCTCTATAAAAGAAAGATAAACGTTCTCATTTCTGTATACAGCAAGCATACTTGCCGACACGGTTTATTCGATAGTTCAAAGTGTTCCAGCAATGAAGGACGTTATTATTCGGACATTTATTCGCGATCGTGTCATCACTCCATTCAACGATTTACAACGGATAAACCCAAGGTTTGCAAAAACCTACGCATATATTTTAACTTTGAGATTCCTATATTTGCAAATATTTCATATTAATTTTACGTACTATAGGTAGAAAACAAGACATTGATCTCGCTACAGCGTTATTGGAAAAGCGCAATAAGAAATTTCCATTTGTCCTACTTTCAAACGGACGCCGATGTGACCTATCGGCGAAAGTTGCTTAGCTACGAGCAAAACTTTTTTGGAACTCGCCCTACGAGAAGTAGCAGGTTTCATAACGGGATACGTGAAGTTATTCTGGCAGAAGCAACGGGTCTAACGGAGAGGAAGCGCAATGTCGCGGCAAAGGATATTGAATCGAACGACGAAGATATAGGTGATAAGACAATGCAGAAGACAATGTAAAAAATGCATTGAATAGAAAGAAATTCGTCTCTTGACAACCAATCTTCGAAATCAAGGATTAATTTTAAACTAAATCAGAAACTTCAACTTCGCTAATAAATGATTAACGATAAGAATTTTTTATTCGATCTAATTGCGACTATCTTTATTAATAAAATAATCGTAACGACGTTTTGACCACTGGTTTTGGTCATTATAATCGTCACAACGATTACGAAATTCTTTACAGTGATTTTAAAGAGAATTAATGCTTATAAATATTAGCATCGAAGTTACATTGATTGAGAGGGATCAAAATCCAGGGTCATGACGATTATTATTAATAAAGATAGCCAGCTAAGTCGAATAAAAAATCCTTATGATTAATTTTAAAATATTCAAGTAATATGACGATTGACCGTGATTGAGACACAACGGAGTCTAGAAAATAATTTGTCACGATGACATCTCTAATCTTTCATCGATTTTTCTTACAATATCCTTTGTGAGATTAAAATAGCAGGTACACAAATGTTAAATAATGCATCTTGTAAATATAAAATAATGAAGAAGAACTAGACACTATTCATTACATATAAAATTAATGTCATAAAAATATGCAGCGGAATAGAAAGGATTGAAAAATAAATTTCCGGTTTTATAAGTTTGCACATTTCATTATTCCGCAAAACGGACTTCAACGAATTTCTTTTTATTGTTTTTCGCAGCGTTCGCTGTGAAATCGAAGTAATATCGAGTGAAAAAAAGTGAAATTGCGTTTTATCTTTGCCCCTCATTGTAGATTCGGCGGCGTGGGACAATTGGAGTATTTGGAGCACGTGCAGCGTGACTTGCGGGCAAGGACGACAGGTCCGTTGGCGTCACTGCTTGTCTGCAGATTGCATTGAAGGTCTGAAGAAGGCGCAGTTGAAGAGATGCCGTCTCAAAGATTGCGGTACCAAAGGCTTCCTCGGTTGGCTCGGGATAAAATCATGATCTGTTTGCGACTTACGAAAGCAAGCAATCGACAAGGCTCCTCGACATCATTATGCGAAAAGTACTAATACTAAGTGGTCTGGAGAATGCACAAACAAAAGAGTCCTTTGCAAACTATCAAGAAAAGAGTTTCTATTGCCTCTCTTTGCCGAAATAAAAATTGTCTAATTGAACTAACAACAGGAAAAATACACAAGATTGTAGGCATTGATCCATAGATATTTTCTTTGATGAAAATTTCACCTTGTTTCTTAAGATATATTTGCATTTTATTGTGACAGCAAAAACTTGAACTTGAAAAATAGATTTGAAATATACATATTAATACGTCTAATGTATGCAATGCGTATCTGGAAATATTATTAAACTAGATTGAGTTTTATGACACACAGAGATACTTCTTTTTATGACTACTTTATAACAACAGTATATATAGCAGTTGTTATTTATTCGAAACTTCATATTTAATGTGGATTACTTCATATTCAATGCGGATTTAATAGTGATGTAGAACAAACTTCAGTGCGATATTCCGTATATAATATAAATATATTAACATTAATGACAACGCAAAAATATATGGATAGAAGCCGATTGATCCTTGTTTACTTCGCTACACTCGTGTTTTTTATGGGTAATTGCTGCAAAACATTTATAATTCAAATACAGTATCACTTTTCTATGCGAAATAACTTTTCAATTTTAGCCTTCAAAGAAGCCATTTCAGAAATTGACAAAGTATCGTCAAATATTACACCTACTGTCGTTGAAAGTGATATCGACACATTAAAAATAAAGTTGGATAAACTAAACTCCAAAAATTATGATGTGTTTCGTGATATCGATGGTGATGATGAAGAGGAAGATAATATCCGGCCGCAAATAAAACGAGGTAGTAATACGATTACGATTGCGTGTAAAATCAACTATTTATCAATTTAAAAATATAATTAAAATATACGTAATATAATTGAATATTGGGAATTACAATAAAAGGATGCATATCGTTAGAATATGTATATTGCTATTTGTATTATCATCAAAATTTTCACGCTACAATACATATATGTTTGTACAGTCAAATTTGCATAATCCATAGAATTTTTATTTGTAGCAATGCATTTATTGTAATGTTAATAATTTCTTTGATCGGCATTTTTCATCGCGGAGTACATCAAATAAATTTATAATTAAAATATCGGATACCTTTGTGAAACACACAAAAATTATAACTTGTTTGCGTATCTGAAAATTATGATTATATAATAAATGACGCACGAGGGATAATAAATAAATAAATAAGAGTGGGCGCAAGTCGTGTGCAATCGCGGGTCGCATATCGGTCGGCGTTTGTGGCTTTCTCCGAGACCGGTTCGAGATTTAGATACCTTCCCAGTATCGCAGTACCGATTATCGAAACGAACATGAACAACGTTTGGGCAGTGCGTGGATGGAAATTTCCACGAGCTGTATTACTCGAATATCTTCTTTATGCAACATTATACCACGATTTCAAATTCTTGCAATACAGTAGTGCTTTGTGCAACATGGCGTAACATATAATTGCTTATCTGAAAACAAAATCTATGCTCCTTTTGCCCTAATCATTAAATTCGATCAAATTAAAGAACTAAAACTTGTAACAATATAACATGAGACTCAAGCAATAGATGGAAATTTCCATTGGCCGTTTTGACTCCTTTCTTTAATCAGAAATTCTCGCATTGACCAAATAGTGTTGCAAAATTAATACCGAGAACTCTTTGGCAACATCTCATATAATTTATCTTTCTCTGAACATGATTATAAATCATATTAAAGGAAATAGAATCTTAATTTCTTATAGTTATACTAAAATCCAATTTAAACCAGATTATGTGTATGTGTGCGTATATGTGACGTACGTATGAAGAAGAATAAGTGAAAGGTACACACACACACATTCAATAGGTGGAAGTTTCCACGGAATCTGCGTGTTTACTGGAAATGTTTTTTAATTTTTAACTTCACGTTCCCTTCTCTTTAAAGGGAACCAACACACTACCATACCAAGTGAAAGTTATCAAGAATATTTGAGATGATTGGAATGTTCTGTTTTAATATATAGTCTTTCACTGACTAAAAACTTCTATAGTAGTAATACTGAGAGTTCTTTATTCGCATTTCGTAGAATCTATGTACTTTTGTTTTATATAAATTATCTCACATTAAGTAATTATATCGACCTGACATAATTATACCGATAGACAGTATTTAGTTATTCTTAATTTTCCAGTCATTAAAATTTGATTTTTATTTATATGGTTAGATTAAATGACCATCTTAGGAATAAATACACTATTTTTATCTGTTACATGACATTTAAATAATCACGCGACGTTTTTATGTATCACATAGATTATACATGTTTTTAATATGATATAATATAATTTAAAATTTAGTTACAAATTAATATTATTAACTTAATATTATATTTTAAATTACATTCAGAGCGAGCCTTTTCATCTGAGTTTAATTTTAAATCTTGGATTTTTTTTCACGTTACAAGGGGAATAACTGGTGTTATATTATTTCAGAAAAAAATAGCAGAGAACCAAAAATATGGGACCAATGGGGCAATTGGTCAACATGCAGCGTCACTTGTGGAATAGGAAAGATCATGAGGTGGAGGCATTGCATAGGTGGACGTTGTTCCTTGGGAGAGAAGAAAGCTCAATTAAAAACTTGCACTTCTGCAGCATGTTAGACCACTTTACATGCACAATGTAGCATTAAGGAAATTTGCACTGCTTGAACAATGGTAATTATTTAAAAAGAAGGAAGTGTGAAGGTAAAAAATAGAGAGTATTTCAAGTGAATGGTTCTGTGGAAACTTTCATTTGTTACTCAAAATTCGTATACCTTTCATCTTTCATACAGACTTTTTCAATAAATGCGTTTTTATTTCAGAAAACTGCAAATTATATCAGAATATTTTATGCTTTGTTTAATGCAGGATACAGCAGGATTTTGGAATCAAAATTTTGAGAGGTTTAAGAGTGAGATAAATAATGTTTATTGTAACATTTTTACAAGCTAGGAATATTCTACAATTACTGTATAGGTAATCATGTGCCTAATAAAATACAGTATACATAAAATCTTGCTAATCAAGTTGCTGTTTGGTGTGATAAATGACAAAAAATATAATGGAATAAAAATCTGTTATAGATTTATTTAATGTTCTTCAATCAATTTAATTTTCTTTTGGCATAGATATTACTGATCTATACAAAGTTACAAATACTTTTCTTAATCTAATAACAGGTACTTCATAACTTAAGCATTTTTTTATGCATACGTTTTTTATTCTCCTTGAAAATAGTCATCAGACCTATAAATTATGGGCGATTTATATATTGGCACTGCACTTGATGCGACAGGTTCCTGAGTTTTCTTCTAAAAAATCAAAAGTAAATTCAAGTTGCTTCAAGTTGCTATTGTATATAAATTTTATAGATAACAATCGTACAAAGTGCACAATTATTTAATAGCTTAAAGTATACGCTAAGAATGTACCCTTTGAGTAAGTTGTACTTACAAAAAATGACAAAGGATTTAATATCCCGAATAATCTATCCGATACACCTAGGTCAGCTTCAGCCTTGTCTACAGCAGCTTCCAGGGTGCTTAAATTCATGTTGGCCATTGCGACAACATGCTCCAACGCGTCTATTCTTTTGCGAAGAGTTGCCATACCGTCCTTCATATGCTGTAACTTTGGAAGATGTTGCTGCATGCATTCGGCACTGCTATTCTCCACCTTGCGGGACAGAGATATTTAAAGTTTCATCACAATATACTGAGTCGTTCGTATTCTATCTGGATTCCTGGCTAACCATTGCAACAATCGATTGGAATTCCTCTAGCCGTATCAACGTATCCTCTATGACATCGTGGACATTTTTCATCTGAAACACGAACACGAGTTATTTAATAACTCCTCAAACAACAGGATACCAATATCGTGGCAAGTGGCACACTCGCCTGATTGCTCCAGTCCACTTTTGCGTAACTTGCGTAGTCTTTAACTAATTGCTCGGTCAACTCCGTCGTATGGGAAGACATCTCCTAATGCTATTGCAATTAAACAAATAGATATTTAATTTAAATGTTTTTAAATGTTTAGGATGAGGGTTTTTAAATGTTCAGGATGAGACATCTTATCATCACGTCTCCAACCAATTACTTATCAGTTATTTAACACAAAATTTCGAACCTTGTTATCCCCCTCTTTAGTTTTTACTCCTTTTAAACAGGGGAATCCTCTTAATTTCTTTCTCTTTCCCTTAAACAGGGAAACCTCTTCATATAAACGAAGGGTATGCGGACGAAGATTGAATGCGAACTCACGATCCTTCAGTTGTTATTGTTATTAATCGTTCGCACTCACACGAAGCCACACGTTATCACAAATACAATAGATATGTGCGTACTATTATAGGTTAGAAAATATAAGTATACACGCAAAACGTCTCGCTGACGCGTTGAAAAATGGTGAATGTAATTCTACAACTCTGACATATCGCCCGGGATTAATAAAACGTTGGCTCGCGGTCGAGAATCATTAATTTGAGAACTATCCTATCGTCGGAGAGATACAGGTGTCAACAATACTGTGTGCTACCGATTGTTACGGAACGAAGACTGTCGTGCGCGACATCTTGAATTTCATATATTTCCAACCGATTAATTAAATTGAGAGTTAAAATTTCTATTAAAACGTCCAAAGAAAAAAATTTGTCATATAATTACATATAAAATATGTCTATATGATTTTGTTATACATTGAAAAAGAATTGTGTTAATCCGAAAAAAATATTAGCAAAACTTAATAAATTAATTGTTGAAACAGTTTAATAAGTAACTAATGTTTAGTTAACTAACTAACATGTTTAGTTGAACGTATCGGACTAAATATTATTTCGGATTAACACTTTTTTTCAGTGTATATTAAAGGGAAGTAGGTTTGTTATTGAGATATCGAAAAGAGAGTGAGAGAACTAATTTGCTCGAATTAGTCATATCATTTGAAATCATATGTACATATTTACATATGATTATAACCGCAATGACTGCCAGAGACGCCGATCGCGTATTCCGTCTGGTATTATAAATACCATGAAAAACCAGTAATGCATAATGTTACTAATAAAACAATCTAAAGAAATTTTCCATTCATGACTACAGAAATATTTTCTTATAATCTTTAATTTTCTTATAGCCGGAATACGTCTGGTAATTTCTGAAAATTTAAAATAAATCAGGTTTTTGATTTATTACGCACTAATAACCGCGTTAATTGATATATTGTCATTGCCAATTTCACATCAGTTTCTTATAACCTTGTTTACGGATTAGAATTAATATAAACTATATAGTACTATATTTTGTACATAATAAATGATTTTCCATTACAAATCTTTCATGATCACCCGTCTCTATACGTAAATGTTAATAAAAAAGTAAATTATTGCACGGAATATAAAAAATTATAATACATATATTTTTTATTTTTTTAAATATATAACGCATAGAATATTATCCGATATTTTATTCTTTTAAGCCCCTTGCACAATAGGCGATAGCGATAAAGTTGCCGACAAAGCTATATACCTTTGTCGGCAACTTTGTCGCTGTCGCTATCGCTATCGCTATCGCCTATTGTGCAAGGAGCTTTAGATGTACAACGCGTAAAATAATTATTCAAATCGTAATTCAAAAGTTAAATAAATAATATTATAATTTTTAAATTAAATTACACAGCGTGAACAAACTTGCCATATTTATTTTATAACATAGTTTATATTGAAAATTATCTCTTAACCAAGGTAAGGATCAAGAGTTAATCTTTTTATTTGCTTCTTTAGTGTTTTTCAGCAGTCCGTGTACGCAGTAAAAAACTATTTTACACATACGATTACGCCTGTTTTGCTCATTACAATTACGACGTGATTTTAAGTCTCGCACACGTTTTGTGTTCTTTGTACTCTATTAATGATAAATCAGCGTTATTATAGTTTACCTCAATATAGATAGTAGATAGATAATGGCATGGATTTAAAAAATGTTATTGTTTGATCATTTTCCTTTCTCACTCATTTGTATAATCAAAGAAATCTCGCTCATAAATAGTGTCGGCCGTTTTTTGTGAAAATGTTTACATATAACTCGTATAATTCCACTTTGCATTATTTATAGCTTACTCTTTTCCAGCTAATTCAACATAGGTACGTATAGTACAAGCGAGTTTAAAAATATCATTTCTGGATAAGTTATTATTTATTAAGAAATGGTACAATTAAATTAATGCTTACGATGAAATCGGTATTGAGATGATTATTATTACTATTTAATTATAACACATCGAATAGCAAATAAAAACTTGCATTAGTCTTAGAGAATAATAAATCGGGACAAGGAGTTATTTCTTGTTATAGTAAAGTTCATCTGCTTCGATATGTGGATCAATGCTACTCTAATTAAGTTTTCTTCGTTATAACAATGATATAATTTTTTATAATTCAACTGGCAGTTGTTTCAACAGAAAAAAACTTCTTAAGATTGCAAGAAATAGTGTTACAAAAAAATATTCTAACTTTTATTAAGTTATATAATATTAAAAATATTTTCGCTCACTGCTAAAAGAGATAAACGTATTATACTTTATTATTTAAAAAAATTGTATTTTAGTAGAAGCAAACACTTTGCCTTATTTCAATATTTAATATTATCTAAAATATTTCTGACTCGCTGAATGAGTTATTATTTAGAAGGAAATACTTCTGATATATTCGAAATAAGTCACACTGAAAATATTCAACTGTATATGATCGAATAACAAAGAAATACTTACAAAAATGTTTCTTTAAGATTAAGAATATTTAAATATAATTTAATCACGTAATTAATCAGTTTTACGTAATCTATTTATTCAATGGAAACCTATTAGGATGTGCACTGATCAAACAGCAAATGTATTATGTACTTACGCAAATCTGTGAGAATACTCTGCACTAATCAAATACTGAGGTATTATGTACTTACTTGTAAAGGAGATATACTTCTCCACTAAAATATGATATGGATGGAAAATTCTTCAATTTTCAGTAAACTAAACTTAAATAAACTTTAAATTCTTACAGTTAACGTTTAGAAGGAATAAAAACAGATAAAATTGTTTTATTAAAATTATAAAGATTTTTAAAATTACTGTTATAAAAACTTGGCATATTATTTAAATTTACTTATTATATTAAAAGATTTATTGTTATGATATATATGAAATTCATAACTTTTTATAATATTAAAGAATTTTACATTATAGAACTAATAGCCATATTTAAACAAAGACGTAAATTCTATGTTGGCATATAATATGTGTGTTGCACAGAATGCATTAATTTATACAGTTATCTTAAATGATTGTACTGCATTATATATTATATGTATGTATACCTACATCCAATAATAGAAATTCTTTAAGGGCGTGAAGGAAAAAGGGTAATAATTAGTTGTAAGTTTGCTACTTACTGAACTGTATATAAATAATATTGAATTTTGTCTTTAATATAAAGAGGTTTATCCACAATTCACCAGACTTAAATATGATTATTGCATAATCAATTAAAAAATAATTTTGCCATTTTTTATAATAACTCAACTGTTTATAATTTTTAGAGAAAAGTTTCCATTTTATAAGAAGCGTTTGCAGTTATCCTTTTTAGTAAAAATTTGGAAAAGGTCTTCTTTGATGGTTATTTGATGTTTTCTCTTTTTCTGGTGGTAGGTATATATTTTATTCAATGATTTAGTATCACCGCACGTTGAAACTATCTGACAATAAAATTACGCTTTATGACAGTAAATTGATTCGTTAGTCCATTAATCAGAGGAAATTTTTTTTGCTTAATAAAATAAATCATATTCTCTCGACATAAAAAGTAACAGATATATGATTTACATCAGTAAGTATAATAATGTTACTTCAAGATTCAACAACAAATGACGCAAGCGACATGGATTCCTGATTATATCTCATAAGAAGCTGCTATTGGTTGAGACCAGTTTTATTTAAGATAGGTATACAAGTATTATCGTTTTATCAAGGCCACGGGGGCTTGGCGGAAGATGTCGTAATAATCTGAGAGGAACATAACATTCCAAAGTGATTGATTTTTAATTTCAATAGGATATAATCATCTGGCGTAAATGCAAATTGCATGTCACTAACGTTGAAGGAATGTAGTTTTGACATAGATATGTGACATTAATATTTCGTCAATAGTTTAACCGACATAGACTAGACTAAAGGCTAACCTACTTTTATTAACATTTATAATATGTACTCGTAATATGTTTATTCGAAGCTTCGAACACTAATCTGCGTAACTCGATGACGTGCATTGCGCAGCGAGTGTTAAGCAGGGCACACACACTTTTCATAGAACGTAACAGTAAGGTTTCGACCAATCGTGTTGCTCGATTCTTACTTCTACGGTTACAGACGACCGAATCGAGCAACGCGATTGGTAGAAACCTTACTGTTACGTCTTACGGAAAATGTGTGTGGCCAGCATTATTCCAAAGAAATTAATTTTGCACGTATAAACGAACATAGGTATATTCTTTCACGCAGAAGAAACTTTTATTATTAAGCACAATAAAATAATACCAGGAAATTTTTAGAATAAGAATATTTATTTAAGCATTATTTGCTGTAACATTTCCTATACATTGTTTTGAATTAATAAGTTGCTAATAAATTGATAATAAATTATTTCTAAGGCAATAATAAAACATTTTGTTAATTATAATTTAAGATAAGTTAATTATAATTTAAGATAAGATAAACTATAATAAATTATTTTACCAATGTTAATTTACGCAAATTTAAAAATGTTTTAAATATTTATAAGTTATATACATTTCGACAAAAGATCAAATATTTTATAAAATTACATCCGGATTTAAATCCGCAATTAATAAACATTTCACCGTACTTTTTAAATAATATATTATTCCATGAATTACGTTATGTTTTATTTATATTACATTTCTGTAGTCATCTTATTGCTTTGTCTAGTCATCTCGTGAATAGTTAAACTTTGCCATTGAAAGTCTGATTGTGATCTCTCACAATCTTGATTATTTTATGAATTCCCGTTAACTATTTATAGAATAATTCGCGTCACGAAATTCAGCAAATATTCCGACGCGCAATTCCGACATTTCTGTTTCTGGGATGCACATGACGAGAAACAGACTAGAAAAACGAAAGGTTTCTTTATGTCTATACTATATCCTCCATTCGCACTCACTTGAAACCTGAATTGTGTGTTTTTGAACTATGGGTACACAAAAAAGTGTCAAATCAAAATTTATATATTCAAATCAGAACTTATACATAACGTATACTCATTACTCTCGTATATACGTATCAACTTTCTACTTCAACTTGTTTTTCTTGATTGAACTGTGTAAAATACTTCATTCAAGCAAGTTACTTTGTTTAATGTAATATAATCTTATTTCAAGATTTTCACGTTGAAATCAAAAATATTTTCAAATCAAGAATATTCTTTTTTCTGTATATAGAAACCGGAGATACGGGCTCGCGACTAACAAATGCAACGAGCGGTGACTATCGATGTTAATTCACGCTCACGTTTTTAGAATTTCATGATGGTGCAATCTGAAATTACAATGAAATCGAGTTTCTAGATTTAATGCACCCGATTCGGCGTCGCAGACTCTTCTTATGCAACACTATCACTGCAAAACTGGAGACTCGATGTCCCGGATATGGATAAACGAGAATATTGTGAAAGGTAACTCAGCGAACGATAACTTGTATCGTTTAACAGGTCTCCGCGTATCTCCTCATACAAAATTTTAACATAAGAATATACTCAATACAAAAAAATATGCTTCTTAATTTTTTAAATACTCTTTACCTTACCGACTCTTTCTATTAACTTCCTGATACACGATAAAATTTGTATCTCAAATTTATCTTTGTAAGTTGCTAAAGTTATATGTGCAAGAGGAAAATTATAGTAGTTATGTATAATTAAAAAAGAAAAAGAATGTTGATGAGCATATTGATACAGCTATATATAAATACTTTAAGAATTATATAAAAATATAAATTATATAAATACTTTAGGAATTTTTTAAAAGTTTTTGGATGCGTCAGTTTTAATCGATCTATCTGGATATAGTAGAAACAGAAGAACTATTTTTTACATTTATGTACACATACCTATGACACAGTATATACTGTGCCTATGACATATAAACTTACTGTGCATATTAAATTATAGAGAAGAAGATGAGAGAGAAAGAGAGAAATAAAAAGTTGAAATATGGACAGTTACTATCTTTAGTTCTTTTAGAATAATTTAAAAAAATCTTAATTGACCGTTTGGTTTAAATCTATTATGTCATTGGAATGTACGTAAAAAGAATTTAATAATGGATAATAATTCATTAATGGCTACTTTTATGGGACAAATCCATAAAATATATACAATGTATATATTTTAAGATCTTACTGACACTCTCTCTTTTTCCTATATAGCATTTTTATTTATGAGGTTTCTAATTTAATACAAAAGAGTGATCAAGAAAATGAAGACTTATTAAGATTTTTGCAGGTATTGTAATCGGTGTTTTTTGCATCTGTTTCCGTAGAGAGAAAATGGATGATGCTAAATAATAAAAATTATAATAATTGATATGTTTTTTGCTTTACGATGTTTGATAATAATTGATATGTTTTTTGCTTTACGATCAGATTACTTTTGATTATTTTCGAGGAAACAGAAGGTTTTTTGATTTCCTTGATATTCATTTTAATATATATCACAGAATTTGAATCAACAGAGTACATTGTTAAATTAGACGTTAAATTTTATAATTGAATTCCAGTTTTCGCGAAGTTGCAACAAGCATTGCATCGCTATACAGGTCAGTAACCTGTGAGGTAGGCGGCTTTCACATTCACCTAATATAATCTCATGATCCGCCTGATCACTCTTATGCATCTTATCCAATAATACCTTTATGTATTTAATCGGACATTAGATGATTCTGACAGCGTAAGTAGCGATTACAGCGAATGTGATGTGTAGCATAATAAACTTCGTCAATAAAATCATTTCTTACGTCGACTTGTCTATCAAATGTTTTATAGACCGTGGTGCGCTAATGATTTCCACGGTAATAACTCAGACAAGGAAACACAATGTAAATGCTAAATACTAAATTTTATGTAAGATAGTAGTAAATAAATTTTTACTCCATTATTTACAATTAATTATATTCAAAATTTTTATAGTTTATCTTCACATGTGTTTATCTTCATATTTTGATAATTTGATAATGTATAATTAGGTCAAATTTTCAATGATTAATTATTAAGATGAATAGAAGTAGAGTCAGACTAAATAATGCTAGGTTTTAAACATTAATAAAATATTATAAAATTGCAAGTATAAAATATTATATTATAAAATTGTTAGTAAAAAATATTATATTATAAAATTGTAAGTATAATATAAATAAATTAATAATCCCCCGTAGTAGTAAATCTTATCTTATAATTATTTATTTATAATTTATAATTATTTAATTAAGAGAACTAATTGGCATCGCGGAGAAACGGCAACAATAAACTTTGATAGCTTCGAGTATCGACATTACATGTCTTTTTTAGAAATGGAATCTCTCTCATAGAATCTTTCACAGTATTTTATATTTTTGGAAAATTATAATTACCATATTTTTTACAAATAAACTACATTTTTTGAAATCTATTATGTAAGCAGATTTTAAGCTTTGCCCCTCTCTAATTGCTGTAATTATATTGTAACTAAAATATTTTATGTATCAATAAATATTTCACTTTTTAATTTTTTTCTAAATTTACTTTTTTAAATAACTTTCTACAAATTATATTTGATATGTTTGGGCAATGTTTTTGTTTTTAATAAAATACTGAATATTTTGCTTTTATCTTGCTAAAAATAGAATAAGGTATAATAAAATCAAGTTTATTATTTCCTGGAGATTTATAATAATAAAATGTTTAAGATCATATAATATTTTTTTTCCCTTCAGCTTATTATTTATTATAAGATGCTGAGCAAATTTTATTACACTCAGTCTAATGAAATTATTTGAAAATATATTTCGTTATTTTAAATAAATTTGTTCGATTAAATATTTTAAATTTCGTATATATTCTATTTTCATCAAGCTATTACTTCCTACACTTCTAAACAATCTCGTGCGTATGTAAGAATTGTGAAGGTGCGTGAACTCTTTATAGGACCAAGAGAGTGAGAGTAGAAGAAAACCGACTTGGTTTACTCTCTCGACAAGAGAGAGAACAGTACTGTTACCACTAGCTTTCCGCCAATAAACATCAAACTGTTTTGACGCATATATATAACATGGGCATAGATATAACAATAGAATATACAAAACCAATGACGGATTCCTATTTCTCGCGACTCTTGCAAACGTAGTTACGTCAAATAGAATGTGTATTAAAGCTAACTACCTGCATTCGATACCTGCCGCGAATGTCGTTCGGTAGTAAAGGTATATATATTAATAATTCTGAAAGATGCAAGATCTTTTTGTTTCAAGGTTCGAAGAAAGATAAGAATCTAATAGGGTTTTGCTTATAGTCCAGTTTATATTTCCTACGTTATTCGAAATAATGACTGGAAAATTGACGTAAAGGAAAGAAAAAGTTCATAATGTGTGTGTCCCGGCGTGTGCAGCTGCAGTTAGGTGCAGGTGGGGAGAGAAACAGAAAGAGAGAGATCGGCAGGTCGTTCTACAACAGTACAACTTTCAGCGCGGATTACGAAGGAGCTCAGTAAGTTCGCGAGCACGCCGCGGAGTAGGCGCGATCTATTCTTCACGGAGCAACAAGAACATTGCGCCAATCGCAGGCAATCAAAGGATTAAATCGGACGTGTGGAGCATCGACATCAGGTATTTGATATTTCATATCTATTAGCCTCTGCACTTGCTACAATATTATTTTAAAACAGAATCATTTTAATTGATGATTTTCGGATAATCTTTTTTTTTAACGGAAGGATTTTCATTCAAAATAGAATTTTTTGAAATAAATCAATGGTCTTAATCGAAAAATTGCGTCTGTTAGTCTAATTGATCTATTAAGTTTAGTTTCCATTATCGCATCCAGATATAAACATCGGATTTTATTATCTCTTTAAGCCCATTTTAAAAGACAATTTATAATTTGTGAGGTAATTGTTAGATACATTTTTCTTTTTATTTTATCTTTTTAATTCTTTTTTATAACCCTGTAAACATAGCAATAGTATAAATACAGTAACTAAATACAATAAGTATTTACTCTGCATTAGTCAAATTATAGTAAAAGTAAATATAAAATTTTAAAAGCAAAAGAAATGTCTAACGTTTGTGAATGATTAGTTAGGCAAGAACATAGCGTTTGATCTTTAAATATTTTTTAACTTAGTTTTTGCATTGCGCTGTATTATTATATTTTTTAAAATTTTTGTATAGATTTTAAACAAGAATAATTATCAAATAATTTATTTCTGAAATATTTTATCTTCTCTGTCTTTCTTTCGCCCTTTCTTTTTCTCTCATTTTCTTTTATTTTAGTTATATTTTAATTTAACGTTCACAACCGTGTGTAGGCGTGCAATGCACATTAATCCTATTTGACATTTATTCTTTCAAAGATGAAACTTTATGTGTCATCTCAATTTACCTATGTGAGTTCCTGACAGATTGGTTGTTTACTGAGTAAATCATTGTTATGCTAAAACTAATACAAATTTTAATGCGGTACGTGACGCAACGATTAGCTGCAAGTTTGCACGACTCTTGTGGATTACGCGTGTATGCTTCGCAGTGCATAGAGGCGTGCACTTTCCTCATTGGATAAAGCGATATACAGATAACTTGAAAAACTGCTTTGCCGTATTTTTCCTAATTATTGCATTACGTAACGGAATGCATAGCCGACCTAATCTCTGTAATGATCTATATGAATTGTGTAAAAGCGAAGGAATAAATAAGTTTAGACATTCGAATATGGTATCATATAATAACTCGAACATGATATCATTACTGACTTATCTTGCTTTCTTTTTAAATTGAGTGCAATTTAATTTGTAACACCCTTTTTTTGTAATAACGATGTTTCGTAATATGAGCAATATAGTATTCAGTAATAATTATTTCAATGAAACTGTAACAATTTGATAAGCTTTTTTTCTTCGCGAATAGATAAAGAAAATAATATCAAAGTACATGAAGTACTGAAAAGAATAGAAAGAAGTCATGTTACATGCAAATAGAAAATTAAAGAATTATTATGCGCAGTCAATTTTTTAAACTTCTAACAAGTAGATCATTAACTTTGTAATCATTAACATTGCTGATAATAAATTTTGTGCACTTTGTACACTTCAGAAATTTTATAAAATTTTGTAATTATAATTTATTTATATCTTTTTTTAAAATATATTGTTAATAATAAATAATTCTCTAATTTTTCTTCTAACTATTAAAAACTTGAGCTGAAATGTACTTAAAAGCAGCGTTATTATTACAATAAATGTGTTATACATTTTGATATAGTATCAACATTTCTGATTGACGGATATAACAATAAATCACATATGTAATACTAGTTACACTAGGTACACAAAAAATATCTTATATAAGTAATATCATTAATGCAAATCAATTCAAATTAACAAGGAAAAACGTATTAATTTTTTATAACAGAAACAATAATTTAGCTTAAATATGTACATAAATCAAGCACAGATTTACATTATTTATTGTTCTTTATATTATTTATATTTATATTACATTGAGTGAAATAAATTACGCAAAAAATAGATATAAAGTTATATAACATTAAAATTGAAAACATGGAATCTAAAAGGCACTACTCTATAACGCATTGTAAGGCCAGCGTCTATAAACAATAAAAACAAAATACATACGCTCGATAATAGCAAAGCTGAAGGAAGGTTTAACTCTAAACTATAACATCTAAAAATTTCTTTTGCTCGAATTTTGACCGTTTGATCTTCCTTCAGCTTTGCTATTATCGAGCGTATGGACATCTTGTTTTTATCTTGTTTTTAGATTTATATTAATATTTATTGTTCTTTAATGCAAATTAATGCTGTTCATTGTAAAAAGGTTAATAAATGTTAATTTGCGAGACAGATGCGAGATTGATATAGGCAATTTATTATTAGCAATTTATCAATTAATTCCAATATTTCCATTAACTCGGCATTTTCGTAATTGCTTAAAAGATGAAACAAACACATTAACAATTTCAAAACTAAAATGATTTTTATGTCACCATTGATCATGAACCTGTTATTCTCGATTATGAAAACCTTGACAGTTATATTTGCAATCGTTTCTATTGCATTGAGCGAAAGAGTTTTAAAGTGAGTGGCTATATTATTGTGAGAAGCGATGCACGGTTACGACTTGTAAAAGTGTATAACGACTTCACTTTATCGGCGCCCTGTCATTCGATTTTAGTTCGTGCGAATGTGAAAGTACAAGCAATAACGAGCATGAAAACACAATGCGGACTCGACCTCAGCATGACGAACTTTATCGATCGCCCAAAGTTAGCGAATCATGAGCAATCATTCGCTGAGTAAGTCAATTTGATCAGCACCTATACACTAACAGTGCCTATACCATAGTTAGCAAATATTTTCTCCCTACATTTGAAATTAGATCCATGCAATCGTGACAAAACAGTCCGATCATCATTTCTCTGTGTAAAGTTTATTTTAAACTTTGAATGCGTCAGATTTTATCGCTTACATTAAAATAAATAAGAAAAAAATATAAAATACGTCTTTTTTGTTAATTAAGAAGGAGATATGAAATATATGTCTTTGTTTTAATGAAAATTTGGATTTTAAATGTGCTTTATGAGTGATAATAAAAAGGGATATGCAATGTATGATACTTCACGCATAAGTTTACAGCAAAAATTGCACGTTTACAATTAGTGTTACATACATCCAATTTAATATTACATTAGCATATTAATTACTTGAAACACACTGTGAAAATGGTTTTATTTCAAGGCATCAATTTGTATAAATGTGTAGTACATTACACAATTAGTGTAAGTACAACATTGTGTAATATCTTGCATAATTAATATAATCAGTATGTTGTAACATCTATTAGCTAGATTTATTTTGTACTGCAAAACCTGTTTGTACCTTGGTAAATATAAACGTTAGAGAAATTGTGATGTCTTTAATTTCTCCGAGAAGATTTACTATCCCGGATATAAATCAATCTACCAAATTAGGATCTTTCACGCCTCATAAATACATTTAATACTTTCTTTAAATTCTTTCTTACAATTGAGTAAGAGTAAACCGCAAAGTTGATTGCAAAGGCGATTCATATATCATATATTCCTAAAAAATATTTATTTCTCATGATATAAAAAAATGTATCTAACTTTCAGTTTTATGGAAACATTCGATTCAACGTTATTAAAATGTTCGTACAGTTTCCTCAATAAACAATAACTGTCTTATAAACTCGCGGATTTACATATGGGTATGGAGAAATGCTTCGCCACTTGAAATCAGACCAAGTTGCAATTATACTATTGCAATTGATCGGCCTTTCACCAATTTTCTCTTCTCTTTCAGCAATTCTTATTTGCTTGGAGATGTGAAGTTAATGCAAGACTTCTGTAGGAAAATGATGTGCTGCGGTAAAATAATAGACCGCCAAGTCAATTTACGAGATTTATGAACCTGCTGTGTGCAGTAGACGAGAGAAGAAGGGAGATAATTATAGCGAACTCGTAAAAAATGCGATAATATGCAGCATTTCGCTTAGTTGCGACGCTGACGTTCGCAAAACAAACGCATATCAAGATTACTTTGTAAATTGAATTTGCACAGTTTACTACATGTTTTATTAGTAAAATTCTCTCTCTCTCTCTTTCTCTCTCTCTTATTTATTTATCTATCTGTTTGCCTTGATCGTCAATTTCGTAATATATTGAAATTTCTATGTTTCAGTTCGCAACCATGGAGGAAAAAATAACGAAGTCCGAAATGCAATCCTTCTTCACAGGCAAAACCATCTTTATCACTGGCGCTTCCGGTTTCATGGGTAAAGTTCTCTTGGAGAAATTGCTGTATCGCTGTTCCGATCTTGACAAAATCTACGTTCTCATGCGAGCCAAGAGAGGCCGCAGTGTCGAAACTCGGCTCGACGACATGTTCAAATTGCCTGTAAGAAACCACGGAAATTATGCTACCTTCTTCTTCAGTTTAACAATGTAATATTACGCAAGATAATGCACCCTAAATTCTCGCGCAACACCATCTGCATCTGTTTAGGCTTAATTAATGCAATTTATTTTCATATTTCATTATTGATCATGTTATTTACTGTTAATTCATAATAATACGTAAAAATATTATTGAGAAACTCACTCTGGAAAAAATAAAGACGATTATAACCCACTTTGGGACCCACCATTACGCGTAACTAACAATCGTAATTAGCTATTCTATCTATTTCAAAGATTTTTAAGTTATTCAGTTATGCAAAGATAATTTTCACTTAAGGGGCACTAACCAAAATGTTTTAATTAGGGTTACGATATCTAAATAATTTAATTATTATAATCATGGGCCTCAAAGTGGGTTATATATGTATATATATACATATATAACCCACTTTGAGGCCCATGATTATAATAATTAAATTATTTGGATATATATATATATATATATATATATAATACATATATCTCTCTATTCAACCGTGCTCTGGGAAAAATTATAACCCCCCCCTTATATATATATATATAAAGATTATATAGATATATAAAGAATATTTTACCAAGCACATCATTCAATAAAGTCATACATATATTTTATGAGATTTAGTTATTAATATATTCTTCCCAATTGTAATAAAATTTTTACTTCAAAAAATACTATTGTATTACAAGAATTTCAAAAATACTGTCATATTATAAGGAATTTAGTCGCACAGTATACGAAGAACTTTGAACGTACGACAAAAATTATTCATAAATCTGTTTTGGATAAATATTTGAAAGATTCTTCAAACTACGATGTAGCTTGAAATCAAATGGCAGTATATAGATATATGGAGGAGTAAAAACCAGAGTGGTGTAAGTCAAATATTTAAAAAAATTTGACTTACACCACTCTGGTTTTTACTTCTCCATATAATACATAATATGTACATATATGCGAAAGATTAGTAATAATGACTAATAATTGATATTTTTACAGCTGTTTCAAAGACTGCGGAATGAGAAACCTCAGCTTTTTAAAAAAGTGATATCACTGAATGGCGACGTATGTTTGCCCAATTTAGGCCTTACTGATGGACAGCGTGAACTCTTAATAAACGAGGTACACGTGGTATTCCATTTCGCCGCGACACTTCGATTGGAGGCGAAATTGAAAGATGCCATCGAAATGAACACGGTAAAATATCAATCGCCACGAAGGAATCTCAAATCTCTATCAACCTTTATTTCTTGAATTGCATCGTGTGTTTCGTGTGTTATTGGTGTTAATATCAAATATGTTACGCATGGCTATATTATTGTACGATCATCTTTAAACTCTATGTTCACGCGATATTTTATGACTATAGATGTTACGGGCAATTTGATTAAAGCGCGCGCTTCGCCACGTGCCATTTATTCTCGACTATTATATTTACTTATTCACGCATCAAGATAACCAAAATCAATCTATAATAACCTGTCACTTATCAGTTGTCAAAACACGATTCTCGCGCTGACAGTTAAGATATATATCTAAGATATATCTTTAAGATATATCTTTTAAACTTAATTCTATGCGTAATACTTTTGATAATATGTAAAGTATATGAAGTTGAAATAATCTTTAAGACAGGTACAAAAAAAATACTGGACCTGGCAAAAGAAATGAAGCATCTAAAATCCTTTGTGCATTTAAGCACGGCCTTCTGTCACATCGACCAAGAGGAACTCGGTGAGCGTTCCTACGACTCGTCCGATGATCCTCATGATATCATGAGGCTTGTTCAGTGGTTAGACGACGAGGGTATCGATCTTATTACGCCCAAGTAATTAAACTTGACGTTATTAATGATATTCGGCCTATTAATAATAAGCGTGTCCGACGGGTACACTTCACTAATATTAATTATAATATTAATTAATTAATAATGACTACATTTAATTAAGTTATTATATTAAAACTATCTAAAATTATACATATTAATTACAAAATAAATACATATATTAGTATTATTAGTGCATATATGTATAGTATATGTATGTGATTTCTTTCGGTCAATTGACTGCTTGATTAAAATTAAAGTTAACCTAATTAAATTATTTTTTTATATTTATAAAAGATGTAAATATAAAATTACACATATCCACTTTCTCATTCATAGATTACTGCATCCGCATCCAAATACTTACACGTATTCGAAACGTTTGGCTGAAACACTGGTGACCAACGAATACCCCAATATACCTTGCTGCATCGCTAGACCATCGATCGGTAATTATCAAACATATTTTAATAATTATCAGAGATTATAAAATATCTCGACAATTGCCAGTAAAAAAGAATAAAAATTAATTTATTTTTTTTGCACAGTACTACCTAGTTATGAGGAACCGATGCCAGGGTGGGTCGACAATTTGAACGGACCAACAGGCTTGCTCATCGGTGGGGGCAAAGGTGTCATCAGATCAATGCACTGCAACGGTAATTATCATGCCGAAGTTATACCAGTCGATATCGCAATTAATGCTTTAATTGGGATTGCATACAGACTTGCTACCGACCTGAAGAAGTAAGTAGTTTCGTTCTGCCCTATATTGTTTTCTTCCTTAATAATAAAACATGATACAATTAATAATAATAAATTAAAATAAATTCATCGCCTATACATTTATAAAATCTAGACTATTTCGCTGCTGTAATTGTCTCTTCCTGTCTATATTTAATATATAAATTATAAATAGTTATTTCCTGGAAGATATTTAAACAGAAATTACAATAAGAAATTTTAAGTAAAAAGAATTTTTAACATCTAAATTTTTCTGTTAAACTTATTTAATTAAATTAATTAAAAAATACTGACTTATTGTAGCTTATAGATTGTTTGACATTAAATAATATAATCATAGGTTTTTGATACATTTTCTACATATAGACGTCGTCTGTTTTATGATTTTTTGCACGATTATTCTATTTATATGTAATAGAGAAATATTTTTATTATATTTTTTTCTGTTTAGACAAAGAAATATTTCGAATTCTTACATATTTATTACACATTTGCTTTTTTATATCTGTTATTTACAGATCGAAAACTATACCCGTAATCAATATAACGCAAGGCAATGTGAGACCGACCACATGGGCAGAAGTATTAGAAAAGGGCAGAAATGTTGTTCATGAATATCCTTTCGAGGGACAAATTTGGTATCCAGACGGCGATATGCGTAGTAGCAAATTTGTGCATAATCTTTTCGTCTTCTTCTTTCATATTATCCCTGCATATTTGATCGACTTTCTGATGTTAATATTTCGACAGAAAAGATTGTAAGTTTTATACTTCTTGAGATATTTTTAAATATCGTTTAGAAATTATATTTTCTCGTTTCAATGTATCTATTGTATAATATATTTTTAAATAATATTATTAGAACTATACATATAAAAATCTTGCCTCTTAGCTTTTATTTCTCCTTTTTTTATTTTTATAAACAGTATGGTCAAAATCCAAAAGCGAATCTCAGATGGCCTCGAGGTGTTGCAATATTTTACTACCAGGGAGTGGATATTTCATAACGATAAAATCATTAAAATGGACAACGAATTATCGAAAGCAGACAAGGAAATATTTCGAATTATTATTGACGATATCGATATAAATGAGTACCTCAAAAACATTGTCCTTGGCGCACGGCAGTATTGTATGAAAGAGGATCTGTCTACTCTGCCGAAAGCTCGTCGGCATCAAAAAATGTGAGTATTATTTACGTAGATTATAATGTTTTCATGCAATCGAAAAATACGATTCCGTCAAATTTGTTCAGTCACCTTTTCCAGAAACATTTTGTAAAGGCGCAAATGTTTGAGTGTTTCAATAAGCAGAAGAGAAAGAAATGAGAACATAATGTATATTTTTATGCTAATAAAAAATTTCAAGTATTCATTTTTTCTTCCCATTCTTGGAAAGTAACAATTGTACATTCCTAAGAGAAACTGAACACTTTCTATTACGTAGAAAGATATTTATTCACATAACAGAAGAGATGGCTAATAAGAGAAACTTAACGATGTTTAAACTTGTCACTTGTTCAAATGAATACATTTTCTTTCTTACGCTATTTGTCGTGCATTTCCGTTTTGCATTCTACATATCAATCATTACATAGTACACTATATAATTACGGATTTAAATATTGCTTAATTTTTCTGAACAATTGAGAACATGATTTTAAATTCCCAAAATTAGAGCAAAAGGTATAAACCAAATTAAATCAATTAATATTATTAATAAATTAACATACATATTAAATTAGTATAACCAAAATTATTCTAAGTTTACATTAAAATTAAACTAATTTAAATTTTAAGATTTATTTTTAAATTTTCAATCACTTATTTCAATTATGTCAACCTCGATGCTGTAAAACTCATCGTATTTCATAACAAACGTTTTGTGTTTCAGAATGTACGTTGTCCATATTACAACGGTATATTTATTCTACTTCGGCGTATTATATTTTATTTACAACAATGTTGGGATAGTAAAAGTCTGCCTGGATTCTCTCACCGACGTAATAAAATCCCTACCGCTCGTAGGCGGATTACTAACGATGATGCATCTCTAAGAACGTACTTATACACATTCTACGTTTATTGCGTTACACATATGGAATTCGACGAGTCGACGAGGAATGGTTAGTTCCTCTGACGATGTTCTATATTGCGTCTCTTATTTGAACCGCTTGTAATTCCGGGCATAAATTATGAGGTGGAAGGCAATTTCAACATACCGTCAATATAGAAATACTGTTATAGAAATACTGTTGATATTAGCTATAAATTCAATATACTTAGAGACTAGATCGTATCGCAGGTGTTTGTAAAAACCAACTGTCTACATCAGTTTTAAACTCTCAATCAAAACGTAAGCTTTTAGGAAATTTCGATAGAATGATACGTAATATAAGATACGTAATGTAAAATACGTAATGTAAGATAGGTAATGTAAGTGCTTTTCTGTAATGTATAGATTTTATTGAAAAATATCGCTACATTGTTCGATACATATGTACAAGCATATTTAATGGAATAAAGGTTTATGTGCACATAAAAATATTATTTTAAAATAAAAGATTTATTATATGCATTAATACCAGCTCATTGTTATAGGCGTTATAGCAAAAAAGTCCACTAAAACCAGTCGCATAATTTATCGCATAATTAATCATTCAAACCTGCAAATAAAAATATGCATTTTTATGGATCTTTACTTAAAAAAAGCTTCATTTTTAATTATGCTTATTGCAATTCTGACAAATTTATTATAACAAAAGTCGCAGTTCTGCTTGATGACATTTAAAATCGACAATATTAGTTAATTTTATCACCCATTGTTACATAAATCTTTTATTAAATTTATTATAAATTTTATAATTCGATTCCATTTATTCTATATACCGTGTATTTTCTGATGTATTCACGTTATTCTGATGCACTTGTATATTTCATACATCTGTATAAAATATCTTAATTTGTAAACATTTTGTACAATGCAAAAAATGACAAAGAGAATTTTTTCGCCATTATAGGTCGCCTAAGATGGATTTTATAAGAAGTTGAAACCTTATGGCCTTCGTCTCCTAAAGAAGATAGCAAGAATGTGTCAAGTATCGCATAATAAAATAACTCTCTCTTCTTTATAGCCAGCACTTTCGGACAAACCTGTTTTTGTTTGTTAAAAGCTCCGATAGATTTGGCACCATAGAGCGTGAATTGCGACGATGATGTAGCTAGATTTTCTGAGCTCTGTATCGGAGCACAAGAATTCATCCAATTTCCCGAGTATAACTTCCGCGGCACCTCTGATGACCTCAATCGATGCTCTTCTCAGGGTACAAAGGGATGTCCCAATATAGCTTCGCTGTTACATACAGTTGCTCCTGCGTATTTGTATAGGATTTTGTAAACCGTATTATGAAGCGGAAGCGAGATAATTATCAATAATCTGTAGTAGTTATAATTTTCACAGTTGAGGTGATATTGACCGCTCGGCTGATTTTTGTTCTTTAACTTATTACGTATACATGAATACTAACGCTTATACGCGCATTTTAATTGTTATTTATCCAGTTTAAGACTTTAATGTTTATTTCTAGCAATGGATAATTTTAATCTTAGTTTAACTTATTTTTCATCTTTTTCTAGTCCTAAGAGTTAGAAGAGAGTTAGTAAGTTAAACCGAGATTATAAGTTAATCTACATTGATAAATATAGACATAAAACTTGTAGTTATCACTCCAAGCAGAAAATGTGGAATCTGCAGATAAGATACTTGTGTGAGAAAAGAATAAATAGCCTGGCGCATATTGCTATATCATTCATTCCTATAGCTATTTTGCTCCACAGAATGTGCCCGTAGTGTGTATCGTGTTCTCTTTTACAATAAATTATATTTGTACGACTTTCTTTATTAATTTATGTCAGTTAAAGTGAGTTAAGAGATATATATAAACTTGCTCATAAAGAGTGTTTTTAAAACAAGTAATTAATCTTGTTATGTTTTTTGATTAAAGAATAGTTATACGTTATCTAATTTGCTTTAGCAAATTTAATTCGTATTACCGTGTTGAAAATGAAAATTTACTTACGTGAATTTACGTGATAAATTTGCACTTCACGAAAAAATTACAGAAATTATAAAAAAGAAAAGATTTGTTTGATAAATTTTGCAAAACCGCGAAATGAGGAAGAAGAAGAACGTTCTGTTAGGCAACTTTGTTGATAAAAAATTTAACTTATTTAGAAAAATATAAATTCATTATTTAGAAAAATGCCTGTGTTTTTTTTTACTGAGTGGATATTCTTTTCTTTTGACAGACATTAATTTTATTGTTATAATTGAAAATGTTATTGATGTTAAAAGTCATTAATGTTTAATTATTATTTAAAGCTGTTTTAAATATATATAATATTTCAAAAATTTTTTAAAGCTGTTATTATTTAAATATTTAATTATTATCATTAAAGTTGCGTCTCAAGTATTTTACATTTAATCGACTGTAATCCATATGAGAGAACGCGTCGCAGCATCATCCGCGTCATTGAATGTAGATTAATATTGGCAAAAAGTAATCAAATCGCGTTGCATGGAAACATAATTTAAGCAGGATTTAAAGCTTAATTGCGGAGCAAGAGGAGGAGGATAAAGCAACAGTTGTTAGTTCCACATAATATGGAGGGATGGCGCTGAGAAATCCCAGTCAACCCCCATTCTATTATTGATCCACCCCTGTGCGTTCCATTCGGAAAACAGCCCACTAGCCGTCGGTCGACGTGCGGCGCGAGAGCTGTCCCTCTTCTGCTCCAATCTTATTTTGTCGTGACCCTATAGCACAATTAAAATTGCATTTGGAGTTGTGCAGGCACGGGTGGCCGTGAGTTATGGGAGAGTATTATCTACGAACTTTTCTCCATTTGTTAAACTTCCTCGCACGCAACTACCATCTAAAAGCAAATGCGGCGGTTTTCCCCCGCGATCTCGCGATTCTGACTAACAGATTTTATACGAGATGCCGACGTCGGCTTCTACATCCCCTCGTGTACGAAATCTCTTGAATAAATCGTAGAAACGTTCACGTCGCAGTAGACACACACGCACGTAGTAGACACGAACAAAAGAGCGTAATTGGACACCTGTTATAAATGTAACAAAGTTATTTCAAGAAGAATTATGATTTTGTAATTAAGAGCCCGTGCAAAATGTAGGTATTAGTAAAGGTAATTAATAAAGTAAAGATTTATTTAGCACAAAAGGAATATAAAGATCGAAAGAGCGAGTTACAGAATCTGAGAATTTTTAAGTAAAAACTTTAAGAAAAAAACAGAAAATTTCTTAGACAATTTCTATGTTCGAAAGATGAAGAGGCTTTCTTATTCTTGAAGCAATTATATGTTCTTTGAGAAGCATCAAAGAAACCGAGTACTATCAAATTCAAATTTAAAAGTCTAAGAGATTGAAAGTCTATCTAGAGAGCGTTGAAGAATCGAGATTACCAGAGTGAATATTTCAGAGTCCAGGGATCCTCCGAGCGTATGAAAATTAGAACGCTCAAGAGTGAAGAGAATTAATGACTTAAGAGATTAAAAATGTGAGAGAAACTGAGAACAATACGTATTTTTTTGTGAAAAATTGAAGTTATAATTTATGATCGCAAAAAAGATGCGAAAAGTCGAATGAAATCGAATAAAAATGCTAATAGATCAATACGATTACATTCGGTGGCACAAGTCGTATGTCACTGCATAATAAAATTTTCATTTGACTTTTATTTGAAATTTTGATTTGATCTTGAGATAGACAGCTCGTGACAAGTCGAATAATTGCAGACTAAAAATTGTCGCGAAACAATCATCAATTTTAATAGACATCTGTTCTTTCTATTTATTTAAGGGTTTTCTCAATTTTAATCAAAAAATTCAATATATAAATTACCTATGCAAAGCTCAAAAAAGTGCAAACGTAAAAAAATATTATAAAATTAAAACTAAAAGTACTTGCCTAAATTTTTGTAATTTGATTTTTTAAGAGAAAATTTTTTAAAGCGAGTTACGATACAATTTATTTAAATTTTGTTGAAAACAGATAAATATTAATTTTTTGATTATAACAAATTATTGGAATTTTGTGGTTTAAAAATAGAAATAATTCTATTAATTTATTTTAAGTCGATTTTTCAGTAAATATATTATATAAGACTTTTCTAGTGTAGTGTGTAATACGATCTCATGATGTTTACGCTGTTCTATCACCTGTTTTCTTTTGATAATATATCAGTTTACGCCCGCTTACCGAACACCTTTTCTTTTACAAACCTTTTACGGACCATCCTCTTTATGATAAACTCGATTTTAATAACTCGGTTGATTTTTCACGCTTGTAGTTTTTGCACGGTATCCAGAAAACATTATATTTTCTATAATATCATAAAACTCGAAATTACATTTATTCTATTTTTTACCTAAATGTTGCGATAACTAAATATTTGGTGAAATATATTTTGGCATATAAAGGGCATATAAATTTCTACATGTCAATTTTTTTACGTTAATTCACAAATGTCGCATATGTCTAATTTAATCTTTTGTGCAGATATTTAATAAAAGATAATATATTTCAAATAAAAAATATATTTCTGATTATCAATCGAGCCTAAATATAATTGAAGAATAAGAAAGATCTTACATAAAGTAGCTATAAAAACCTTCACCTTTCAATATATATGTATATATACATATATGTGTATATAAATATTTAATAAAGTGTTTCCCCTCTTTATATTTCTTTTATATTCTTTATTCTTTACAAACTGGCGTCGTAAAACTGAGCATTTATCTTAATGTTTATATTTTCAGGATATGGAATATGAAAAAAAGTGATGTATGATACATAAGAAACTTTTATTTGGCATCTTTGACCTGACATTTTAAAACATCTGTAATGTATGAAGATAAAATTTGTATGTATATCCCTGTATATTTATATGTGCAAATGTATAACTTAACATTTTAATATTTAATTTTATGTAGATAAGTTTTATTATGTTCATATAATTAACTGTATATAATTAATTTTCGTCATTAGCATTTATTTAAAATTTTTGTGAAATATTTCTGTATAGAATGGAGCGATACGAATTAAGCAGATCTCATTAGATATTTTAAATTTATATACTTAGGTATTTGCAAATTTTCAAATTTATATATTTTACAATTTTTATTTTATTTTATATATTTATTAGCATATAGCGAGGATGCTCAATAAACATCGCAGAAAGACGTCTAAAAGGTATCTTGAATTTTTAAAACATCCTTTTATAGACTTTTTTTTATTTTAGACTGCACTTAAACATTTTTGAACGCATTGTTAAGATATCTTTTTCTTTAAAATTCTAGAGAATGTTTCTTCTACATTTTCACTCATTATCTTCAGTTCTGTCTCGGTTCTACCGAGCTCGTCGCCGTGCGTTTTTCGCTTTTGCGCCCGTTGGGAGTGCACCTGTCGCTTGATTAACCCGACGGCGATTCAGTGTGACAAGTGCAAGAGGTATACGTCATCCATTAACGACGCTCGGCGTACACGTAATGGTGAACGCCAGTTTCAGCGGGTGGTGGGTGACGCTGAAAGCCGGCACCGACGGCCACCACCACGCACGGGCCAAGGGCGCGTGCGCCAATTATTCCTCCGGTGCAAACTCACGGGGGTTGTTTAAGGCGCGAATTCTCGGAGGATGGAGAACAGTCGACGAGCCAGCCTCCAGGAGGCACGTTCGCGCGAACCTCGGAGTCGTGCTCCTCAAGCCAAAGGGGTGACTGAAACACGACGTGTCCCATCAAGACTCGTGATTCAAGACTGCTCCTCCTCCTCCTTCACCTTGACCTCGCCTAGCTGGGCGTCACACACCTGGTTCGATAACGTACGCAACAACGAAAAGGGATTCCTTGCAGTTGCATAGGTTCCCCGTGTCCCGTTCATCCTCTCGTGACTCGGATCTGCGGCTGGAGCGGCGTCGGCGAGCCATGGATGGCGCGAAAACGGTATCGATGAATGGAGCAACCGATATCGTGGGTGGTACAATGAGAGCTCGTGCGATCATTGAGAATTAGACGAGAGAGAGAGAGAGAGAGAGAGAGAGAGAGAGAGAGAGAGAGAGAGAGAGAGAGAGAGAGAGAGAGAGAGAGGGTCTGGCCTCTATTCAGTGGTTCCCATAATCGCGGCTCAGTAGAAGGGCAAGAATGTCGCTCGTCGTCATCCTGAAGAACATTCAGGGTCTTAAGTGCAAGGGCGAGAAAGTCGCGAAGATCGACTTTCGAGGTAACGTTAGTACATAATTCAAAATTTGTTGAATCGCTGACGTTCGCACGAAGTGGAGTTTTTCACGAAGGCGATCTGTTCGAGTCGATTTTTCACGTGCACAAATGATCTCAAATAAAATTGCTATCCGGAAATGAAAAAAGAGCAATTTGCCATCTCTAAAATCGACTTCAGTAGATTGTTCCTTTCTCGAAAAACCATCGAAGAACTTGTCGAGTACTTTTCAAACATTCTCAAATTAATAATTATTTATCATATTACTCCTCCCCCAATCCTTCTTATTTCTTAATCTATTAATATGTATTTATTTCTTTTATTCGTCATTACAATATGCGTATCAGTTTTTCAGAATATCAGCAGTTTTCTTTTTTTTTTTAAAGGAAAAATTATCAGAGATAAAATGTACAGAATTGTTCTCTTCTATAATTCACACATAATTATTCTTGATACATAATTTACCCTATACTTAATACACTGCCATTGTATCTCTATTATTTGAATACTCTCAATATTGTTGGTTTAATACTATGCAAATTCCATAGATTAATGCACGCGCATGTCACGTGGTCGGATGCATATCTGCGTGTACACAATCTTTGTCGGCGTTTAGTGGATTATATCCGGGTGATTGATTGTGTCGCAGATTTGCGTTCTCGTTACAGGAGACCTCCGTCAAACCTCCGAGCGATGCTCTAGGTTAATCTCCCTAATTTCGAGTTAACCGGTTGTAGTCGCATGCTGCTATGCGCCGATGACTTTCCGATAATCGACGAACGTGTGTTAATCGAAATTTTTCAATAATTGAAACGTCGGCAACAACGTCGATACAATAGATGCGACTTTCATCTCTGCGATTTTTTAAAAACACGCTTTTCGTTCGTTTTTGCAGAAATAACGATAAATTTAATATTTTCAATATCGTGGTGTTCATTGTGCGACGTAGATCCTTTCATGATTATTTCAAAAATATACATTGTGCGTTTTATTGAGTATTAGATTAAATGCCCTATTGATAGAAATAAAACTTTTTGTAATTTACAATATACGGAATTTGTGAGGAAAGGAGAGAATTTAATGAGAATAAGAACGCGAATAATTGTTACACTTTTATTGTACTCATCGTTTTTAACATTTCTACAATTCGCTCCTAACTTGTTGCAAGTGTCTTCATTAAGTAAAGAATAATTTAATTTAATATTATACCTACTCTCTTTATCATGTACAGTAATATTAGCAACACTACTTATTGAGTATTATGTCAAATGTCCTTTTGATTGATGGAAATGGAGCGTTTCGTAGTTTACAATAGACGCAATTTGTAAGAGGAAGGATATTATAGAACTCAATGAGAATAATAACAGTTAATTGTTGACAATTAGTTGTTACACTCTATTGTACTTATCATTTCTAACATTTCTACAATTCGCTTCTAACAAGTGTCTTTATTAAGTAAAGAATAATTTATTTTTAATGTCATACCTATTCTCTTTATCATGCGCAGCAATATTAGTAGCGCAACAATCCTTCTCCCTCACACATCAGTGAATAACGGGACATAATTAACGGAACTGCGCGAATATTTAATTAATACGAGGCGTGTATAATTAACGTGTTTTCAGAAATGCTTGTTGGATATCTACGTCACATAAATCATATGAAAGCTATATTTTAGCACACACTCTCTCAGATTTTCTCGAGATTTTCTAGATGCAATATAAATATTCCGAAGACAATTTTCAACAGATCTTCACTTTTAATTTGATATCTATTGCTTTGCGATGTTTTGTTGCCGTGAGGCTGTAAATGCAGGGGAAAATTCAAACGCCAGCAGCTAGAGACGCATGCCCCATAGCCTAAGTTCTATAGCGAGAGTAATGTTTTATTTAATCATACCTGTCCCAGTTTATGCGGACGCTATATCGAAGCCCGGCAGAGGACCTCTAGCAAAAAAGTTACGGTGTCCAGCGTCCTTTATACATATGCGCAATTATGCGTAATGAAGAATTAGAGACGTTACGTGCGATATGAGATTAGTGGTTCGGGTTTCCTATAATCCCCCGCCGCACTGTAATACGATGGGAGTTCCTTGCAACACCTGTTGTAATACCTGTCTGGCCGCTATGGATTACCAATGGCTGTTAGAATCATCGGAATTATGATGCTGATCACAATGTAAATCGCGATAAATCCGCTGTTAAATGTGCGGGCAGTGCCGAGTTTAACGAGAAACGTGAGATTTTAGAAGATCCGCTCCGTTAAATGCGCGGACAGTTCAGAGTTTAACGAGGTACGTGAGATTTTAGAAGATCCGAAATCTGAAATCTGAATCCCTCTATAAAAGTATAAAAGTAAATAGACATCCTCGCATTTGTGCAATAATTAACTCTATATATTTTTAGAACTTATAGACAACGAGATGTTTAACTAATGAAACAGATAAAACGGGATGTTTCTGTTCAGTTATTTAATTATGCATGAATATTTCGTCTGAGAATTAAAAATAAAATGTCAAAGTACGTTCTCGACCTTTCAGTAAAGATGACACAAGTTGCAATAGAAATGCTGGAATTTGAAAGTGCACATTTTTTAAATGTAACTTGGAATAAATAACATTTGTTTCTAGAACAGCGCATAATGGAATGTAACAGACACCGCAAGTTTAAGTTACGTTCATTTCCTTTATGATTATCCATTGTATAGCAAGAACTTCTTATCACACGGAAATGAAAATGTGAAACAGTATAATAGTCATTCGATATACCTTTCAATATTCCTGTTGTAACATATAATAACGTTCTCCCTAAATTATTAATAGAGACTAAAGAGAAATTTATTTTATATACAAATGAAAATACTTAAAATTGTATATTTGGCACACATTATTAAAATTAATAATTAATATGCTTATTTGATTGTAAACACACATCATATACATTACACGCATTTTCTTTGGCAAAACCACTTGATATCATGAAATCGACATGTTAATAGAATTCATAAACGCTCTATTATATCAAATTATATGTATAACATATAATTTGCGGCAGAGAGAGACGAATATATTAAACTTGACTAAACAGAAGTGGATATTGTTAAATGACTGGTTTCGCTTTGACGCAGGTCAACTGCAGATATATAATAGTTTATCTCAAATATCGGCCGTCCAAATCCATTGTGTTTTTTCGGGTCTTCGCGAATCATAAATAGCATCTCTCTAAAACTTCCTGGTAATCTCGCCAACATTTCGTATGTAATATACGAGAAAATACGGATATAAACGGAAAACTAATTAATTCATCACTGATCATTATTCCGCGGTACAATAAATACCACGGAAATGAAATGATTACCCTTTTCCAACTATGAAATTAATTAATAATAATTATTTAATTATTACAAATGAAGATAATTTGCATTCCCCATCGTATCGTTGAAACAATAATGGTGAATAATAGTGGGAACTTATAACTTTCTGCGTGCATTGTTCATCGTAACTGACGCCAATTATTAAAGAACAATCCACCGTGACAGTGCAAATGTATGAGCAGCGTTTTGTGTTAAAGATCTTTTATAAATTTACATGGCAATCGTTATGACGTTATTTTCAGAACGGGCATCGATCGCTCGCGCGGTTCAAGTGCCCACTACTAAGCAATTTGCAAATATCCTCGAGAGCGAATCGATAGCTGCATTTCGTTATGCAAACAGAACGCAATATTTATGCATTCGCAGGTAGATCGCCTTCCTTGTGAATGCTGTTCTCAGCTATTTCTACATAATTTGCATTTGATTCCTTATACTGTGCGCACGGCAAAAAAAAAGACGTCTCGCGCCATATATAATTATTCAGATCGTCGATACGGCATAATCATTTAAATTTGTTTTGCATAAAATCGCATATGGGTAGCATACTTGGCTGACAGAAGTGAATTTATAATAATTGCAACACACACATCGCGTTCTAATTATCATGAATATGCACGCGGTCTAGAGCGGAAGCTAATCTGTTGCGTCTACAACGCAAGATCAAGAAGATTAGATAATCTAGTGCTTATTTATGAATTAGTAGCAACTGTATTCTCATAATTTTACTGTAATTAATTTTATTAATATAATTTTTTGTGAGATTTACTTATCGTTAGTAACTAATATTTCGGTCTTATTTAATTGTAATTTAGCTTATATCATTCAAACGTTAAATATTGTAACTATATAATTTATTATATTTGTCTTACGGTAAACTTAGATGTTTGACGAGATATCGAGGCGAGAATATAAAATGGAAAGAAAATTGAAAGAGAAACAAAGTAATTTCTTGCCATTAACAATAGGCAATCTATTGTTAATGACTTTACGCATACTCTAGATAACACGATGTATTTCTGATATGACTTGCCGGAAAAACCGATGCCCTGTTCCATTTCCAAAAAAAAAAAAAAACGGATCTGTAGAGAAAGTAGTGAAAAAAGAGGGTGCTTGCCACGTATTCGTGATGTAATTTCATTAAGCGTTAACGAACGAACGCTCGCGTCTGTCTGCAATTGCGTATGCGCCGCGCATGGCTGACCATAAAGCACCTTATCTACTCTGCGCGAAACTTTCTATCTACGGTAAACCGTTAACAGATTTTGTTAGCTTGTTAGTTAAACTTTTACCGCAGGTAAGATACGCCGCTAGCAAACAGCCTTTTGTTTCCGATAAAGATAATAATCAGATAGAAAATAATTGTGGAGCTATACTCGAGATAAATAAGTTGCGATAAATAAAATGGCCAAATATAGGTATGCTCTTCCAATTTAATATGTAAAGCCGCTTGTTTTATGAAAATCAAAAGTTAAGCTAGTAACGATGTATCTTATTTATCTATAATATCTAATGTATTATCCCGCCTACAAACTAAATTATTTTTATCATTTTAATACAGCCATGCGCTATATGTCGTTTAGCTCGCGATTAAATCGCGAGTACAAATAGGACACGTCACTCAAAGCTGGCCTTTTTACATATCTAATAAAAGCATCTAGAAAGTTGCACTCTACAGATAAATAAGTAATCAACAAGCAAGAAAAGTAGTATACGGCATTTCTTCGACACTCCGTTGCGATATAAAATCGCATGTTTTATAAAAAAATAATAATGCCGACTTATCGTTAGCATATCTTTTTGGAGTACTATGGCGCTAAAGCAAATTATTTTTACGTTGTTATCCCCAATCGTGTTGTTAGGTGTATCGCAACGCGATTTAATCGTATTGCGATTCGTACCTAGCATTCCGAGAATTCTACAGTAGCAAAATAGCAGTAAGGTATTTACTGTTGCTCGAGAATAAAGGCATTTTGTGTTGTAACTATGCTCCAGAGGTATCTCTATCCCATGATGCTCCAAAGCTAAGCCTGAAATGTTCTCTTTTTCGCTTTATGAATACCAGCAGCAGCGCTTCTGACGTAAAGCCGCAAAATGTAATTTTAATTTGCCCCCGAGTGCCGTTATTAACCGGCGAACTTGTGAAGCTAGCCTTTCGAATTTAAAATGGAAGCTGACGTGCGCGTGACCATTACATAGAACTAAACATTTCTTTGAGTTGGAGAGGCGTGTCAAATTATTTATAAATAAAATTATTTTCAAATCTACATGTGCTCTTTGCGTAGATATATTCCTAGTTTTATAAATTTAAGTTGTGCCATAACTACAAAGATCATTTTTTAGCATTATCTTTATAAAAGAATATTAATGTCAAAACTAAGTGCGAATGTATTTATATGTTTATATAATTTGTTTTATTTAATATATACGTTTGTCCTTTAATTTTATTTATTTCTATTTTCTTATATCTTTAATTATATTATTTAGATTGTGTTTTATATTATCGAGAACACTTTATGTAGCTTCTAATATAATGCCACATAACTTTAACGTATATATTATAAAAGTTTTTTTATGCACATAGTAAAAGAATCATAGAATATAAATGAGTAAATTATATAGAATATATTTTATCTGTTGCAGAAGTATCACATTATTCGACGCTACTCGAGGATAGCGGGGATGTCATTGAGGTGGAGCAGGTAAAGTTTCTTCTTTCTTTTATAAAACCCTTGTACTTTTACACAACATGAACACTAGGTCTACGATAAGTTTTGCAAAATCTCAAGAATACGTTTCTGTATACAAGATTAAGTTTGCGCCTCAACAGAGCGTGGGCGTGACAAAGAAGAACGCTTTTATATGAGGATTATCTCGAGTTTTTCGCAAACTATTGGATCTACAAACTTGATACAATTCTGGGAAATCTTCTCGTTGCGTTTTTCTTCCTTATTTCCGCCGTTTCTGACAAACTCGCTGTACATACTAAATTACAATGAATGGATTACTATCAAAATGTAAGAAAATATATACTTAAATTTCGATAGAAAGAATAAAACGAATTTTAAACATTATTAATAATCATAAAATAAAATATTATGAAAAGAACAGTTTTGTTTGACACAAATTTGTGAAATTATAGAATAAATAAAGTCTAAAAATTAAAAGTATTTTAAAAGAACAAACAGGTCGATTTAATAAATACCTAATGTGTTTTAAAAGTGTTTTGTTTTTAGATATTTTAATAATTTTAAGGATATCTTAAACAAGCAGGGATACTAATTTGATTACTATCATATTGTAGTTTGCAGAAAATATCTTGAGAATATTTCCGTTAGATTTCTAATTAAACACATATCTTTTCCCCCATTAAATTTCAATTAACATGCGATAAACATGTACCGATAATGGTCTTTCGGATGAAACGTTATTGGTTGTCGATGTCCCTTGTTATGACCGTGATAATTATGAACGTCAGAGCAACAAATATGCGTGTCATCTGGAAAATAACGATTCCGTCGTCCTCTATATTACAAACACATTAAATCATTAAGCGCCGCTCCTAAATAATTTAAGCATTCAGGGAAGCAATTAAAAATATATGAGAAAAGGTTCGTCCAATCATTATTTTTCATTCAATAAACAATTATTTAATAAATACTGTTGTTTTTCTATCCGATAAATATTTTCATTATTGCGTTCATTAATGATCCTCTTGGGATTATATATGATAAAATAAAATCTATAATCTACTGTACACTTAATATTTATTGCCGACTGAATAAATAACAAAAGCGATGGCACAAATCGAGTGTAAAATCTCAAGGCGACGACGTGACCAGGTTTAATTCCAAGCTCGAAAAGATTTGCGAAAGATAAACAAAGTGTTGGTTTTCAGCGGTCCGGTAGTAATTACTACTTCTGTTAAGTGTTGATCTCAAAAAGTTTACTCGGCTCCGGTTCTTCCTTTGATTCAGTTTATAGTTGCGTTTCTGTAAATTAAAGAAAACCCTAAAGAGAGCAAAATCTCATAAAAAACTTTCCTCGAGAGTTTCCTAATCCGCACATCGTTGCTTTACAGTATAAATTGCACAATGGCAACCTGCAAGATTTTCATAGTCTATAGTACAAAGGCCGGCGCTGGATTTGTTATCAAGCTCATGATGAACGAGAGAGCACGCAGCCTTGATCATCCTTTTTTTCCGGGATGCAAAATGCGGCCGCGATATTGTGCGCACGCAATCAGCATGGCCGCGATTACTATTACGTTGCGGCGTATCATTATGTCCATTAACTTTTTTGTCACGGTCGAAGCGAAGGTGTGTAGCAAAATCGTATAACAAAATAGTAAAATCCTCGTCACACATGACGAACGTGAAAAACGCGATAAATATGTATTTTTGCGATCTGGAAACTTTACGCACGATCGCTGCCGGCTGCGACAGCAGCGAACATATATTCGTCCGCTATAAAATACGATTGCTTTGCACGAACATATCCAGCGCACACTGAAATGTAATTGCGCAACAACTGATATGACAGAGTCCATGCGCGATTTAAATGTTGCTCTTCGCGACGTTAATTTAATCGTTTATTTTACGAGGCAATACGTGCCACGTGGATCGTTGTTTTATCGCGATAGCTCGTCAATAGCTTGCGTATGCACAATGGCAAAGTAGCTCTTCATCTTCTGTCTTCTCGTGAAACGGGAATTTCGACATACGTCCTC
Organism: Temnothorax nylanderi; assembly: GCF_030848795.1. NCBI lineage: Eukaryota > Metazoa > Arthropoda > Insecta > Hymenoptera > Formicidae > Temnothorax > Temnothorax nylanderi. The sequence continues at coordinate 434,189 of NW_027249137.1, forward strand.
GAGATATACGTAACATGCGAAATGCGAGAGTATTGCGAAAAGGGCAGGCTTTGATATTTACACCGGGCGCATCGTGTAGGTGGGCTATTATAAATTCCGCGCCAAAAATACAAAATACTCACCCGGTTTATCGCGTTCGGTGACTGCACGCGGATGCGGAAGGTGCTTAAGTATCGGGAGCTCAATTCAATGACGTCGACGTGAACTAATCCATTACGGCGTTTCCGCGTTAAAGAAGTTTGTCTGACAGCGAGTTGTCTAACAGTTTGTGCCCGTGAACGATGTATCGTTCCTCGTAAACACGATCCACGAAGGAAATAAACGCTTCGCAATATCCCGATAGCCCGCGGACAGCACGAACTAATGAACGTATAAAATTTGCATAAATGATTGAAGTGTTACGCGTATAAATTTGAGGGTCGCGATTTTATAATGCTTTCAGCATAATTAAGGATCTCGATCTGTTTTCATAACATTTGCAAAGGTTTTGATTGAACATGTGCAAATTGAATTGTGCAAGAAATTCATGCCTCTGAAACGGATTACTCGATATCGATTTCTAGAATTGGTTTTTAAAGTTTTATGTTCTTCTCCAATGGAGAGCAATGTTGATAATTATAAAATAGTAGTTAATGCTGGAACGAAGCAAGGAGAGAGTATCTTTAATATTTTTTTATTTTAAAAAGAAATCCACATTGTTTTTTTTCTTATTTGCTCTTCGTAAAAGTTATAGCAAGTCCGTGAAAGAAAAAATAGAAAAAAATTTTTTAATAATTCTCGATTTAGGAAATGAAAAATTCAGTTCGTAAAAAGAACTTTTGACGAGCTCTCTCAAACTTATCAATCTTTTTGCAGGCATAATATTAAACGTAAAACGCGAATGGCTTTCTGCGAAATACAGATGTGAGAAGAATTTGGTTCTGTAAAATGAAATTTCTAGTCTTTGAAATCGGTATTTTTTGCGTTTTGTTCTACCCGTTTGCGTTGTCACCGCGGGCAACTAAATTAGTGAACGCGGAGCACAAAAAACGCCAGTTTTCATTATTTCTGATTTTAAAAAAAGAACTATTACCATAGAATCGGAGCAGCGATATATAATATTTTCTGATTTTATAAGATTGAAATACCAGGTAACTCTCGAATAATACGATTAATTGATTCCGTGTTGTTAAAAACCGTGCAATTCAAAACTCCAGTTCCATATAAAATGGGTATTTGGTTGCAAGAGATTATTTACATTTTAAAAGATACTTTTAAAAAGCAACGAAAGCTCTACCCCCGCATCTACATATGCATGTGCATTTCTTTTACTGAGTGACTGTATTATTCCAAAACTTTGTGCAACTGAAATACTGTGTTATTAAAGAGTTGTCACAATGTTTTATCGTGCTGTTCGAGAGTTCGTGCAAGTACCGTATTATTCGAGAAGGTCACCTGTATACACATTTCTCTGATTTCGTAAAAAAAACTCGTAACTTGGTCTTCGGTATTTTTAAACCCTGCCGATCTTTAATTCATCTGTTTCTTCGCAGGAGAGAAGGCAAAATTGAAATTGGAACTACGATCAGCGGTGCAGGCTTTATTAAAAATCACGAAGAGAAAAAAGCGCCTCGCGTTTCACGAGCGTAAATAATAAATCGTCTTTATCGTGCGGCAGATCTTCGCTCAGAAGCTTTCTCAATATCTGTTCTTTCTAAGTTTCTTAAGTGGTTTTCTCAAAGGCATCCGTGCTCACAATTTATCGATCCATTTTTATCTTCCATTTTTATTTATACTAGACACCACAGACGCGCGCTTCGCGCGCGCTATTTAGCTTTAACATTATGCTATTACTATTACACTATTAACTCCTTGATACGCACAACTGTCAAAATATACGATGACAGCTGCAAATAAAGTATATAAGCGCAGCGAGAGAACCAACCGGCATCGCGGAAAAGCGACAACAATAAACTTCGATAGATTCGAATATCGACTTTACATGCCTTTTTTTTAGATATGATTGCACGCCTTTTTTAGAGAGGGACCCTTTTTAGAAGAGAATACATGTAGGTACACATCTCGCGTGCCACGCTATATTTCATATGTTTCTTCTTTATGTGCGTGCGAGCTGAATGCGTGCAAACTCGCAATATAGTGATTCGAATCGCCTCGCTTATGGCAACGTATAATTAATTTACGAGTATATTGAAAAAAGACCGATATTTTTCTTCGATATCCAGCTCTCTCGAAAAATCTATTTATATTTCACAAAAAATCGACCAATTAAAAAAGATTAATATCTCAATTCTGCAAAAATACAAAATATATTTTCAAAACTAAAAGTTAATTTAAACATAGTTGAATTTGATTCTGTTTCTCTTTCTTTTTAGGTTTATATTAAAACTGACAAAAACGCAAGATCTTTTTAAAAAATATAAAATAATTTAATTCCTTAAAAATTAAAATATGTAGTCACATCTCAGAAGGGATTAATGGCAACCCCTCGAGAGTATCTTGCCACGAACATCCCTTTACATTTACCCTTCGGAATCGGCGTTAAATTGTACCTACGTCCCACATATCTCACACACAGATATATGCAGAAAGGTCACGACGAAATCGAGCAAAAAATGATGGCGGAGGAAGACTAGTCACATATTAAACTTTTTGTTGTTTCTAAACTGCGATGTAGTTACAGCGTTTCTTTCTTCATCAATTAATTAATAAATGATTAAAAAAATGTTAAAGATAACATTGTAAGATATATTACGGTTCTTTTTCTTTTGCCTATTAATCTTGCTACTATACTTCATCTTTTTGTTTTTAATCTTGCCTTTAATCTTGCTACTTTACTTCAAAGTTTCAAAGAAAGTTATTTGATCAATGGATATGTTGTGAGAAGAAAGAAATAAAAAGATCCAAAGTTTTCTTTATTTACGCTTGTTCTTGATTTTGAATGTAAGAAATTTAATTTCATAGAACAAATATAACTACGATCGACTTCTGCCGATTTCACACAGTCTTTTTCATCTATATCTATTGGTTTTCTTATTGGAAAGAAAATCAAGACGTGCGTTCTGAATAATTTATTTTCCATTTTCAGAGTTTCACGTGGAACTTAGGAAGACCAGTGGACGAGGCGGAAGTGCTGCAACTAGCAATTGTATCGCGCGGTGTCTTGAGATACGAAAAAGTTGCGGCAAGATATGGACTGGTGTTGCAGACGGTGGTGCGCGAAGGGAGGATTCTGGTCTCGGATTCGCTAGTCGACCTCAATAACAAGCCGCTTCCGGTACGTTTCCGATATTGAACAGAACAGCTGAATACGTAATCGCCGCGATACACGATATACACTTCTATACGCGACACGTAATCGTTACAGGACTCAAATATCGCATGTTTGCCATCACCTATAAAATGTTATTTTCCTTATAAAATTTTTATAACCATATCTATTCTTTCTTATATCTTTTGGATATTTTCAAATAGTTACCGATAATAATTTTGTACAGCATTTGTCTCAATTTTGAACCGTCTTAACCATTTTTATTATCTAATTGTAAGATAAGTTTTATGCAATGTAATATTCTTTTTTATTAATGACATATGATTCATTACTTAATTTCTTAGTATAAAAAAGAACACATACTTGTAAATTAATTAATTTATACGATAAAAAAATAGTTACACTAAATATATATGTATGTATAGGTACACGTGCGGTACATTTACAATCATACAAATATCTTTAGTGTCTCGTGAGAATTTGCTAAATGATAAGCATCTTCGAATAAATTTATGATAAATTCTTGTTTGAAATAACAAAGTTCACATCATTGTTAAATGACTTAAATCTTCTTGTGTAAAAAAGAAGAATTAAAATGCGAAGAATTTACAATTCAAATGTCGAGGAACAAAAAATCTAAAAAAATGTTCTAAAGCCCGCGTATATTTCACTCGTTAAAGTAACAGCAAACCTAATTTAATTGAGATAGCACACAATTTCAATTGTACTCCTCCTTTTCCTCCACAGCTACCATATTAAATGTTTTTCGTCTCAGAGAACATTTTCTCATGAAAAGTACCTACGTGACTGACATTTTAAACGTGACTAAAATTAGAATTTCTTTAGACACAACTGCACATTATATATACATATATATTAAAAAGTTTGATAAATTGGGCTATATTTGCTAAATTTAAAATTCCGTTCTCCGCTTTCTGTCTCTGTTTTATTATGTTAATTAATTCAAAAATAAAAAACTTGAAAAACAGGACTAAAATTATCATAACATGTATCGCTGATAATAGTAATTTTCAATCAAAAATTTTGCATATGAGAGTTTTTGTAAAACTGCATTTTTAAGGATCGCTGGAAATTTTATATTAGTCATTTCTTTTCAAGTTGATCTTTACATAACATTTAATGAGTTACCGCGTTTGCTGCTACTGCTGTGTGTAATTATTCAGAACAGAAGGCTGTGGAGATGAAAATATCGTCGTAAATTCTCAGAATGAATAAACTGTCACTAACTGCATATTAACAAAGTTGAAAAATAGAGTGTAAAAATTAAAATTCTTTTCCCAACTTAAGCAAGCTACATTAACTTCTTTTGTGATCTTTGAAAGTTAAATTGTACTACGTGTCGACCTTTGCTGTTACCATACCAAATGCATCAAAATAGAAAGACAAAGCAAGCGATCTTCTTTGATCATTGTGGCAAGACTTAAGTAATTAAAATGAAAATTACATTTTGCTTCAAAGTTTTAATATAAATTTGCATGCAATTAAGTAAAATAAAATAATATTTTTTATTGTAGTAAATTAAGAAAAATGTACAAGCCAATAAAAATTTTAATATTTCATATTTCTGACACGTATAATAAATTGTGGAGCTTCGTCTTTACAAAATCATAAAAAACTATTACAATAACATGTATGCAGTTAAATTTTTATTTTACTACTTTCATTAACATTATTATTTCTCAGATAGAAAAATATTGGATATATCTCTATTCCATAACATTCAACGTTTTCTATTTCCTAAATCATTTACAGACAAATTCATTATTTGCGTGTTAGGTTACGTTTTTCAAGTTGTCCTGATAATATCAGAAATTGCTAGACATTTTTAGATAACCCTGTGCATTTTCCGCTAGGTTACTCTGATTTATGTCGTAGCATTATTTCATGGTTGTCGTCATTACGGCAAGTTTATGCGCGGCACAAGAAACAAAGTTCGTGCATATTTCTTATTTCCGTTAAACGATTATCTTAACTTCTATCGATCGATCCCTTTAATAATGCGAGTATGTGCATTTCATGTGTGCAGGCGGTGGTGTGCTTCGAAATTCGATACAATCCCCCAGACGGAAGTTGCAGCTCGTACGCGGTCTCGGAAATAATGGAGGACGAGCAACAAATGTTGATCGACATCGAGCAGAATATCGCGAATCTCGAGAGAAACCTCGAGCAGGCCAACAGCAGTTCAACCAGCGGAAAAAGAAGAGGCTCATGGCATACTCCCGAGAAAACATCAAAAAAAGGCTTCTTGCCAAGGGGTACTTCTCTATTGACCAGCGAAAAATCGCCTGACACTCGAAAGCGGTGAGTGACACATGAATGGATCGTTCTTTAAACAATAATATAATATATATATGCATCACTGCAGTATATAATTTCAGGATTTAAGAAGTTAATAAAAAATTAATAAAAAGTTAGTAACATGAAAAACAAACGTTTCGATATTCAATACGGTCATATTTAGTGCGCAAGATGAAGAAAATTATTGATTCCAACGGTAAACCGCAAATTAATATCTTGTATTATAATTAAAAATCGAGCCGATATATTACATACGTAGTATGTGACCTTATTGAGAGCCTCTTATTCATTTTATATTTATGTAATATTAGAATGTAAGTCTCCGCTGAGGATAGATATCAAAATTATCCCAAAAGTTAATGAACAATCAATGGAACAAATATTCCATAAATATAAAAATTAAGAAATATTGTTTCACTTGATACAAATACAGAATTTGGCAAATTGATACAAATATAGATTTTGATTTAAAAATGTGACTTGTTAAAATCTAAGAAGCCATTATGAGTTCAGTTGCATTCATATTTTATTAAAATTTAACGTTTTGTTAAAATTAAGTCACCATTTTTAAAATAAGTAATCGAGTCACGTAATATTACATTCTTTAACCGTTTTAAGAGAATTATCTTCTCTATAAGCAGAATTTAAATCCATCTTGTCGCACTTACGTATCGTAATGATATCGTCAAGGCAAAATATTGCAATAATGTTTTTTTTTGTGTATATTATCACACAATGACTCAATAGCTGAATTTATTCAATTTGGCGTTTAGATACACAATGAATCGTCGCGCTTCATAATTTCTTTGACTCAGTATAGCGAGGCAAAGCTGTCGTACTATTACCGTCATCATTGAATAGCGAATAACTATTACAGATGCCATATTTTTTAAGAGATGTAAACGATGTGTCGAAACATAAACATAAATAATTACGAGATATAGTTTTGTTACTCTAGCGTTAGATTACATCGAAATATATTACACGAGGGATACATCGCCGAGAGGGTTAACACAAACTATGTTGAAATTATTCGCCAAATTCATATGTTAAACTACGTATCATATTTATGTTTCAAGCTGATAAGCTCTATTTAAAAGAACAAAATCAATATTGAATTACCAATAAGCAATTACTAAGCTAATGAGAAACTCACATGTGAAAATTTTCATGCTCTTTTTATTCATAAGAACACACAGAAGCTATTAAAGAAGTTATTTTCGCAATACGTAGCATTATAATATTACTAACTTTATAGAAACGCTTTTAAAACTTCTACTTTTATCGGTACGCTTTAACCGTTACATAGTTTAATTACGAATATGTGAAAAGCGTATTCCATGTAGGTGGAATTCATGCATAACAATTGCAAATTGAAATATGAATTATTAAATTTTTGTTCAAAATAAATCTATATATTATTCGAGTCACATATTTATATTTCAGAAGTACAAAAACTTAATTGCATATTATTTCGTAATTTCCTATTGCTACCGATTTTACATGCAAAAAAGATATAATCTAAAGCTAAACATGAAAGAGCTAACCAATTCTTAGCTTCGTCAAACAATTATATCAACTTATAATAAAATAAGTAAAAACCAATATTGTCACGTATTTTTACATTTGTAAGAATATTATAAAGAATTATTACGAATTTAAAAATTACGTAACTTTTTACATAGCTACATAGATAAATGTTTGTACTAATTGTAAGAGACATGAAATCTCTATCTTGAAATTTACAAGCAATTTAAAACTAATTTTTCACTCTATTTAAGCTCAAAACTGCATAAAAATGAACTACACGACGTGTTTCATTTAGTTTCGCATCTCGCGTTTATTTTTGCGAGATACCTACATCCAGGGTAATATATCTTCATTAGCGTTTATTTTACGCGCTATGAAAAAGGTAAAAATTGCATTTTACTATTTTCTATTTCATTTAAACTCAGAGTTGTAACAAGAAAAACGAAGATCTTATTCAGCAGAAGCTTGCATACATATTTTTTTAGACATTTATTTGTCAGAAATAATTGATATGTCAACAATAATTATTTTTTCCTTTATTACATTATTCGAAAATTCTAATATAAGTTTAATATCGAGATTTGTGTAAACCACATCTGGTTTTTATTTTACTCATTCGATTAAACGTATAAACAAATTTAAATGGTTTATTTTCAGAAAGTTTGCTTGTCACGCTCACGCTCACACGAAAAATTTAGTTAAAATTTTATTTAAATTTATTTTTTACTCAAGTATTTTATAAATATAAATCTATTTTCTGCTGCATTTTCATTCAAAATTTCGAAATAAATAAATCTCTAAAATCACTTACAAATACACATTGACTTCTATAAATTCCCTACGATTACTTTGATCAATTGACAGCTTTCGACATTATTAAGCAATGTATTACTACGTACTACCGTCAACGTCACCGAAACGTGAAAAGATTGCTTAATAAGGGCGACAGACCGTTCGACGGTGTCGGTGATGCCGGCGATGTGTTAAAGTTCGTTATCACGACGATCTCGATGAACCATTTTACGATGGAAAGGTCAGAGGAAGAAGACGCGAGATATATTATTTTTGCACATATGTACGCTGAGCGATACGTAAAATGTGGAACGGGTGATTTATATTGGTACAATCTTGGTACAAGATATTAATATAAGAATAAAATACCGACTATTCTCCAGGTATTAGTATTATTATACGTGTGACGCAGAGAGCACTCATCATAATCTTTTCTTATTTTTAATTTTTATACGTATCTTAAATAGACCGCAGCAAAGTTACTTTATACCAAGATTATGAAGCTTAATCTGTCACTAAACTAGAAATATATTTGTAACTGGAGCTTCTTACTCTTAATATATAGAAAGAGAGAGAGAGAGAGAAGAGATAAAATTAAATCCTCTATAATATAACAAAACAATTTTAATACTTTTTATTGTAGAACAGAGATACATGAAAGTTTCAAGCAACTTTATAACAAATAACTTTGTTACGAATTTTTTTAAATCCAATTACAAGATATTTTTCATCTAATTGATCTCGCATTTTCTATTTTCTTTTACTTTCTGAGAATAAAAGGTGACTATGGCTTATACTACTTCATATAGGTATTATTAGGATCTTATTCCGATGCGTTGGGAAAGAAGTTGCTTTTTATATCTCGCAAGAGGACTAAACTCTCTAGGGAGCGCCACAGCAATTCCTGTCGATACCTTTCGACGCGAGGACGTAATCGAACGTAACTCGTGAACGTCCGTACGCGTAATAACATGCCCGTGACACATCCTCGTTCGCAAAACCGCCCACGGTTTCCCCTCATTATAATCGATGAGGATCGTAGTAACACGGTTGCGATATACTGTAGCACTCGAACCCTTCAATTTTGTCCCCGTTTTCAGCTGGTACAACACGTATTTCCATCGGCGGATTATAGGGTATATAAACAGGCTTACCTATTGGTTCCGATTTTGTTCAAGCTTTTGGAACTTCAGTTTTTAAGCTTTTAATAATTTTATTGAATATTAATAAATAAGATTAGTGAAATGTAAAGTTTAATTTGCAAATGATATCGGTTGAAGCTATTGAAAATCTATGCATCTATAAATGCTTTTTTCAAGTTTAATAATATGTAAGAATGAAAAATGCGTTTCCGCAAAATCTTGTTCAGATTTAGCTTACAAATTAGGAGATTTGGAATTCAATTTAAGCGTTTGCAATGAGTCTAAATACTTTAATCCTGCACCGTGATATGTTTACGGTTACGAGCGGATGGTATATTGCGGCTTAAAGTGAGTGACGCCATCGGGTCGGGATCACACCAAAGTTCTCGGTGTGCAACGACAAGAAACCCGATGGAAGTGATATGAACGTGAGACGTTAGTAAGCGGCTTTCCGAGTTACCTGGAAAAGAGAGAAAAGTTATGTTTATATGCTGTGATGGAGAATAATATACGAAGAAATAAAACCGAGAATTCGCGTTTCTAGAGAGTAGAGTTAGAAGTTAAAAATATCTAAGCCAGGAAATAGATTTTTTTATTTAATACTCCTCTTTCTCTCTCTCTCTCTCTCGCTTTCTCTTTCTTTCTTCATATATTGGCTGGATTCGGGGAGCGCGCTATTAGTGCTATTTGCTTATTCTATCCTTGTTTTACACCTGATGAGCGATAAAGATAGAATGATGCAATAGCGCTAATAGTGCGCTCCCCGAACGCAGCCATTGTGCAATAAAACATTGGAAAAATGTGGAAGATAAAATAAATTACCATCTTTTATTCTGAACGTTAATCTTAATTATACATTCTAATTACAATTCTGTATTACACATTTCAAGAAATGTCAAGGCGGACAACGGCAACTGGTTTTTAGAAAAAAATCTTGCCTCTTGAATCGTTAAGGTCTACAACGGAAATTAGTTTTCGGAATGGTGTTTATTCGCTGATATATTGAATTCCTTCATGGATCCATGCATTTTCTTTAGAAGCAACGCTTTGAGAAGCGTACGATCCCTGCTGAAATTGGGAAAACAGAGACCGCCACGTACTCGGTCCTGCGACAGCGGCTCGGAAACGAGAGAACTCCTCGACAGACAGGATTCCAGCTGTCCAACTTCGAACGAGCCTTCGCGAACAAACTCTATGACGTCCCTCGAAACGAATGCTTCCGATAATGACAGTCAATTAAGCGCCAAACCTAAGCAAGAGGAGACTGTTGCAAAGCCGGCCAAGAGATCTAAGCCTAAGGTTTTAATATCTCTTTCAATAATAATTAATATTCATTGATAATTCGTGTTACGTTGCACATGTTAGTAAGAATGCTAAATATAGAATTTTGAGATTTAGTTATTATTGTACATAACCAAGCAATATCTTACATAGTACACTGAAAGCACAAGAGTTTAAAAATAATAATTATATCGAGTAGAAATCTTATATTGTTTTATTATATTTTATTATATTATATTATTATCACATATTTCTCGTATTTTATATCTTTTTCTATATTACATTTTATATAAGTTTATATTATTATTAAACACTGTTATATCTTTATTTATCTGAAGTTTAAGATGTTGCAAGCTGCAATATAACAAGAAAACTTTTACTTTCCTTTATTTCTTTGACAATATAATATAAATTTAACAGACAGATAATTTAAACAAAAACACAGTTCTCGCAAAATAAAGTAATTTTAAAATGTCACAGCAAATTGCATTAAGCATTTACGATAATACTGACATAGCGCAATTATTCGTAAATGACAACGCAATTATCGTTAAATGAGATTGAGGTCGATCGATCCTGAAAGGGCAAGCTTAAATTACGAGCAAAGGGTGAAAAAATTTTTTACGCAAAACCTATTTCGATTTTCTTTCTACGAGCAATTTTGGTATCATGGTATATCTATGTTGTGTGCTTGAAAAAATATTAACAATTCGTAATAATATCGCGACAAACAGGATATTTTTCTCTGGAAATACTTTATAAAGAAGCATATATAGAGGTATTGTCCTTCGATTTATGAACTAATGTATAGAGATCTTGAAAAAATGTTCTAACACGAAATAATATACAATATCAAACACTTTGTGCAATGTTTATTATTGTATAACTATTAATAGAGGATATAATACACTTTAAATAATGTATTATACTTAGAATAAATTGTTTCTTCAGTAGCCACAAAATTCGATAAAGAATATAGAGGGAAGTAAACTTCTCACTAACAATTGGCGATCGCTTTTATAATTCATAATCGATAAATATTGTATGCAAGTACTGAAGAAAGCTTCTCCGACTTTCTCAAAATAGACAAAATCATATCTTTTAAATGTACTGAGAATTTATTCAGAATCTCCCATATGTTCCTTCGGAGAAGCGAAATGATAGAATTCCTTTTATAACGAACAGATACGTGACTTCACTCCAAGCTATATAAAAATGATATATGAGAACCGTAAAAGCTTTTTTTTTTGCAAAAGATTTCTCAAACTCGATCCATATATGAACTCCTCTAATGGTCGACCGAGCTTTTTGAGTTCATTATTACATTCAAAACGTACGTGTTACTAGATATTGTTCTCCGATTAAGTAATTTTAAACGTCGAATCACTACGCAAGATATGCTTTGAAAGCAGTTGAAAATGATAGAGGCGTATTTTCTTTGTCTCCGTCGAATTACAGCAACCATTGTATATGCAACACCTTCTCGAATTCAAAGACATTGCACGTGCCGTGCTGATTTTCTGCATCGCAGTTCAAGTTATTTAAATCAGGTTGAATCAACGTGAACTTTTCTCGTTTCACAGACGAGCGATACCTGGCAAAGTGCGTTAAAAGCCCAAGATTATCAAGTGTGCGTTACGATCATAGAAGCGCGGCAGCTCGCCGGTCTCAACATGGATCCAGTCGTCTGCGTGCAGATCGGAGATCAACGCAAATATACGAGCGTCAAGGAGTCCACGAATTGCCCATATTACAACGAAGTAAGAAGCAAAAATACACTGTCTAATTAACGGATTTCTGTGATATGGCGAATTTTTAATAAGAAACTATTGATAAAGTGAGATAAATAATTCTTTATAGAGCTTTTGCTTTTTTCATGGTTTATTCAGATTATAAAAAATTGTAACTGGAGAAATTATTTTCCAGAGAAATCTGATTATTTATATGTTTACAAATTTTGTTTTGCCCCTACTAATTATTTCTCTCATTTATATTTTCAGTACTTTGTCTTCGATTTCCACATGCCGCCTGTTATGCTGTTCGATAAAATTATTACGCTGTCGGTGAGTTTATTCGCACATATTAATTTACGGTTTAAAATTCCGAAACGAGCGATTTAAAATTAATTTGCCCATTGATATTTAATACGGTCGAAATGCAGTTAGTTGCGCGACAAATGCGCGCGCGTTCCTGAATAATTTCGCTCCATTACATATCTTTGTCGTTCGCAATTACATTCAGCAGGTATTTAGACGAATATCGAAAATCGATTATTCGAGATTTATTCGAGCTTAAGCAGAAAGAACATTAAAATTCTGTTTGGGAATTATAATCAGTGAACGAATATTAGACAAGCGTTTGATGTTCAAAATGAAAGTGCGAGGGGACGAGGAAGGAAGCTCAAACAGCGCATCTTTTAATAATACGCAGGTGCAGCAATCGCGGAATCTCTTGCGCGCTAATCTAACGCTGGGCAGCTTTAAATTAGACATCGCGACGGTATGGGCACAACCAGGTACAGGTTTCACATTGTCCAGAGACCATGGACGAGTCTAATGCTCGGTGTACTCGGAAATTGCGTTCTCCGAGAGGAATTAAACCGTCCGCGACGCGAATACCGTGATGATATCATAGTTCAAGTACAATTACAAAACACGCTGAAGTTTATACTTAAAATATAAAATACGCAATGCATTATTAACGTATAAAGAATATAGTTTAAAATATATAAATTATCCAAACAAAAGAAGCTTTGAAAATATAGAGTAGACGAATACCGAAATGCGAACTAAATCAATTGTGTCTCGAATATTCATGTCCTTTACAAATATTTGAAATATTTGAAACTACGCGATCTTGATTGTGCGGCAAAAGTCTTCGTGTTGGTTTAGCTATCGAACCAAATGGATATCTGAGAGTATCCCTTTAAAAATTTTTATCGCGCGTCGCACGTAGATTATATTCTCAAGTGGTACACCTGGTATGTGACTCGGTATGCGATGCTGGCAGGTGCACTTTATTTTAGCGGCAAGTGTTTTCGACAAATGAAGTCTTTATTACACTCTCTGCACTCTGCCTGCGTGTTTCGAGGAGCCCCCCCGTGTTTACAAAGAAGGTGTCATCCTCTTGCATAATTTTCAGAGAAGCGTAGAAATTTGTTATGGACGCACTGTACTTTTAACGAGAAAAATCTCACCAACTCCAGTCTCGTTTTCTTAATTTCTACTTTCGTTCTGCGATTCTACTTAAGATGTTTCCTGAAAGTGCGAAATTTCACGCTTCACGTGACTGAATAATCGCATGCTTAATAAGAGAATCCTATGTACCAAACTTTTTATGAATTATTCTTCCTTGTTGAATTTAATTGGTAAACGGTTGTTGGCAATGTATTTCGCTTAAAGGTATTAATTTTAATTAACCTTGCACAAATACATGTTAAATCTCGTTTTAATAGTAGCCATTTTCGTATTTTATGTGTCAGTAGTAATCAACATACACACATGTTAGTAGTATTGGTGTTCTATCTGTCGAGTTTTCCCCAATATGTTTTTATGCATACTTCGAAACTACGTCATTATTTTCTATAATTATACACAAAAACATTGTTGGCAAACGGGCAAACAGTTTACTTAACGGACACATATTGCTTTTAACATCCTGTTGCATAAAGGCCAATTCTGTAAAGCCAGAGCGCTCTTATGCACAGTAATTAGCAAGCGATTTGCAATTAAAACAATATATTTTTGAAATAAAACATTTTGCAGTCTTCTATACTGCAGAAAGATTTATTCTGCCAACCCACACACAATGCATTAATTTTTCTGGTTACTGTACACTTTTTAACATTGAAATCTAGCAGAATCATCGTACGCGATCGTAAAATTCATCGATCAACGCTTCGGAGGGAATTGTTAGGGAAAACTGCGGAGTGCCGGTGAAAAAATATCAATCATCATTTGTTACGTCCGACATTCGTTGCGAGAGAAAACTATTCTATTTTTATCGCGAATCGCGTTCGCATGCTAGGCTTTTCACCTCCATGTATATGGATGTTCTTAAGCATGTACATATCGTAAATGTGTACGTCCAAGATAAGTCCGAACCACGCGTTCTCGCACACGCTAAAGTACCGTAGTATTGACAGGTAGAAATTTTATGGTCGCCCGTATGATTGCACATCGAGATAATAAATCGCTCGTAAATGGATAAACTCCCGCTCAACCGTTTACTCACATCGATTCTTTTCGATCCAAACTTGTTCGTATTGATAAAAAGTCGCGTGTGATATCCGTCTTGATGAGAAAAATACTGTGAATATGAGATTATAAACGTGTCTCTAAATTTACTTATTGTTAGGATGTACGTCTTTCAAAATTACAAACATTCTTTCAACTAAATAGAAGACTTCGTTGAATACGATCATATTATAATTTTTAATATTTTAACAATAAAGTTGATTAATTTTGTTTAGATAAAATCTAATTGCGAATAATGAAAGTTTAATTTGTTAAACATTTTATTTAAAAATATTAATGTTTCTCCAATACTTTAAAGATGTTACTAGTATATTATTTAGTTTCTATAATCAGAAAAATGTGTTTGATGATGCTGTCATACTCCGCATTTGTCTTTTAAAGGACAAAATGCTATGCAAACAATATCATGTACATATATATATATACACTAATCTTCTATTTTACTTATAAAAACTATATCGAGATTATGTTATGGCTACTTTGATCGACGCTCTAATAAACTTGAATAAACTAATAACGTGCCAAGGCTAAAGGTCTTGAGCAAAATATCGATTACACTGTTCAAGGTATAACACGTAATCGTACGCTGTTTAATTGCATTAAGGTTGCATAATACGCCGGGCGCCGTCCAATGCTATTATCAGATATTTTTTGTTTATTTATAGAAGATAAACGAACCCTTCGAATTGATGCATTACAAGCGATGATTGCGCGCATTCGATAAAACGACCGCATGTCAGTTTTAATTAAAAATATCTTTATTTATTCGTACGTTTCAAATACAGTTGAAACTAATAATGCGTGGGTGAGGCGTGTGGTTTTCGGACAAACCTATCAAGCATTTTCGAACGAGTTAATAAAAGTGAATGTTTTTGAATGTTATGACAGGGAGTTGTTTATATTACTCTGGTTTCTCGTTTCTCTATTAAATCGCACTCTCAAAAGATATACATATCCACAAAGATAGAAAATTGAAATAAAAATTCTTTCAGCTGTTTCATGCTCTTAAAAAACAAAGCTTTTTGTTTGCTTTTTGCAGATCGCTCTTTTCAATTTCTAGCTATTCTCTTTTGTCTGTATCTTAATAACTGTCTTATTGTAAACTGTAAATTTAAAATCGGGGAGTTTACCCGGAAAAACGCACGTGAAAAGCATATTTTAAAGATAATGGCAGCGTGAGAAAGTTATTTATATCGAAATTATATTTTTAATGTTTTATTTTATTCTGGCATCGTTATTTTTCTACGTAATTATATATTTTAAAGAGCTTTTTTTCTAAAAAAAAAAAAATGCAAAATGTTAAATTCTTCAGTTAAATCCTTTCCTTCAAAGTAGCGTTGTACCTCGTGCTGCTTTTTAGGGTAAACTCTCCTCAAGTTATAATTATAAATTCCTCCCTTCTTTTGACAAATCGCGTATCACGGATAAACGTTAGTGAACTTTATCCTTAGATCATCAATTCTACCACAAATGGGCCCTGCTCACCGACCCGGATGACGTTGCCGGTGGACCCAAGGGCTACCTAAAATGTGACATAAGTGTTATTGGCAAGGGCGATACCGTGAAGATCCCTCCGAAAAGTGAAAAGGACGAGGACGACATCGAGGGAAATCTTTTATTGCCGGACGGTGTGCCGATCGAGAGACAACGCGCGAGATTCGTGGTGAAGGTTTACAGAGCTGACGGCTTGCCAAAAATGAACAGCAGCATTATGGCGAACGTGAAGAAGGCTTTCACGGGGGAAGTGAAGGATTTGGTGGATCCATACGTTCAAGTGTCCTTCGCCGGGCTCAGAGTAAGCTCAATGCATTCTTACGACGCAGTTGGCTAAGCTCGATATTGTAAAATCATTTTAAAATGTCTTACGCTAATTATATCGCCGCATTTCTGATCTCGGGAGGATTAGCTACATGATTTACGATACAATTTGAGAGTAGCAGAAAAGTGATTTTGTTAAAATACAAGTTTGACAAAATCATGAAAAGTTAAAAACTAATTCCGCCTAAAACTGTTGGGCTTACTTGAAACGACATTTAATGGAGCGTGCTAGACGTCAAAAGCAATCCAGTGTTTTTTTTTTAAATTATTTTATTATTGGAATTCCAGGGGAAAACAAGTGTGAAGAGGCATAGCTACGCTCCAGTATGGAATGAACAGATAGTTTTTACCGAGATGTTTCCTCCCCTCTGTCAGAGGATAAAGATACAATTGTGCGATAACGATCCGGTGCACGCCACCGTCATCGGTACACACTTCGTCGATTTAAAGCAGATCAGCAACGACGGCGAAAAGGGTTTCTTGCCGACCTTTGGTCCGGCGTTTATCCACTTTTATGGCAGCATCAGAGATTACAGTCTCATAGACGAGCATTCGACGTTGAACACCGGCTTGGGCGAGGGAATTTCATATAGAGCAAGGTTGTGCAGCATTTTATTTTACAATAAGATACACATATAGTTATATGTAATTATGAACATTATTACATAAATAATACAATTAATTTTTTAATTATTTTATATTTAATAATTACTAATTACAAATAATAAAGTTTTATATTTAATAATTACCAATTACAAATAATAAAGTTGGAATCAATGTAAAATCAAATAAAGAAAAAAATTAATATAGAACTCGAGATGCTGAATTATAACTTATATACTCTCTGTTTCTCGATTATTCACATTTAGATTATTGATAGCGATACGAACCGAGATCACCGATAACGTAGAAATGGCACCGTCGGAAGTCGAAGTGGAACCGACAGTGCCTGTCAACGAAACCGCCTACGCGAGGAACGAGGAGTTCTTTCTGTATGCCACAATCATGGACGCCACGATGATTGACAAGAAGCTCGGCGATAAGCCGATGTACTTCGAAATATCTATTGGAAACGCGGGCAACGCTCTCGACGGTCACAATGAAAGTTTCAAGGTGAGGGATTTTGCACGATCCACTTTCTAGAAACAAAATTAAAAATTTTCTTAATAAAGAAACAAAATTTATCTTGATACCTCGGAAATACTTTTTTTTTTTATTAAGAAGAAAGAATTAAAAAAAAGTTGGAAAGAAGTTTTGTAAAGTTGTCAATTTCGTCTGTAAAAGGTAAAGCCCGTTTTGCTTGTTTTGACAGATGTACGAGACAGGATCAAAGGGTGGAACGAGTGGGGAAGAGGAAGACCTGCAGGAAGTCATCGCTGGATCCTGGCAAAGCACCACACCAGCTAGCAAACCAATGACGCACGATAAGATTTATTATTTCTTACCGTACTGGGACGACAAGCCGTGCCTTCATGTAAGAAGCACATGGCCGGATTACAGGCGTAGAATGTACAACAGTAACATTATCGGCAAGATCGTTGACAAACTGGTATATATACATCAATGTTTCTTAAAACAGCGGCGTGTCTGGTCGAATTAATTAAGGAATCAAATAGAGGCGAAAATATTAATGTAGAAAGAGATGTTGAATTACTCTTTATCGATTGTTGTTCATATTTAAACTATTGATAGCGATAGGAACCGAGATCATTTAAGACCATTTAATAACCATTAAAAAAATATTCATTAAACCCTCGATTAAATTTAATATACAAAGATACAAAATTTTTTAAAGAGCTATATTACTTTTATCTTCAAAAATTATAATATTGAATTATTCATCCAACAACTTTTAAATGTTCAACTTTATTTTATCAAAATCATTTGAAGAATATAATTTATCTAAATTGTATATCTTTATTCTCTCAAGAGAGTCAGATTCTTGACGGAAACGTAGTTGCAATCTGATTGAGATGAAGAGATCACAGCGACCACGATTTAACGGATTTACATAAAACCGATAACGGCTTTTCTTCGTATTCCCCCTAGGAGGAAGGACTGTCGGAAGTACAATCGCACTTGGAAGACTCAACGTGCGAAAAGCTTTTAAAATCTACTCTCGAGGAACTGAGCGCCAATTGTAACCGGTATGTTAGTATTAGCAAGTCTAGCGTGACTGGTCCGGGCGTCGGAAAAACGAAACTGGACAAGGAGCGTGCGAAACTGTGCCAGCGGGAAGTGGAGAATATCGGGATTCTGTCGCGCAACCTCAAGGCCGTCGTGACTAAAAGCAGCTTCAAGGAAAGACTGAAGACAGCCCACAGCTATTTGCAGAAATTAAAGTTTCTTGTCGAAGATGTCAGTAGTTATTTTTCTCGAACGCTTTTGTTGCCGTCGTATATGTATGCTTTATAAAACGAAATTGCTTGATCCCTCTTACAGCCGCAAGACTCTTTGCCGGACGTGTTCATCTGGGTAATCAGCTCCGGAAGACGAGTGGCGTACCAGAGGATACCGGGTCGCGAGCTGATTTACTCGGTGGTCGACGAGGAATGCGGCCGACATTGCGCCAAGGTGCAGACTATGTTCCTCAAAGTAAGTAAACTGAAAATATGCATCGGCTCTTTGCATATGTGTCATCTTTTATGTAGTTTAATGTATGTATGAGATTTGTCAAAATTTTTGTGGCAAAAAAATATAATTTTTAACTTGTCACGTCACTTTCATCTACGTTTAAGTCTCTCTGCAAAACGTAAGAAATATCTATATGCAATTCGTGTCTCTCACAATTACTACTGTACTATTTACATTTTTTTATGTTGCGATATATAACTTGAGGAAATTTAGAGCGCCTAAAGTTAAAATAAAAAAACATACAATTAAACTTTAAAGAAAAAAATGTTAGCATCTAATATTATGCAATTCTCGTGCCTTAAATGGAATCTACGTATAGCTTCCAGGCAAAAAGAGATTCGGACCCTCGGGCTGGGCGATCCAAACGAAATTGCAGATCTACATGTGGCTAGGGATACTGAAGCACAAGAAGTACTTCATCCAAGGTTTACCGAAGGGATACGAGGTCAGCCATGAGTTGAGGAACGTGGAGAGACCTCGCGCTTTGCCGCCCACTGTAATTCACTATGTCCAGAAGCACGTACGTATTTATATGCGATCCGGCATAGTTCGCCAAAATATATAAATGCGTAATCCTGTTATTCTAAATCGATTGTTAGAAATTTCAATTGAGGGCCCACATGTACCAAGCGAGGTCGCTGATCGGCAGTGATGCGTCTGGCCTCTCGGACCCATTTGCGAGGGTGATCTGCGGTGAGTTTTGCAAGTGCACTCAGGTGATCGACGAAACCCTCAGTCCAACGTGGGACGAGTTGCTGCTGTTCGATGACATCTTAATCTACGGCACCGCCGAGGAGATCAAGAAGGATCCACCCTCCATCGTCATCGAGTTATTCGATCAGGATAAAGTGGTAAGTCAAATCTTTATTTAATCACATCGTTATTTCTTTTGTTTCTACGGACAATTTCTGTGTATTACTTTTAAAACTTTACTTTAAAATTTATCAATTTGTTAAAAATCTATCTAATACTTGAAACAACAATCAGCAGATTTTCTTAATGCATGGCTATTTTATGTGCGATTAATGCCCGAAATTACTCAAAAATATTCAACTTGTAAATTGGTGAAAATTATGTATTTAATTTTATCTTAAGTTCAGATTTAATTTAATTAGAATTATAATGACACACGCGTAGAACGTTACTAGGAAGAATGATCGCTTTTACGATTTCGTAATCATATTCTTTTTACAGAGTCATATTGTAGCTATGGACATAACACTGCATGAGGGCTCTGCTTTGACAGTTTGTATAAAACATATTGACATTTATACGATGCCAGATATAACACGACGCACGTCACACGAAACCCGCACCGGAAATACACATAACATACATTCGGCATGGCACTCGTTATATATATATATGTGTTAGGATATAGATAAAGCAGCAAACTTGTGCAATATCAGAATTCGCGTGCCTCGAAATTTCGAAGGCTGCAAGTTTCCAAGTCGTGAAATTGCTGCGATAGTCAACGAAGAGTCACATCTACCCACACAACCGCACAACCGCAAATTACTTTTACGTAGGACTTGGTTCCCTTTACCTTACTCAGTTTCATGCTATTGTGGTAAATAGATACATCTCTACTTTCCATTGTGAAGTATGTCCAGGCGAGTCTATGTCATTATTCTACGAAAAAGAAATATATATACCGACAAGAATTCTCTAATAGTAACATCAATTTCGAAAGAATATGTAAAAATGTTTATCTATTTAAATAGATTAAATTAAAATTTGTTGAAAGAATGTATATTTATAATTTTATAATTGTTTCTTGTTAAAATCTAAATTTGCAATAATCCCTTTCTTAAATAACTACATATATCTAATATAAAAATTTTTTTAATATTCTATATATCACTTAAGTAATGTATATTTACTTTATATTACTATATTACTATATTTACGAATACTTTGACGATTCTAATACATATTCTTGTCTTAATTAGTTCAGACTGTAGAAATTACATATATATCCGTTCCCTCTCTTACAAATCCCAGATTTCACTTTGCACTTCTTCACAGTGCCCATGAATATATTTTAATAGTAAGTAAATTTAAATCTGTTAATTTAGATGATAAATGTTTCCCTTCTCACAGTTTCCTCGCATCTCCGTAGCCACACGGTCGATCAATAATATTTCTGTTCGAACACATCGAAATCTCTCTTTACGATTTCAGGGAAAATCGGAGTACATCGGTCGGGCGATTGCGCGACCTCACGTCAAACTCGCCTCCGAGTCTTACACTCCTCCACAATATCCACCGTCCTTAGAATGGTACGATGTTACCAGAGGAGCCTCGAGAGCTGGCGAGCTTCTGGCAGTCTTCGAATTGTTGGAATATCCCTCTACCAAGGATTATGGCTTTCCTACTTTGCCAGATCCCAAAGATTTCAGCTGCGGATTTCAGGCTCCGGGTTCCGGACAGGATCAAGGCCCGATTCTTCCTGTGCCCGTGGGAATTCGACCTACTTTATCGAAATACCGGTAACGTTATTGGTGTTTCGTTGTCGTTTATTAAAAAATTTCTTGTATTTTTCAATAAATTTTGTAGAAAAGTCTTCAAATAGAATTTTTAGAAAGATTTTGTTTATTAATAATTAAGATTATATATATATATATTTTTTTAAATACAATCGACGATATGTATAGTTAATTAATCCAGTATTCGGCTTTTATTCGAAGAATAACATTTCTATTTTTGTAATAAATTATTTTTATGTAACTATATGAACAGTTTAACAGTACTAAAGAATTTTAAAGGCTCAATTTTTACAGTTTGTTAGAACTTTTGCTAATAGTTTTTATCATAACTATGCATTATTTAAATAAAGAAAGACATGTTTAATTTAGGAATATATAAGAAAAAGTGAATATGTCACAAACGAATAAATTGATTGTTACAACACTTTTAATTAATAGCATTGGCTTTCAGAATCGAGGTGCTCTTTTGGGGTTTGCGGGATCTGAAGAGAATCCATCTCCTAACTGTCGACAAGCCCCGCGTGGACGTTGAATGCGCCGGTCACATTCTCTATTCGTCTGTCATAGCAAACGCGAAGAAAAACCCGAATTTCAACACGCCGATCAAATTTCTAGAATTGGAGCTTCCTGAACAGGAGCTTTATCGCCCGCCATTGACCATAAGAGCAGTGGACTGTCGGAGTTTTGGTAGATACACCCTCGTCGGTACTCACACCATCAATTCAATTCACAAGTACATGTACTACCCTTTAACTAAAAGGGCGAAAGACGCTCAAGAGAGGAAGAAGAGTTTGTATCAGTTACAGTGCACAGGTAATTGCATAATCAATCGATTAATTGCGAAACACTTTGAAACTGTTATATAACTGCGATATAAATAGAATTTTGCAAATAGAATAAATAGCGAGGGTAATACAATATAATTAAATATAACCTAAATAAATTTTATTGGAATAATAATACGATGTTAATTAAAGAATATGACGAATAATTTTAATTATGATTCAAGAAAATAATATCTTACTCTATAATAAATAGCATTGCTTATTATAACAATTTATTTAGATGTTAACTACAAAAAATTAAATTAATAATAGAGCTAAAAAATAACGTGCTATTTGCAGATTTAGCGTTTTAATTCCCAGCGTTTTAATTTCAAAACTTTATGTTTATTGCAGCTCTCGATCCATCTAAATCGAAATTCCAACAAACGTCATTACTCGAATCGATGACTGATTTGGAAGCTAACAATGGTGATACCATTATCACTCTTGGATTCGAATTGGGATGTGGTCCTACGAAGAAAGATAAAACGGAACAAAACATACGTAGGAAGCAGAGCTTAGCTAATGACAACAATATAGGTGTGTTCGCAAAAACTGCGTTTAATTTCACGTTATTAAGAGAAAAATTAGAAATTGTTAACAAATAAACTTATTATTAATTTGTATTTTTATATTAACACTTTTTGTGATCTCTTTATTAATTATCTAAATTTAAATAATATACGACATAAAGCAGATCTTTGAAACGTCGCATTTTTAGGCGATTTAGGCGCGTTAGAGGACGGAGATGGCTGCCAGGACTGGTGGACAAAGTACTTTGCCTCTGTAGAAGCGATGATCGAGGAGAACAAAGAACTGCGCAAGGAAAAATCCATATTCCAAAACCAGCCAAACGGAACGCTACCAATGCTCCTAGACGAAGCTGTTACGCAAAGTCAGTTGACCGTCTCGGGCGACAAGAATCCCGGAACTAATCCTACAAAGAGGCTGTTTGGTTTAAAGTCACCGACAAACGCGGTGAAGTTCGTCTCGAGGCTCAGTCCGAAGCACACCCAACACAAGTATAACAAGGCTGCTCTACTGAAGGTGTATCCCGGAGAGTTGGAGGCGCAATCCGAGTTCGAGCAGTTTAAGGAATGGTTGCACACTTTCGAGCTGTATCGAGGCAAGAAGACCGGCGACGAGACCGAAGACGAGTCAAGAATCGTCGGCAGCTTCAAGGGCGCATTGAAGGTCTACAAGTGGCCGCTGCCCAAGGATCTGCTGGATCACACCGTGATGGGTTTCGATCCGCAATACGGATTCTTCCAGGGTGTCCCGTCGAACGAGCCTATTCACGTTCTGGTACGGGTGTACATCGTCAAAGCTAATGACCTTCATCCCTGCGATCTTAATGGGAAAGCAGATCCCTATGTGGTCTTACAATTGGGAAGCAAGAGGATTAGCGATAAAGAGCATTATGTGTCGAAACAACTGAATCCTGTCTTCGGAAAGTATGTATTTTGTGTGCATCGCAGCAATAAACATATAATTTTTCGCTATTAGAGGGTTCCTGGCAGTACGGAGACTGAATTTAAATTTTCGGGATAGTTATGTTTCTTAATATAATTGGAATTTTGAATCTCATTAAATTATGTATTTGCTATTTTACATATAGCGGATTAAAAATTGTATTTTTGTCTCTTAACATCATGTTATTTCTTACACTGAGAAAAAAATGTTCTGGATTTTAGTAAATATTAGTTTGCATACAACTGTGACTCCATTTATTAAAATAAAGAAAATTTTCCTTTTTATTAGTATATTTTTTTCCTAGTGAATACACATATACTAATAAAAAGGAAAATTTTCTTCATTTTAGTAAATAGAGTCACAGTTGTATGCAAACTAATATTTACTAAAATCCAGAACATTTTTTTCTCAGTGTATATTTAAATAAAATTGTTTTAAAAGAATGTTTTTTAAAAAGTGAGTCTCGGTTTATAAAATATAAATTTCGCAAAGGTTCTTATTACTCATCTTTTTATTTTATTTTGTATGTCTTCTCTTAAAAGCTTTATTCTTAAAATTTAAAGCGTCGTTGTTTCTCTGCATTTTGACTAATTGTAAATTTGCGTTCAAGATGTTTCGAGATTGAGGCAACATTTCCGCAGGATTCTCTGCTTACCGTACAAGTCCTAGATTGGGACTTGGTCGGAACAGACGATATGATCGGCGAGACCAAGATCGATCTGGAAAATCGCTTCTACAGCAGACACCGAGCTACGTGCGGATTCGCGAAGAAATACGACGAGTGAGTTTGTATATATAATGAATAGCATTATATTATTTCGTGCACGGTTCAAATAAGACCCTTTCCAGTAATGAAACAAATCGTGTCACGCAATTCAGTAATCTAACAGCAGAGCTCTTATCATATCAGCAATAACCATTTATTTAAAACTAGCGAATCCACGAAGGACTTTTAACGAGGACTAATGACTACTTTTTCTTCGTAATCTCTTTCGCCTAACACGCATTTACGCTCAGATCATTTTCTTAAGAGCGTCCTATAATTTTCTACTTGCCATAATATTTTGTATGTATTATTTTCACAGTAATATATATTACTAGATTTTAAATTGTGAAAAGCAACCTATTTTATGCCTTGAAAAGTAACATATGGTACCTTTTAGACTTTAACATATATAAAAAAGATAAGAGAACCAAATGCGAGAACGCAAATAAATTTCGATGCATGAGATTGATTAAACCTTATTTCTGCTCCAGATCTGGATATAATACATGGAGAGATGCGATGAAACCGACTCAGATACTCTCGAAGCTATGCAAAGATGGTAAAATCGATGGGCCAGTGTATTCTCACGGACGCGTTACAATCGGCAGAAAAACCTTCTCCCTCTCGAACGAGGAGATGGAATATTATGTGCATACGAAGGGTATGTGAAAAGATTGAAATTGAAGAAGAAATCAATATTTCTACGTTTGAATGTATAAATTATACATTATATGTATATAGTTTTAATATATACGTATTTTGATTTATTATATATCTTATATACAAATATTATTTAAGAATTATTTCATTAAAATTTATCTAATTACAAAAGTTAGAAAATTAATAATTAATCATATAAAGAAAAAATATATGTACACATACACGAAAGTAGATACACATAAGTAGATAAATTACATAATAAATGATATGTAATAATCTGATATAATGTATTATAATTTGATTTGCGCAGCTTTTAAATATGCGTCGTTGATATAGATGCCTTTTATCACAAAAAAGATTACCGTTTTAGGAATGGAAGAACATCTCGCCTTAGCCGTTCTTCACCAATGGAACGCCTTTCCTCGAATAGGCTGTGCCCTGGTACCCGAACACGTGGAGACCCGACCGCTCTATAATCCTGAGAAACCCGGAATCGAGCAGGGTAAATTGGAAATGTGGGTGGACATGTTTCCAATGGACATGCCCTCGCCCGGACCATCCATCGATATTTCACCGAGAAAGCCCAAGAGTTATGAATTGAGAGT
Source organism: Temnothorax nylanderi (assembly GCF_030848795.1). NCBI lineage: Eukaryota > Metazoa > Arthropoda > Insecta > Hymenoptera > Formicidae > Temnothorax > Temnothorax nylanderi. The sequence continues at coordinate 460,046 of NW_027249137.1, forward strand.
TATCATATGGAATACAGACGACGTCGTCCTGGAAGACGACGCTTTCTTCACCGGCGAAAAGATGAGCGACATTTATGTAAAAGGGTAAATATAAACTCCTAAAGAAAATTAATTTTTCATCGATATTGCATACATATGCAAATGAATTTCCAAAAGCATTAGTAACTTTAATTACTATTAATGATAATGAATAAAAAATGATCGAGAGTTTCTTTCAAGTATAAAATATTTTTATCTCTTAAATATAAAATATTTTTATGTTATATTATAGTTTCACTTTTCAAGATTTGAATACTATTAAAATATAATAATTGTGTACATCACTTTAACATTGCTTAACAGATGGCTAAAGGGACCGGAGGACTGTCAATCCACCGATATTCATTATCGGTCATTGACCGGCGAAGGAAACTTTAACTGGCGCTTCATATTTCCATTCGATTATCTAGTAGCAGAAGAGAAGATCGTTATCAATCGTAAAGAAAGCTTATTTAGCTGGGACGAGACCGAATGTAAAATACCAGCACGCCTAGAATTGCAGGTAATGTCGAACATGCAACCGATGCATTTCGATCTCGTTCCGATAGATAATATAAGGATGACGCTGTTTGCAGGTCTGGGATGCAGATCATTTCTCCGCAGATGATTTCTTGGGCGCGATAACTCTCGATCTCAATCGATTTCCCCGAGGAGCAAAAAATAGTAAGCTCTGCTCATTAGGCATGTTAAAGACGGACGGCTCTGTGCCAATGGTTAACATCTTCAAACAGAAACGTATAAAAGCATGGTGGCCGTTTTACGTGAAGAAAGAGAATGAAGACATGGAGCTAACGGTAAAATATCACTACATATAAATATAAAATTTTTAATACATATACATATATAATATGTATCTTATACTATTATAACAAAAATAGCAGTCTTGTAATTTTTTAAAATAAGCACATTAAACTTATATTAGATTTTATATATTAAATTAATTATATTTTGTCATAAAATTATGCTTTATTATTTCGTACAGGGCAAGGTCGAAGCTGAGATACATTTGCTCACGAAAGAGGAGGCCGAGAAAAATCCTGCTGGTTTTTGTAGAAACGAACCCGATCCACTGGACAAGCCAAAGTGAGTATAATAAGATATAGCAATATCAATTTTTTTCTCTTGTTATGTTCAATCTACCTTTAATTTCTATATTCTTAATTTTTTTTTGCAGTCGACCAGATGCATCTTTCATGTGGTTTCTCAATCCACTGAAGTCCATCAAGTACATAGTTTGGCACAATTATAAATGGGCTATTCTGAAAGCTATAATTGCGATCGGATTGATCATACTTTTGCTCTTATTCTTTTATGCAATACCAGGTTACTCCGTAAAGAAGATCTTGGGAGCTTAAAATGCTGTTCGTCGCAATGTATAATTGTTGTTTTAGAAAACAGTTTGACAATTTAAATATATAATCGTAATGCTACATTGTTACGTTACAAAATCGTACAAAATCGACGTAAATTAGCATTTTACTGAATTAATTTCTCTAATTTGCCCATAATAATATATTGGCTTATAAAGATTAGAATTTTTTTATAGTGACAAAATAGAAATTAGTCTGTAAATGGATCTTAGTAGAATTAAAGAATATATACAGGGTGTTTCTGAGCAACTTATATAAAAAGCATAATTGAGAAATACCTTGTATAAAAGTACCAAAGCAAATGAAATATTTTTCGAGGAAATAGAAGTCGTTTATCTTGCACAATTTCGTATTAATTAGGCGAATGTTAGGGCACTAGAGATTGTTTCTTACGTACAGATATTATCGTAGATGATTTTTATGAAATGCTTTGTCCCTGAAATAGTCTTAATAATATAGCTTTCTTTTATAATTATGCAATCAGTTTATAGTGGACCAAAGTAACAAAGTAACCAGAATAATTGCAATTGTAAATAACTCATGCACACAGTGACCTTAAAAAATTATGAAAATGAGAAAAATATTAGCAACAGAGTAGTGGCTTGTGTACAAAGTAATCTATTTTTACTCGTAAAATATTCTGTGTCATAGTGACAATTGTGTTTCGCGGGCGAACACACAGGAAAATCACTCGACTAGTCCTCATTATCATCAGGTTGCTCATTATATATTAAGAAAAAAAAATATATGTGTAAAAAAGGAGTAAATAAAAATTACCTGAGTAAGATGTGATATAATAAACTATTTTATTATTCCGCAGGTAACAATGAAAACTTATTAGGTGCAAGCGGCACATCGTTTTCCTCGTTTGACGATTCCGTTGAATCATTCACTGCATCATTTGCTGCACTTCCAGAAGATTGCGTCAGTCTTTCATCGTCACTTTCTTCACCTTCAGAAGACATATTTTCAGTAGGTGTACTGAAATGATCCCCTTTATTCCTAGCTTGAATCCATCTTACAGTCTCAACATCTGCGTGATTTTCCCATTTTTCTACAAAAATATTATTTACACTGTTTTTTCATATTTCAAATATAAATTTATTTTTATACTGTTTCAAATATTTATGTTCTCTAATATATGGAGGGATAAAAGCCATAGCGGTGTAAGTCAAATTTTTTTAAAATATTGACTCGTGTACAATCTATACAATATATAAATTGCGTCTATGCATACAAGTCAATATTTTAAAAAATTTGACTTACACCACTATGGCTTTTACCCCTCCATATGATTTAAGAATTATATTTTAAATATAGTTTTCCAAATAATTTTTTTCATCAAAAAACAATAAAATTTTCGTCTGATCAGAGAGAATGAAATAATACTTTTATCAATGGTCCAATTCGGCGGGTATATGTACAAACAAATTTTTCCTTCTAATGTCATTCGTAGCAACGAATTTGCCGCTCTATATGTATCCAATCTGGCCGCTCGCGCCGTCTTAAAATCCTTTTTGATAGCCCATGCGTCGCAGATATCCATAGCGGACCACGTGTCATCATTCTCTGGATGTGGAATTTTTAACAGTTTTGGTAGATTCACTCTTTCGGCCAAAAATTGTATGACAGTATACGGTTCCCTAACTTGAGCGATCGGGAATGAACCCATTAGTATCTGTAACTCTTTGGGCACGGTCGAGGGAAAGACCAAACCAGGACAATCGCACAGACACACAGTCTTTGTGAGATAAATAGTCTGAAAGTGCTTAGTGTGACCAGGAGTGCGAGACACACTCACAACTTTCTTACCTGTGAAATAAATATATTATATATTAATGACTCGAACTCAAATGACTCTAATGTTAAGTATGGAATATAAATATTTAAAAAAATGATATTATAATACAGTTGTGTAATGGAATGGTCTTGCTTACCCATCAACGCATTCATCAAGGAAGACTTTCCAACATTCGGCGTTCCAATACACCCAATGGTTAAAACTCCATTTTTGTATTTTTCGTGTTCAAAAAAAGTGGTATCCTCCTTTTCTATTGTCACGTTATCCTTGTGATTTATGTCATCTAAATCGTATTCCAAGTGCATCTCCTCCTGAATTTTCTCATACCAGGTACTTAGGTCGACTTTATCCCCAACAATATCTTTGCAAGCTTCCAGCAATTTCTGCGCCCCTTCCGCGGCCATTCTCAATTTTCCTTTACGAGTTCTTTTCTTTAAACCTTCCTCGTTATTCGTATTATTACGGAGATTGTAAGTGGGATACGATGTAAACATTAGAATGTATAATTTTGGATATTGATTGTGAAAATACTCTTTCCAAGCCACTACCAACGCTGGAGGTGCTAGATCGACTTTGTTTAACACCAAAATCATATCTTTCTTCAGTTTCTTCGTCACATAGTCGTACAAATATGGAGGGAACATCAGAACGGGATATCTGATGTCAACGATAATCAATAGGACGTCTGACATCTCCAGAACCCTCCACAATTGTCGCCAGGTTTCCAAATTCAATTCGAAGTAACTCAAGCTAGCTAATTCCTCCATGCTATTTAAGTATTCCTAGATACAAAGAATTGTTAGTCAGCAAACACATTCGATATAAAGTTAAGATTTTGTTTAGCACTAGGTAGCAACTACATACTGTGAAATATCTTTGTTCCCTTATCTCCAATTGCTCCTTTGTCATACTGAAATCCCACGGAGGTCGCTTTGGCATGTCGATCCCAGGTGGAAAATAATTATCGGAAATCTCTTGATCCTTAAGACTCGCAGGTTCGATACTTTTAAAAGCTCGTTCCTTGCGCTTTCGCAATTTCTCGTTGGACTCTTGAAAGAATTGTAGTGCGTATCTATTCCTTGAAGATTTGCTATCTCTTGGTTGTTCGTTTATCTTCATCACTTGTCTCTTATGTTCAACATTGCTCTCATTGCTGCAGCTTTCCTCGTCATCTGAATTTACTGTTAACAAATATATATATACTTTTACAGTATTAATCTTTTACAAATAAAACAAATTGGTAATAAAACTATAAATTACAATTATATCAATATTTTAGAAATAAACGCTAAGCTGTGTGAGGCACCAAATTCTTAAATAAAATTTTATTAATTAACCCCGCAACTGTACACTCTTTTCCAGCACCCACTAACGGTATATGTGGGTCATTTGCATCCGCGGCATATTAAACAGCCCAAAACTTTACCAAAAATTCTGAAAAAATTCATAGGTGTTCCTTGAGATCTTAACTACAAGTTTAAACTATAAGTTTATCTAAACTATAAGTTTAAACAAACGCGCTAGGTAAACAAACCTCTGGAAAAATATCACATAGTCAAAATGCCGAGGACACAAACGACCCACATGTACGGTTGCAGAGTTAAATTAGTAACTTTTACATTAAACGCATTGATACGTACCAACCAAGGTCCGTTGCCGCTGCTTTTTAGCCTGCATCTGCTGCCTTTTGGCTTTTCCGCTAAACGGAGTTTTTCGCCTTCCTTGAGGCATGTTTCCGCAGTTCCAATCCCGTTACTTCTTTCAACCACTTATCACAAATTTCAAGTGTCGTACGAAAATCGTAAATTATTTATAAAGATTACGATCTTTAATTTCACGAGACGAGAATTTGCATGATGCCGAACAGCTGGTCGTTTAACCACTTTAACCATCGAGACTGTTCCAGACTATTCTGGACGAGACCACGCGCACAACTGTTTGTCGAACGAAATTAACCGGACGAAGTGACGGCGTGAAACGTGAGAAATTAGGAAATTTGAAGAAATCGTGACGAGATCATCGCGCTGAACAACGTTGCTCGAAGTTGTTGCACAAACAGTGCTGCTTGCTGTTACTGCTGTTAGGTTAGGACGTTAGGTTCGTTATCGTGGGACATGATACGATATACGACGCCCACCACCACTTAACGCGAGATGTCGCTACTTCGTCCGTTTCGTGCGGCTTCGGAAAGCGAAGTGAGCCGAGCACTAAGCAGTAAGTAAAAAACATCTATTATAATATAAGTAAACAGCACTTTATAAATGTAAATAATGAATTAAATTTATATTAATTTTTACACTTATATTTATAGATAATTTATACTTTTTATACATAAATATGACAATAATCTATAAAATTAATAATAATCTTCGGAAAACTCATTGTCCTAAAAGTTGTAAGAAATGAATACTTTCGAACGAAAAATATACGTAATTATAATAATATAAATATACATTGTCCTAAGATGTAAAAAATGATAATGGTGTGTTACGTTTTCCTAAGATTATAAGATGTAAAAAATGTAAAAAATAATTGAAATGTAAAAAATTAAAAAAAATGTTACAAGAAAAATGGACATATATAAGGTGAAGTCATTGAAAAGTTGATATATACTTTACGAGATATTTCATATATTATAATAAAAATGCCATATGACAAAATTTGACATATCAGAAAATTCTTAATAAAAGAGAAAAAATGCAATAAAATGCAATAATTATATAATAATAAATTCAATTTTTTTTAAGTTCTAAAGTCTGTCAGTAACTTTTCGGAAATATTACAAATGCAATGTTGTGTGTGAAACATTCAAAAATATAACGCGTGCAATGTTAACGTAATAATAGTTTTATCATGTATCAGAAATGTTTCTAAACCATTACATCTGCAATATTTCTTTTGCAATATTGAAATTCACTACCTGCAATTCAATTTTTCATTACCTACGCAAAAATATTTTAAATGCAATGTTGCGTTTGATATGTTACAGAAATATTATTCGTACAAAGTGAAGGTAATATTACTTTTATAATGTTTCAGAAATATTTCCGAAATATTGCATCTGCTACATTTTTCTTTGCAATATTACAGAAACTTACAAATATTGTAAACAACTTTCTGAAAGATTTCAGAAATATTGTTAATGCAATATTATAAAAGACATGATGCAGGTACATTTCTGAAATATTTCAGATGCATAGTTACAAATGAAATGTTAATGAAATATTTCTGCACTTTTTCCGAATATTGCAATATTTCAGCAACATAATATACCGAGTAGGATAGTAATCATTATTATTTCTTTGCTAGGAAGATACACAAAATTATAAAAATTTGCTTAATAAACATTTAAAATACGAAAAAAGAGTTTACACTTGTTACTGGAAAAAATTATAATAAAAACTATAAACTAACGTTATATGAATTTTACACAAAATAAACGAACAATTTTGTGTAAAAAGTCAATACATATTAAATTTATTCGTAATATATCCTTCCTTTTGTGTTGTGTTATATATATAAGGTGAATAATTACTCGTCATTAACGTCGGATTGGTCTCTCTTTTGTTTGCGTAAGTCGGGATGCATGCTCGTTGACAAATTTCTATCCGTAACATTGCAGCCCATTGACCTTAAAAATTGGTCGTTCTATATTAATACAATGATGAAACAAGAAAAAATTAGTCGGTGTTTAAAAGAAAGTTATGTATACTAAAAAAACTATGTAGATAAATCATCATTCTTAGATTTAAATAGTCATCAAATTTCATCAATGCATAATTCAATATTCGTATTATAGTAATTAGTTTTAAGGTCTTGTTATACGTTAAGATAATTTCTCAAATTTATTGTTATTGTAGTCAATTAAATGAATTGTTTATTGTTATTGTTGTGTAGAGAAACATAATGCTGTGTAAAATAAATTGCATTATATAATATTAAAAGCAAATTGAATAATTACTCACAGCACTTTTTTGTTCTCTTTGTTAATTGTTCAAGTGATGCCTATAGTTCCTTGAATGGAGGTAATGTCCGGGTCTCTGTTTCTGACATAACGGAACTGAAATCCGCGATAGATATTAATTTAATTATAATAGCATTTAAAATGTTACGGTAGTGTACATTAAATTGTTAAAGAAAAATATTATTTTTGTGCTGTGATTGAATAGTATATAGAACACATAAAGTAATTATTTAAAATACTGTAGTTATAAGTTATTTTTCGCAAAAAGTTAATATTTTGATAGTAGAATATCATTGTGTAATATAAGAGCAATGAATAATTACTCGTCGAGTGCGCCTCTGTCACTTTTCGTTTGTTCAGATGATGGAGCAGATAAGTCCGATGATTCTTGACTTTGACGTTCTACAGTGGCAAACACTTCATCAACCACTGACTTTAGAATGCTTTGTACAAGTCTGCATTAAAACGTAATGTAATTAAAAATAGAAACGAAAGAATATATATACTCTTTAAAATATCACAATGTTGCAAATTATCTTTGTGCAGGAAAGTCAAAATTTAACTGAGATATCATTACATTGACATACGATATAAGCAATATGATGAATAATTACGTATAAATTGCGGCTATGCTTTTTTTCTTTGGCACAGGTGACGAAACAGGCAATCCAGGTAATTCTTTACTTTGACATTCTGCAACCATGTTATAACTCATTGAACTTGAAGTTCCCGGCCTGTATTAAAATGAGGTGTAATCAGAAACAAAGTTATTTTAAATATTATCGTTGTAAATTATCGTTGTTAAAAAAAGTCAATATTTAAATAGTGAGATGTTATTATATTTTGTTATAAAGAAAACGAATAATTACTCATCAAATGCGTCTGTGTCTATTCTCGTTCGTTTTGGTAATGGAATGGACGAGTCAAGTGACTTTTTATGTTGTAAAACTCTCTCTACACGTCTGCATTAAAATGTGATTTGATCAAAAATAGAAACAAAACAGTATTTTTTTTTAAATATCGCAGTTGTAAATTACCTCCGTGAAGAAAGGTTTAAATTTAACTAATAAGATGTCATTACATTGCATGATAAAAGTAAAACAAATAATTACTTATAAATTGTGACTGCCCCATCTTCTACATGTTTAGTTGATTCATCAGGCAATCCAGGTGATTTTTTACTTTGACGTTCTGCACTAGGATACTTTTCATCATTCCCTGATATTGAAATGCTTAGTCTGCATTAAAATGTGATATGATCAAAAATAAAGAAGGAAGAATACTCTTTTTTAAATATTAAATAATCTTTGTGTAGAAAAATTAAAATTTAACTAGTGAGATATCATTACATTATAGATATAAGCAAAACAAATAATTACTCATGAATTGTGATTGCTTTTTCTTCCTCCTTTCTTCCTTTTCGTTTTCTTCCTTTTGTCAATCCAGGTGGTTTTTTACTCTGAGGGATATCTTTTTTTATAGTAGGATCCGTAACATAGCCCGTTGAACTTGAAGTGCTTGGTTTGGAATTTGAAGTGCTTGGTCTGCATTAAAATGTGTAAATAAAAATTAAAAAAATAATTATTTTTAAATATTACAATTATTTATACATTACAATTATTTTTAAATATTGCACTTTTAAATTTTAATTGTATTTTTAAATATTACAATTACTTGATGCTATTATGTACTCATAGGTGGTAAACCGTAATAGAGGGAATATTTATACGAAAGAAAGGTTTAGAGGGAAAGAGGGAAAGTGATAGGGAGAGAACGTTTTATATCTCGAATTTCTATAATATTATAATTTCAAATAAATAAACATCTTAAATAAACAGAATAATAAATTTCTTTCGCTAGTATATAGAATAACAATTAAAGTAATTTAAATCGACCGTGACTGGCAATATATAACGTCTTTCCGATGTGAACATTGAAAAACTGTGAGCCAACTTGGTTTGTCGGATTCACACAGAACTTTTTTGGATCCATCATCGAGACATTATTAATTTCGACATTATTAATTTATATACTGCCAGTCACGGTCGATTTAAATTACTTTAATTGTTATCTTAAATAAAGTTATGATTTTTTCATACGTATATAGTTTATAAAGGAGGCTGCCTTGATATGAGTATGTGTTTTAGACATAAGTCAGATACAATCACAAATCAGGATGGTCGAACACGCCAAAATGTTTTGACGAAAGATTGTAGAATAAGTTAGAATAAGTTAGTTTGTTGTTATATATGTATGCAATGATAATTTCAACAATAACAAATAAAGACATCAATATCATTGTGTAATATAAGAGCAATGAATAATTACTCGTTAAGTGCGCCTCTGTCACTTTTCGTTTGTTCAGATGATGGAGCAGATAAGTCCGATGATTCTTGACTTTGACGTTCTACAGTGGCAAACACTTCATCAACCACTGACTTTAGAATGCTTTGTACAAGTCTGCATTAAAACGTAATGTAATTAAAAATAGAAACGAAAGAATACTTCACTACACTACACTATCATTTGCGAAAATATACGGCGATTATGCAAATATTATATAGAATCAATGATTGTTGATTAATAGGAATTTCTGTTAATTATTGATAACCTATGTAACAAAAAGTAAATGGCAAATTTGAGCTGTGATATATAAATTTTGTTAAATAAGCCTATTTCATATTTATCTATATAAGTACTTAACGTTTTATAGGATAACTCCGGTATTTACGCCGCGCGGGGATTTATGTATCAGAACTCAGAAAAAATAGAAGGAATAAAGATATTTGCTCGCAATCACTCTGTTATGTGCTTTTATGCCATATTCGTATTGTGTTGTAATTTCAATTCTTTACTGTTAATATTAACGAAACCGTCGTGAGTTGAATCGATTTCTCAATGTAGTAAGTAGCGCGATTATATATTACGACCTACGTAAAATGATTACTGTAGTGAATGTAAAAGCTTTAATGGTTATTTCATGATACATAAGTGTAGAGGGATGGTAAAGGATGGAATACAACAAAATACAAGTGCATAGCTCTTGTATCCTTTGTTTATCTTGATATCTTGCATATCCCTTCTGTTTGGGATATACGGCATTTTTAGCATGCGGGATTTATGCCATAATACAAACACTGCAAAAATCGAAATTTCCTATATATGTGTTCTTTTTCCTTCTTTTTCTTTGGATCGTATAAATTAAGTTTTCCATAGGTGCGGCGTATGTACCGGAGTTACCTTATACTTGACTCGAATTTCTGCGATACTAATATCAGACAAATAAATAGCTAATCTAAGTTGCTGAAAACGTCTATGATAGATGAAAAACCTGAAATATTACCGATTAAATTTTTTTCAAATTATATGCAAAATAATTGTAAAATTATAATTATTACGATTGGAAAGACATATTCATGATCGGAATTGCAAATAATTATTACATGTATGCCATATGATAAAAGACTTCTTCGCTCAATTTTATTTAACTGTTGTTTGTTTTATTATTACAATTATTTTATAACCCTTGGTATTTTAATAAGTTGTTGAATGTGTACTTACTCACGACTCTGAATTTTTTTGCATTTCTGTGTCTCTTTATGATTACGTAACGTGCCGTCGGTTATAAAATAACAAAATGTTTTATTACAATGTTTACATTTTGCTTTACTGTTTTCTAACTCCGTATAATGAGTCCTTAGCTCGTCAGGTAGTGGGCGATTGAAAGTTTTATTATGTTCTATCTTTAAGTGCGATCTTAATAATAGTAGAATAGAATTTCTAGAGCAGGTTAACTGAATTTCTCTATTTTTACATTTCTCATCCTTGCACATTGCCTGCCCAGATCCCTTTTTATCGAAATAATCCCATTCATTGCCATAGTCATATAGCCGTTTCCTGTAATTCCATTGTAACCGTTCTGTATTATAAAGTGTCTGATACTAAGTGTGATACAGAAATTGTTTGCAAAAATTCTTTCAAGCAAAGTGTGGTTTATTTATTACAAATATATAATTAGAATTTGTCTAACTAACGGATCATACAGCTGTCTCTTTCTTTATTCCATCAATAATATTAAACTTATGCTGAAACTCACTCAGCGCTTACGCATGACAATTTAAAATAATGAAGTCAGGTAGTCAAAAAGTAAAAATTAAAATTAGTTTAATTTTTAAAACGTTTTTTTAATATCATATTTTTTGACTTATTTGACTATATTTGACTCGAACTTCTGCAATACTAATATCAAACAAATAAATACCTAATCTAAATTACCGAATTGTATACCTACGTCTATGATAGATAGAAACGTCTATGATAGAAAAACGTGAATATTATCGATTGAAATTTTTTCAAATTATTGCAAATTATTGCATTATATGCAAAATAATTGTAAAATTATAGTTATTACGATTGGAAACATGATCGGAATCGCGAATAACTATATACAGGGTGTCCCATGACTTGAGGTCCAAACATTAAGGGCGTGTTATTGGAGTCATTTAAAGTTGAAATTGTTTAATAAACATATCTCGGTAAATGCTTTCTAACTGCAGAACTACAACCATTGAAAGTTGATGTGAATATTTGAAAAAGGAAAAAAGAAATACATTTAATTTAACTTGTTTATTTACAAATGGATTACGAATTCTGTTCAAAATTATCTCCTGCAGATTTAATGTCTTTTTTCTTTCCTTTTTCAAATATTTACATCAACTTTCAATGATTGTAGTTCTGTTAGGAAGCATTTACTGACATATGTTTATTCAATAATTTCAACTCCAAATGAATTAAATAATACGCTCTTAATGTATGGACCTCAAATCATGGGACACCCTCTATGGCTGGATTCGGGGAGCGCGCTATTAGCGCCATTTGCTTATTCTATCCTTGTTTTACATCTGATGAGCGATAAAGATAGAATTATGCAATAGCGCTAATAGTGCACTCCCCAAACGCAGCTTATATGTATTACATGTACGCCATAATAAAGGACTTTTTAATTAGACTTAATTTTATTTAGCTGTTGATTGTTTTTATTATTACAGTTATTTTATAACCCTTGGTATTTTAATAAGTTGTTGAATGTGTACTTACTCAGATCGATTCCGAATATCTTTGCATTTCCGTGTGTTTTTATGTTTATCTAATGAGGATTCGTTTAGAAAATAACAAAATCTTTTATTACAATGTTTACATTGTGCTTTACTGTTTCCTAACTCCGTATAATTAGTCCTTAGTTCGTCAGGTAGTTGGCGATTGAAAGTTGTATTATGTTCTTTTTTTAAGTGCGATCTTAAGCTTTTTCGAAAATTATTCCTACAAACAAAAGTCGTTTTACCAATCTTCCCACGAAGTTCCTTCGATGACTGAAATACTTCTTCACAATCCTTATCCATGCAAATTGCCTGCAATGGTTCCTCATTTTTATCGAAATAATTCCATTCATCGCCATAGTCATATGGCTGTTCCCTGTAATTCCATTGTAACCGTTCTGTATTATAAAGTGTTTGATACTAAATGTGATATAGAAATCGCTTCAACAAGCGCTTGCAAAAATTCTTTCAAGGGTCGAAGAGAAAAGTGTGGTTTATTTATTAGAATGTATGTAAACATTGATTTGAATTTGTCCAATTAATAGCAAATTCGAATGGATGCACTCAATGCGCACTGGTGCATATTAAAACATTGTACAGTTGTATGTACACTGATTTAACCTCTAATCTCTAAATTATATAATTCAAATATCTCAACTGATAAAATCTTCAATACATATTTTACCTAAATAGGTGTGCACATTACTAAATTGTTAAACAAAATTATTTTTTTTGTGGTTTTATAATTAAAAACTAGAAAAGTTAGAGTAGTTGTTTGAAATATTGCAGTTATAAAATGTTCTTGTACAAAAAAATCAATATTTGACTAGTACACACAGAAAAATACATACTACCTGCAAGTAAATATTACTTTTGTCCTAAATATTTAATAAGCTTATATATCCGCAAATCTACCATAAAGTCATCACAAGCATCACATTTACTTAAAACATATTTTAGATCTTAGTAAGTCTAGTACTTTAAAGAAGAATATTTAATTAATACAAAAATTCGGTTTACTTATACTATATAGAGTTTACGGAAGAGAAGCATATATACTTAAATATATAATATTCTTGAAAAAAGAATAGATTGTTGTTTTGAACACAAAATGATGAGCTTTTCTACATAAGATTTATGCGTGCCAAGTATATCTTAAAACTATTTATGAGAAAATATTCTTTGTTGAAGAAAACTATTACTTAAAAATAAAATAAAATAAGTAATTGCTTTCCTTGGCTGCAGAATGATACTTTTCTGTATGCAGATATCATTACATTATATGATAAGCAGAACGAATAATTTACTCATCAACTGCGGCTGCTTCTTCACTTGTTTCCTCACATGTCTCTTCAGGCAAATTTATTAGATCCTGATTTTGACGTTCAGCAATGGGATCCATAACGTAACTCGTTGAGCTTGAAGTGCCAGGCCTGCATTAAAATGTGATATAAATATAAATAAAAGAAAAGAATCATTATTTTTAGATATTAGAATTGTGCGCATTACTTTATGCTATTATTATGTACTTATAGATTGTGATCCGTAATGGAGTAAAGATTTGTGTAAGAAAGAGAGTTAGAGGAAGAGAGAGAAAGTGATAGGAAGAAAATATTTTATATCTCGAATGTCTGCAATACTAATTTTAAACAAGTAAACATCTTAAATAAATTTATGAATTTTTACGTATATAATAGTTTATAAAAGAGGCTGCCTTGATTTGAGTACGTGTTTTGGAAATAAGTTAGATACAGTCACGATTCAGGACGGTCGAAAACGACGGAATGTTTTTACGAAAGATTGTAGAATAAGTTAGTTTGTTGTTACCACGGTTGTTACATGTGCATAAATAATCTCAAGAGTAAGAAACAGAGCATCAATATGACTGTACGGTCGTTTACAAAGATCAACGGTGTATATTCAAATATTACATAGAAACTTTTATTACTTTTAATCATTTATAATATTTATATAATAAGTGACAGATTTTAGTTGTCGTATATAGATTTTAGTAAACAAGCTTATTTAATTTGAATACCGATAAGAACTAAACATTTTATATATTTGAATCGAATTTCTACAGTAGGTATTGATGTCAAACATAAATACCTAATCTAAATTTTTGAATTGTATATGTCTGTGATAGATGAGAAAATGTGATTTTAATCGATTAAATTTTTTTTCAAATTATGTGCAAAATAATTGTAAAATTATATTTATTACGATTCGAAAGGCACATTTATGAGAGAATTTTTAAATTGTAAACAACTATGTAAATAATTATAAGTGCCTTGATAAAAGCCTTTTTTGCTCAATTTTCTTTGGCTGTTGAATGTTTTATTATTTTTTAACCCCATAGTATTTTATTAAGTTCTTAAATGTGTACTTACTCGTGTTGATTCATGGTTAGTCTGGAAACTGTAAATTATGTGTTCTATTTAAATGATATTGTAAATGCCGATCTAAAAACCACACAGTCCCATAAATAGGAGTTTATTTTACCACATTAAATTATTACATTTTGTCTTACATCCTAATATCTCCGAGTACTATAGCCGCAGACTGTCAGATAATGGGCGATGTTTTTTGAGAATTGTGGTATATGTCTCATTAAGTGTCTTATTAAATCTTTTATAAATTTACTTGAGGCGGATAACCGAATTTTATTTCTAGAAGTCTTGAACTTTAACGTCGATTCTTGGAAATGATCCCACTTGCTGCCGTTTCGATAATTTCTAACCGTCCTGTGTTACAGAACGTTTGACACTATATGTGGTACAGAAATTATCTCAACAAGCGTTTGTGCAAAATTTATCGGAAAGGGAGGGGGAATTCGTCGAAGAGAGGGAGAGAGAGAGAGAGAGAGAGAGAGAGAGAGAGAGAGAGAGAGAGAGAGAGAGAGAGAGAGAGAGAGAGAGAGAGAGAGAGAGAGAGAGAGAGAGAGAGAGAGAGAAGTATGGCTTATTTATTAGAATGTTTATAAACATGGATATATATATATATGTGTATAATTTGAATTTTTCTAACACAGATCATAGAGACACGGTAATGCCTCGCGCCAAGTTTATTGGAATGCGACGATGTGCGGAACTGCGGGAAGACGCCTGTGGCTCTATTACGCGAGACACTTAAATAATTGGAGGTCATGTTTTCATATTTCAGCAACGACTGACATATGACATAACATGAACATGAATCGATTAAGTTCTAACTAGTCTGAATTAAGAGCTGATGTTCAAATTATATAAAAAATAATATAAAGAATAATAATGTAATAAATCATTATTATTATTATACTAATTTATACAACTGTTTTCTTTTATAAATTAATATATGTTAGGTAAAATAGATAGGTTTAACTAACTCACAACTGCAAATTAGCGCTAGTCTTTGGTATAAAATATTTTGTATGGCATGATACTTGGCGTTTCTTTTTTACTTTTATTAAAAAGTTAATTTTGCACGGTTATATTTTATATAGCAAATTTAAGCACGTTAGAAATGCGTATAGTATAAAATATACCAAGATGATATATTTAAAATGTGCCAGCATATGTGTTTAAAATAAAATATAATAATCTAAATAAGAAAGTAACATTTTAATATTCCGTTTCTTCTAGCATCAAAATCCTTTTTGATAGCCCATGCGTCGCAGACATCCATAGCGGACCACGTGTCATCATTCTCTGGATGTGGAATTTTTAACAGTTTTGGTAGATTCACTCTTTCGGCCAAAAATTGTATGACACTATACGGTTCCCTAACTTGAGCGATCGGGAATGAACCCATTAGTATCTGTAACTCTTTGGGCACGGTCGAGGGAAAGACCAAACCAGGACAATCGCACAGACACACAGTCTTTGTGAGATAAATAGTCTGAAAGTGCTTAGTGTGACCAGGAGTGCGAGACACACTCACAACTTTCTTACCTGTGAAATAAATATATTATATATTAATGACTCGAACTCAAATGACTCTAATGTTAAGTATGGAATATAAATATTTAAAAAAATGATATTATAATACAGTTGTGTAATGGAATGGTCTTGCTTACCCATCAACGCATTCATCAAGGAAGATTTTCCAACATTCGGCGTTCCAATACACCCAATGGTTAAAACTCCATTTTTGTATTTTTCGTGTTCAAAATAAGTGGTATCCTCCTTTTCTATTGTCACGTTATCCTTGTGATTTATGTCATCTAAATCGTATTCCAAGTGCATCTCCTCCTGAATTTTCTCATACCAGGTACTTAGGTCGACTTTATCCCCAACAATATCTTTGCAAGCTTCCAGCAATATCTGCGCCCCTTCCGCGGCCATTCTCAATTTTCCTTTACGAGTTCTTTTCTTTAAACCTTCCTCGTTATTCGTATTATTACGGAGATTGTAAGTGGGATACGATGTAAACATTAGAATGTATAATTTTGGATATTGATTGTGAAAATACTCTTTCCAATCCACTACCAACGCTGGAGGTGCTAGATCGACTTTGTTTAACACCAAAATCATATCTTTCTTCAGTTTCTTCGTCACATAGTCGTACAAGTACGGAGGGAACATCAGAACGGGATATCTGATGTCAACGATAATCAATAGGACGTCTGACATCTCTAGAACCCTCCACAATTGTCGCCAGGTTTCCAAATTCAATTCGAAGTAACTCAAGCTAGCTAATTCCTCCATGCTATTTAAGTATTCCTAGATACAAATAATTGTTAGTCAGCAAACACGTTCGATATAAAGCTAAGATTTTGTTTAACGCTAGGTAGCAACTACATACTGTGAAATATCTCTGTTCCCTTATCTCCAATTGCTCCTTTGTCATACTGAAATCCCACGGAGGTCGCTTTGGCATGTCGATCCCAGGTGGAAAATAATTATCGGAAATCTCTTGATCCTTAAGACTCGCAGGTTCGATACTTTTAAAAGCTCGTTCCTTGCGCTTTCGCAATTTCTCGTTGGACTCTTGAAAGAATTGTAGTGCGTATCTATTCCTTGAAGATTTGCTATCTTTTGGTTGTTCGTTTATCTTCATCACTTGTCTCTTATGTTTAACATTGCTCTCATTGCTGCAGCTTTCCTCGTCATCTGAATTTACTGTTAACAAATATATATACCTTTACAGTATTAATCTTTTACAAATAAAACAAATTGGTAATAAAACAATAAATTACAATTATATCAATATTTTAGATATAATGCTAAGCTGTGCGAGGCACCGAATTCTTAAATGAAATTTTATTAATTAACCCCGCAACTGTACACTCTTTTCTAGCACCCACTAACGGTGTATGTGGGTCGTTTGCATCCGCGTCATATTAAACAACCCAAAACTTTACCAAAAATTCATAGGTGTTCCTTGAGATCTTAACTACAAGTTTAAACTATAAGTTTATCTAAACTATAAGTTTAAACGAACGCGCTAGGTAAACAAACCTCTGGAAAATATCACATAGTCAAAATGCCGAGGACGCAAACGTGTCCCACATGTACGGTTGCAGAGTTAAATTAGTAACTTTTACATTAAACGCATTGATACGTACCAACCAAGGTCCGTTGCCGCTGCTTTTTAGCCTGCATCTGCTGCCTTTTGGCTTTTCCGCTAAACGGAGTTTTTCGCCTTCCTTGAGGCATGTTTCCGCAGTTCCAATCCCGTTACTTCTTTCAACCACTTATCACAGATTTCAAGTGTCGTACGAAAATCGTAAATTATTTATAAAGATTACGATCTTTAATTTCACGAGACGAGAATTTGCATGATGCCGTACAGCTGATCGTTTAACCACTTTTTTACACTTATATTTATAGATAATTTATACTTTTTATACATAAATATGACAATAATCTATAAACTTAATAATAATCTTTGGAAAACTCATTGTCCTAAAAGTTGTAAGAAATGAATACTTTCGAACGAAAAATATACGTAATTATATAAATATACATTGTCCTAAGATGTAAAAAATGATAATGGTGTGTTACGTTTTCCTAAGATTCTAAGATGTAAAAAATGTAAAAAATAATTGAAATGTAAAAAATTAAAAAAAAATGTTACAAGAAAAATGGACATATATAAGGTAAAGTCATTGAAAAGTTGATATATACTTTACGAGATATTTCATATATTATAATAAAAATGCCATATGACAAAATTTGACATATCAGAAAATTCTTAATAAAAGAGAAAAAATACAATAAAATGCAATAATTATATAATAATAAATTCAATTTTTTATAAGTTCTAAAGTCTGTCAGTAACTTTTCGGAAATATTACAAATGCAATGTTGTGTGTGAAACATTCAAAAATATAACGCGTGCAATGTTAACGTAATAATAGTTTTATCATGTATCAGAAATGTTTCTAAACCATTACATCTGCAATATTTCTTTTGCAATATTGAAATTCACTACCTGCAATTCAATTTTTCATTACCTACGCAAAAATATTTTAAATGCAATGTTGCGTTTGATATGTTACAGACATATTATTCGTACAAAGTGAAGGTAATATTACTTTTATAATGTTTCAGAAATATTTCCGAAATATTACATCTGCTACATTTTTTTTTGCAATATTACAGAAACTTACAAATATTGTAAACAACTTTCTGAAAGATTTCAGAAATATTGTTAATGCAATATTATAAAAGACATGATGCAGGTACATTTCTGAAATATTTCAGATGCATAGTTACAAATGAAATGTTAATGAAATATTTCTGCACCTTTTCCGAATATTACAATATTTCAGCAACATAATATACCGAGTAGGATAGTAATCATTATTATTTCTTTGCTAGGAAGATACACAAAATTATAAAAATTTGCTTAATAAACATTTGAAATACGAAAAAAGAGTTTACACTTGTTACTGGAAAAAATTATAATAAAAACTATAAACTAACGTTATATGAATTTTACACAAAATAAACGAACAATTTTGTGTAAAAAGTCAAAACATATTAAATTTATTCGTAATATATCCTTCCTTTTGTGTTGTGTTATATATGTAAGGTGAATAATTACTCATCATTAACGTCGGATTGGTCTCTCTTTTGTTTGCGTAAGTCGGGATGCATGCTCGTTGACAAATTTCTATCCGTAACATTGCAGCCCATTGACCTTAAAAATTGGTCGTTCTATATTAATACTATGATGAAACAAGAAAAAATTAGTCGGTGTTTAAAAGAAAGTTATGTATACTAAAAAAACTATGTAGATAAATCATTATTCTTAGATTTAAATAGTCATCAAATTTTATCAATGCATAATTCAATATTCGTATTATAGTAATTAGTTTTAAGGTTTTCTTATACGTTAAGATAATTTCTCAAATTTATTGTTATTGTAGTCAATTAAATGAATTCTAATTGTTTATTGTTATTGTTGTGTAGAGAAACATAATGCTGTGTAAAATAAATTGCATTATATAATATTAAAAGCAAATTGAATAATTACTCACAGCACTTTTTTGTTCTCTTTGTTAATTGTTCAAGTGATGCCTATAGTTCCTTGAATGGAGGTAATGTCCGGGTCTCTGTTTCTGACATAACGGAACTGAAATCCGCGATAAATATTAATTTAATTATAATAGCATTTAAAATGTTACAGTAGTGTACATTAAATTGTTAAAGAAAAATATTTTTGTGCTGTGATTGAATAGTATATAGAACAGATAAAAAAAATTATTTAAAATACTCTAGTTATAAGTTATTTTTCGCAAAAAGTTAATATTTTGATAGTAGAATATCATTGTGTAATATAAGAGCAATGAATAATTACTCGTCAAGTGCGCCTCTGTCACTTTTCGTTTGTTCAGATGATGGAGCAGATAAGTCCGATGATTCTTGACTTTGACGTTCTACAGTGGCAAAAACTTCATCAACCACTGAGTTTAGAATGCTTTTTACAAATCTGCATTAAAACGTAATGTAATTAAAAATAGAAACGAAAGAATATATATACTCTTTAAAATATCACAATGTTGCAAATTATCTTTGGGCAGGAAAGTCAAAATTTAACTGAGATATCATTACATTGACATACGATATAAGCAATATGATGAATAATTACGTATAAATTGCGGCTACGACTTTTTTCTTTGACAAAGGTGACGAAACAGGCAATTCAGGTAATTTTTTACTTTGACATTCTGCAACCATGTTATAACCCATTGAACTTGAAGTTCCCGGCCTGTATTAAAATGAGGTGTAATCAGAAACAAAATTATTTTAAATATTATCGTTGTAAATTATCGTTGTTAAAAAAAGTCAGTATTTAAATAGTGAGATGTTATTATATTTTGTTATAAAGAAAACGAATACTTACTCATCAAATGCGTCTGTGTCTATTCTCGTTCGTTCTGGTAATGGAATGGACGAGTCAAGTGACTTTTTATGTTGTAAAACGCTCTCTACACGTCTGCATTAAAATGTGATGTGATCAAAAATAGAAACAAAACAGTTATTTTTTTTAAATATAGCAGTTGTAAATTACTTCCGTGAAGAAAGGTTAAAATTTAACTAATAAGATGTCATTACATTGCATGATAAAAGCAAAACAAATAATTACTTATAAATTGCGACTGCCTTATCTTCTATATGTTCAGTTGATTCATCAGGCAATCCAGGTGATTTTTGACTTTGATTTTTGACTTCTGCACTAGGAGACTTTTCATCATTCCCTGATATTGAAATGCTTAGTCTGCATTAAAATGTGATATGATCAAAAATAGAGAAGAAAGAATACTCTTTTTTAAATATTAAATAATCTTTGTGTAGAAAAATTAAAATTTAACTAGTGAGATATCATTACATTATAGATATAAGCAAAACAAATAATTACTCATGAATTGTGATTGCTTTTTCTTCCTTCTTTCTTCCTTTTCCTTTTTTTCCTTTTGTCAATCCAGGTGGTTTTTTACTCTGAGGGATATCTTTTTTTATAGTAGGATCCGTAACATATCCCGTTGAACTTGAAGTGCTTGGTTTGGAATTTGAAGTGCTTGGTCTGCATTAAAATGTGTAAATAAAAATTAAAAAAATTATTATTTTTAAATATTACAATTATTTATACATTACAATTATTTTTAAATATTGCACTTTTAAATTTTAATTGTATTTTTTAATATTACAATTACTTGATGCTATTATGTACTTATAGGCGGTAAACCGTGAATGGAGGGAATATTTGTACGAAAAGAAAGGAAAGAGAGAAAGTGATAGGGAGAGAATGTTTTATATATCTCGAATTTCTGTAATATTATAATTTCAAATAAATAAACATCTTAAATAAAGTTATGATTTTTTATACGTATGTAGTTTATAAAGGAGGCTGCCTTGATATGAGTATGTGTTTTATACATAAGTCAGATACAATCACAAATCAGGATGGTCGAACACGCCAAAATGTTTTGACGAAAGATTGTAGAATAAGTTAGAATAAGTTAGTTTGTTGTTATATATGTATGCAATGATAATTTCAAGAATAATAAACAAAGACATCAATATCAATGTGTAATATAAGAGCAATGAATAATTACTCGTCAAGTGCGCCTCTGTCACTTTTCGTTTGTTCAGATGATGGAGCAGATAAGTCCGATGATTCTTGACTTTGACGTTCTACAGTGGCAAACACTTCATCAACCACTGACTTTAGAATGCTTTGTACAAGTCTGCATTAAAACGTAATGTAATTAAAAATAGAAACGAAAGAATACTTCACTACACTACACTATCATTTGCGAAAATATACGGCGATTATGCAAATATTATATAGAATCAATGATTGTTGATTTATAGGAATTTCTGTTAATTATTGATAACCTATGTAACAAAAAGTAAATGGCAAATTTGAGCTGTGATATATAAATTTTGTTAAATAAGCCTATTTCACATATTTATCTATATAAGTACTTAACGTTTTATAGGATTACTCCGGTATTTACGCCGCGCGGGGATTTATGTATCAGAACTCAGAAAAAATAGAAGGAATAAAGATATTTGCTCGCAATCACTCTGTTATGTGCTTTTATGCCATATTCGTATTGTGTTGTAATTTCAATTCTTTACTGTTAATATTAACGAAACCGTCGTGAGTTGAATCGATTTCTCAATGTAGTAAGTAGCGCGATTATATATTACGACCTACGTAAAATGATTACTGTAGTGAATGTAAAAGCTTTAATGGTTATTTCATGATACATAAGTGTAGAGGGATGGTAAAGGATGGAATACAACAAAATACAAGTGCATAGCTCTTGTATCCTTTGTTTATCTTGATATCTTGCATATCCCTTCTGTTTGGGATATACGGCATTTTTAGCATGCGGGATTTATGCCATAATACAAACACTGCAAAAATCGAAATTTCCTATATATGTGTTCTTTTTCCTTCTTTTTCTTTGGATCGTATAAATTAAGTTTTCCATAGGTGCGGCGTATGTACCGGAGTTACCTTATACTTGACTCGAATTTCTGCGATACTAATATCAGACAAATAAATAGCTAATCTAAGTTGCTGAAAACGTCTATGATAGATGAAAAACCTGAAATATTACCGATTAAATTTTTTTCAAATTATATGCAAAATAATTGTAAAATTATAATTATTACGATTGGAAAGACATATTCATGATCGGAATTGCAAATAATTATTACATGTATGCCATATGATAAAAGACTTCTTCGCTCAATTTTATTTAACTGTTGTTTGTTTTATTATTACAATTATTTTATAACCCTTGGTATTTTAATAAGTTGTTGAATGTGTACTTACTCACGACTCTGAATTTTTTTGCATTTCTGTGTCTCTTTATGATTACGTAACGTGCCGTCGGCTATAAAATAACAAAATGTTTTATTACAATGTTTACATTTTGCTTTACTGTTTTCTAACTCTATATATTGAATCTTTAGTTTATCAGATAGTGGACGATTGAAAGTTGTATTATGTTTTTTCTTTAAGTGCGATCTTAAACGTTGTAGAAAATTTGTCTTCGGCTGAAGTTCTTTTTTACAATCCTTATCTCTGCATATTGCCTGCAAAGGTCCCTTTTTAACGAAATAATTCCATTCATTGCCATAGTTATATGGTTTCCTGTAATTCCGTTGTAACCGTTCTGTATTATAAAGTGTCTGATACTAAATGTGATACAGAAATTGTTTGCAAAAATTCTTTCAAGCAAAGTGTGGTTTATTTATTACAAAGTATATAAAAACTGAATATATAATTTGAATTTGTCTAACTAACAGATCATTCAGCTGTCTCTTTCTTTATCCCATCAATAATATTATTTAAAATAATGAAGTCAGGTAGTCAAAAAGTAAAAATTAAAATTAGTTTAATTTTTAAAACGTTCTTTTAATATCATATTTTTTGACTTATTTGACTATATTTGACTCGAACTTTTGCAATACTAATATCAAACAAATAAATACCTAATCTAAATTACCAAATTGTATACCTACGTCTATGATAGATAGAAACGTCTGTGATAGATAAACGTGAATATTATCAATTAAAATTTTTTCAAATTATTGCAAATTATTGCATTATATGCAAAACAATTGTAAAATTATAGTTATTACGTTTGGAAACATGATCGGAATTGCGAATAACTATACAGGGTGCCCATGACTTGAGGTCCAAACATTAAGGGCGTGTTATTGGAGTCATTTAAAGTTGAAATTGTTTAATAAACATATGTCGGTAAATGCTTCCTAACTGCAGAACTACAACCATTGAAAGTTGATGTGAATATTTAAAAAAGGAAAGAAGAAAGATATTTAATTTAACTTGTTTATTTACAAATGAATTACGAATTCTGTTAAAAATTATCTCCTGCAGATTTAATGTCTTTTTTCTTTCCTTTTCCAAATATTTACATCAACTTTCAATGATTGTAGTTCTGTTAGGAAGCATTTACTGACATATGTTTATTAAACAATTTCAACTCTAAATGAATTGAATAATACGCTCTTAATGTACCTATGGACTTTAAATCATGGGACACCCTCTATGTATTACATGTACGCCATAATGAAATACTTTTTAATTAGACTTAATTTTATTTAGCTGTTGATTGTTTTATTATTACAGTTATTTTATAACCCTTGGTATTTTAATAAGTTGTTGAATGTGTACTTACTCAGATCGATCCTGAATATCTTTGCATTTCTCTGCCTTTTTATGACAACGTAACGTGCTTTCATTTAGAAAATAACAAAATGTTTTATTACAATGTTTACATTTTGCTTTACTTTTTTCTAACTCCATATAATGAATCTTTTGTTTATCAGATAGTGGGCGATTGAAAATTGTATCATGGTTATTCTTTAAGTGCGATCTTAAAGATTGTCGAAGAGGATTGTGTTCCTTCGATGAAAATACTTTTGTACAATCGTCTATCTGGCAAATTGCCCGCAATGGTTTTTTTTTCTTTTCGAAATAATTCCATTCATCGCCATAGTCATATGGCTGTTCCCTGTAATTCCATTGTAACCGTTCTGTATTATAAAGTGTTTGATACTAAATGTGATATAGAAATCGCTTCAACAAGCGCTTGCAAAAATTCTTTCAAGGGTCAAAGAGAAAAGTGTGGTTTATTTATTAGAATGTATGTGAACATTGATTTGAATTTGTACAACTAATAGCAAATTCAAATGGATGCACTCAATGCGCACTGGTGCATATTAAAACATTGTACAGTTGTATGTACACTGATTTAACCTCTAATCTCTAAATTATAAAATTCAAATATCTTAACTGATAAAATCTTCAATTCATATTTTACCTAAATAGGTGTGCACATTACTAAATTGTTAAACAAAATTATTATTTTTGTGGTTTTATAATTAAAAACTAGAAAAGTGTTAGAGTAGCTATTTGAAATATTGCAGTTATAAAATATTCTTGTACAAAAAAATCAATATTTAACTAGTACACACAGAAAAGTACATACTACCTGCAAGTAAATATTACTTTTGTCCTAAATATTTAATAAGCTTATATATCCGCAAATCTACCATAAAGTCATCACAAGCATCACAGTAACTTAAAACATATTTTAGATCTTAGTAAGTCTAGTACTTTAAAGAAGAATATTTAATTAATACAAAAATTCGGTTTACTTATACATAGAGTTTACGGAAGAGAAGCATATATACTTAAATATATAATATTCTTGAAAAAAGAATAGATTGTTGTTTTGAACACAAAATGATGAGCTTTTCTATATAAGATTTATGCGTGCCAAGTATATCTTAAAACTATTTATGAGAAAATATTCTTTGTTGAAGAAAACTATTACTTAAAAATAAAATAAAATAAGTAATTGCTTTCCTTGGCTGCAGAATGATACTTTTCTGTATGCAGATATCATTACATTATATGATAAGCAGAACGAATAATTTACTCATCAACTGCGGCTGCTTCTTCACTTGTTTCCTCACATGCCTCTTCAGGCAAATTTATTAGATCCTGATTTTGACGTTCAGCAATGGGATCCATAACGTAATTCGTTGAGCTTGAAGTGCCAGGCCTGCATTAAAATGTGATATAAATATAAATAAAAGAAAAGAATCATTATTTTTAGATATTAGAATTGTGCGCATTACTTTATGCTATTATTATGTACTTATAGATTGTGATCCGTAATGGAGTAAAGATTTGTGTAAGAAAGAGAGTTAGAGGAAGAGAGAGAAAGTGATAGGAAGAAAATATTTTATATCTCGAATGTCTGCAATACTAATTTTAAACAAGTAAACATCTTAAATAAATTTATGAATTTTTACGTATATAATAGTTTATAAAAGAGGCTGCCTTGATTTGAGTACGTGTTTTGGAAATAAGTTAGATACAGTCACGATTCAGAACGGTCGAAAACGACGGAATGTTTTTACGAAAGATTGTAGAATAAGTTAGTTTGTTGTTACCACGGTTGTTACATGTGCAATAATAATCTCAAGAGTAAGAAACAGAGCATCAATATGACTGTACGGTCGTTTACAAAGATCAACGGTGTATATTCAAATATTACATAGAAACTTTTATTACTTTTAATCATTTATAATATTTATATAATAAGTGACAGATTTTAGTTGTCGTATATAGATTTTAGTAAACAAGCTTATTTAATTTGAATACCGATAAGAACTAAACATTTTATATATTTGAATCGAATTTCTACAGTAGGTATTGATGTCAAACATAAATACCTAATCTAAATTTTTGAATTGTATATGTCTGTGATAGATGAGAAAATGTGATTTTAATCGATTAAATTTTTTTTCAAATTATGTGCAAAATAATTGTAAAATTATATTTATTACGATTCAAAAGGCACATTTATGAGAGAATTTTTAAATTGTAAACAACTATGTAAATAATTATAAGTGTCTTGATAAAAGCCTTTTTTGCTCAATTTTCTTTGGCTGTTGAATGTTTTATTATTTTTTAACCCCATAGTATTTTATTAAGTTCTTAAATGTGTACTTACTCGTGTTGATTCATGGTTAGTCCGGAAACTGTAAATTATGTGTTCTATTTAAATGATATTGTAAATGCCGATCTAAAAACCACACAGTCCCATAAATAGGAGTATATTTTACCACATTAAATTATTACATTTTGTCTTACATCCTAATATCTCCGAGTACTATAGCCGCAGACTGTCAGGTAATGGGCGATGTTTTTTGCGAAATGTTGGTATGTCTCATTAAGTGTCTTATTAAATCTTTTATCAATTTACTTGAGGCGGATAACCGAATTTGATTTCTAGAAGTCTTGAACTTTAACGTCGATTCTTCGAAATGATCCCACTTGCTGCCGTTTCGGTAATTTCTAACCGTCCTGTGTTACGGAACGTCTGACACTATATGTGGTACAGAAATTATCTCAACAAGCATTTGTGCGAAATTCATCGGAAAGGGGGGGGGGAAATTCGTCGAAGAGAGGGAGAGAGAGAGAGAAGTATGGCTTACTTATTAGAATGTTTGTAAACACGGATATATATATGTGTATAATTTGAATTTGTCTAACACAGATCATACAGCTGTATCTTTCTTTATTTCATCAATAATTTTGAACTTGTGCTCAAACGCAGCGCATGACAATTTAAAATAGTGAAGTCAGGTAGTCAAAAAGTAAAAAAAAAAATGAGTGAACCTTTGAAACGTTCTCCTATAAAATTATATTTTTCGACTTGTATGTATTCTTTTCTCTTGAAAAAAAGAATATGTAGAGATATGATTAGAAATGTATAGATATGATTTTCAAGAGACACGGTTATGCCTCGTGCCAAGTTTATTGGAATGCGACGCTGTGCGGAACTGCGGGAAGACGCCTGTGGCTCTATTACGTGAGACACTTAAATAATTGGAGGTCATGTTTTCATATTTCAGCAACGACTGACATATGACATAACATGAACATGAATCGATTGAGTTCTAACTAGTCTGAATTAAGAGCTGATGTTCAAATTTTATGAAAAATAATATAAAGAATAATAATGTAATAAATCATTATTATTATTATACTAATTTATACAACTGTTTTCTTTTATAAATTAATATATGTTAGGTAAAATAGATATATTTGATCAAATTGTAATATAAAGACCCTCGAAATTCAAAATAGATATATTTGACTAACTCACAACTGCAAATTAGCGCTATAGTCTTTGATATGAAATCTTTTGTATGGCGCATGTACTTGGCGTTTCTTTTTTACTTTTATTAAAAAGTTAATTTTGCACGGTTATATTTTATATAGCAAATTTAAGCATGTTAGAAATGCGTATAGAACAAAATGTACAAAGAAAATATATTTAAAATGTGCTAGCATATGTGTTTAAAATAAGATATAATAATCTAAATAAGAAAGTAACATTTTTATATTCCGTTTCTTCTAGCATCGTTGTCGAAGTAGTTGTATAATGATCTTTTGCATACTGTAATAGAATACATTTCCATTTAATTTCAAAATTTATTTAATTTTCAAGTACGTCAAGAAGGGCAAGATAGATATAAGCCTAGGATGATTCTCGCGATTGGCGGCGTTAGTTATAGCTACAGCTCGGAAAAGAAAGAGATATTGTATGTCTGCACTCTTCTATCGCCCGAAGCTGGCCGAAGTGCCGGCGTCATTTAATGCCTTCTCACCTTAGAACGTATATACATGTTTTAAGCTTCTCACCCATAGACTTATTGTTAGGGCCATGGCACATAGAAAAACTTAAGCAGTAAGCAAATTGACCAATGGCTATCTTAAGTTTTCGAGAATACTTAATTGACTGTCATTGATTAATTTGCTTGCTGCTTAAATTTTTCTATGTGTCACTGCCTATATACATATATGATATACAACCATACGACCACAGACTTGCCTACGTTTCATATCTTCACAATGCCTCGTTGTACAGTGAAACGCGCTGCCATCGCTTAAATGGCAATAAAGTGAGATCGCGATGGTATAAGATGAGGAAAGAGAGAGACACACAGTAAGTCATTCGTCGCTGTTTTACCAACTCTTCGGGAATCCAAACGACAAGTATAATACTCAGGTCAGCCCAATGAACATAATTTCTCAAATCGAGAGATATAACGTCTTAAAGACGTCATTAAGACGTTGTCTGGAAACTTAACTGCTCATAATCCGTTTGGATTGACGCAAAGTTGGTAAAACAGCGACGAACGAATTATTCTGTGTTTCTCTCTTCCCTCATCTCTTACTATCGGAATCTTACTTCATATTTCGATTGTCTGCCATTTAGGCGATGGCGGCGCGTTTCATGTCCATTACAGTCCATTACATATCAGACAAAAGCCGACTGGCAGTCTATGGTTATATAGTCAAAAATACGTCTATGGTGCCCAGGTTCATCCAGGTTGTCTCTCCCTTTCTGTCGCCGCGCGCCAATCATATTCAACCGCGCTAAGGGCATAAGGTACTACCAGTTGGACGTCTCCCCACCCTTCCTCCGGCCGCGCTGCCCTTGGCAACTCATGTCGTCATAAGCAACCAAAGCAACTTCTTGTCGTCTCCTCTCGCTCCGAATTGCTCCGAACTCCGACTCCGAGCTACAGCTACGCTTCTGTTGGCGTATGATGATGCGCGACGCTGACATCGTAACGGAGTCGACCAGAATGGACTGGGATAAAGTCATCGATACCTTGAACTGCAAGCTGGAGCTCTCCCGACTTAACGGCGAGATAAAGGGCATGAAATGTGAAAAGGATCTAATATCTCGTTTGTTGCGCAATCCGGAGCTCGTGTGAGTACGATCGCGTAGGCAATGTGTCTCTCTCAGGGAGAGCCCTTCATATAATATCGCGGTCTTTAAAATAATCATTTTATTAAATTCTGGCGAGATAATGAAGAGCTCATTACTAATGCGTTCTTCTGAAATAAATATTCACTCGTTCTACATTCCCTATTTTTAATTAACAGTAATATATTTATTATATTATATACAGAATGTTAAGAGAAGGTGATTTTTAGACGTATGTAGTACTCGTGGAAACAAGCCGAAAAGTTTTAATAAGCGTTACTCCAAATACCATTTATTTCCCAGTTATAAAGCATTCAATTCTCTGTTCGTTTCACGCATATGCATTGTATAACGTGTTTACACGCGACCACTCATACACTCGTCCTTCATGAGCTTCTAAGGTTGACGAATAATGAACGTTGTCGAACTTTTGGAAGATATTCCTCTTCTACGTAGATAACAAATGCAGTTCGATCACACGACGGTGTCCCTGTGTATTTCCTCATGATTATTAAACAACATTTAAACAAACAATTGTTTTCAAGAAAAGTGAATAGGACGCGTTTAGTTGCATGGTTACCTTGCTCACTGGATTTACTCCATTTATTTATGGAAACATTTGAAGAGCATGGTGTATGTCACATCAGTTGACACATTGGATGAACTGATACGGAAAATTGAAAACTTGTTAACAAATACGAATTAAATCTGAAATTTTTGAACGTGTTCGATCTTCAATAAAAAAGTATGCCGAATTGTATTGAAATGAACGGAGGAGCACATCGAATATTTGCTACAGAAAATGCTTTATAACTCGGAAATAAATGGTTTTCGGAGTAACAGTTGCTAAGACTTTTTGATTTGTTTTCACGAGTACTACATACTCCTAAAATTTGGTACCACCATTTTTCAACACCCTGTATATGTTTGTCTATTAGAGTGTAAGTTAAATTTTAGGAATAAACAAAATAAACAAAATTGTTTATTTTAATTAAAATGTGCGCTGGAGTGTATTGTATGGTCTTATTTGGGATGCAGGCAATTAGTGTCCGCGTGGCTGAATGTTCTCTACGACATAAGAGATAAGAGAAAACGGCAGAAGGACTTGGAAATATCAACAGCTTTCAAGTTGTCCGGGAACAAGGAGTTTCAATCGAAAAAGTATGCTGCATCACTGGAATTGTATACGAAAAGTGCGTTGTACGCTCCCTCAAATAGTGTAGATTTGTCAATAGCGATCGCAAATAGATCAGCCTCCCTATTCTATCTGGACAGGTGGCAGGTAAATTGAGGAGTTTTAGTATATAAACTATATTATAATACTTTTTTTTACAATTATTTAATTATTTCTATTTTTTATAATTTATTTTGTTGATAATAACAAGTTTAATGTTATAAAATTATTACTCTATTTATAAGTAAATCTATTATTTGCATGATAACGCAAAAAGGATTGCATCAACGATATCAAATTGGCGATTAAATTAGGCTATCCTGAGAATTTACGTTACAAACTACATCTGCGTGCAGCTCAGTGTTATCTAAAATTAGGTAATAGAGGATCAGCTGTTGAAACTGTTTTGCAAATGCATAACATACTGAATCAGCGTAATATGCCGAATGAAAAGAAAGGTAGGTATTCACTTTGTATATTTAAGTTGGAGGAAAAAATTGTTCATTTGTAGACGTCTTTCTCGTATTTCTCACATAATCAAGAATTATTGAAATTTTTAGAGCGATTACGGAGACAAATGAAAGACATAACATCGAGAATATCATGCATGGAAGATAATGCGGACAATACCGCAGATACTACGGAATTTCCCTCACAGCCCGAAGTCGCATATGGCGAAAATCCGAATTTTCGGTCTGCATCGGCGGCGATAGAAGTGAAATATGCTCCAGAAAAAGGGAGATACGTGGTAGCTAATAGAGATATCAAAAGGGGTCAGATTCTATTCGTTGAAAAGGCATTCGCTTTTGTCCCATTGCCTCACGTTAAAACTTATATTTGTTACAATTGTTGTCGCTCATGCGGCGATACTCCTGTACCGTAAGTTTCTATATTTCTTGTGCTTTGAGAAATCGCAAAATACATCATACATGTATATAATATGTTATATGTAAAATATGTTAAATTTTACACAGATGTACGGAGTGTGTCGACAGTGCGTATTGCAATATTGATTGTTGGGATGAAGCACGCTCGTCTTGCCATCGTTGGGAATGTCTTGGCAATCAAATGGGCCTTTGGTCGCACATTGGAATAGCATATCTGGCTGTAAGAACGTTGTTCAAGTGTACAGCTGCAACTGAGGATAACAGACTTAATGAAGTGCAAGACCTAGTGACTAATTTTTCGAAACTCCAACCATGCGACGTTATTTCGTATGGAATCGTAAGTGTAATAATTTTCACGCGAAAATAAGATATGTGACGTATGTGTACATAGAGAATTTTTCGTAAAACTAAATTTATCGCATTATCCTAATTACTTCTTTCTTTCAGACGGCAATTATGCTTACGCTGTATCTGTCAAAACATACAGATTTTTTTAAAGTTGTCAATCTTAAAAAATGCTTAGCATCAAAGTTCTGTAACGATCTCAATTGTGACCTCGCGACAAAGGGGGATGAACGATTGTATGTAAGTTCTCTACTGTTGAGAAATATATTACAGCTTATTTCTAATGGGCATGCTATCACAAAGATAAACGCGATAGCGGATAATAATAAAAATAAACTCCTTATTCAACAACAAGATAGAATAGCTACAGCGATTTATCCCTCTGCAAGTATGATGAATCATTCTTGTGATCCTAATATAATTAATAGGTAATATATATAGATATTTTGATTATGAGAAATGAGACACAGTTGTTCATTGCTTATATAAATGTACATAGAAAATAAATATTTCTATATATATATATATTTCAATGGCACTAACGCTATTATTCTTTAGCTTTTTAGGGCAGACTTTAATAACTAAAGCCACACGGGATATTGCGACGGGTGAAGAAGTTTTCAATTGTTATGGTATGTTAAATGTTGATAATAAATTAACAAATCATTATATTTTATTGATTTAGTTTCTTTGTTTTTATCTCACTTTCGATATTATGCGACAGGCGCTGATTTTAGAAGAATGTTGAGAAGGGAAAGACAGGAAAAAATGGAAGGTCAATACTGCTTTAAGTGCACTTGTACAGCATGCACTATACCAGAATATGAAGATATTTTGGTAAACTATTGATTATTTTTTGATATTTACAATGTTGTACATTATCATATTTTGTTTGTACGTGTGTAGATATATAATATATGCACATACATAAATATACGCTTATTCTTTTGCAGAAAAAATTTTCTGCGATGAAGTGTCCTGAATGTAGTGGACCGTTGAGTGATAACTGCCACTCTTCCATGTACTGTATAGATTGCGGAGCGGCAGTATATGAAAATACTTATGACTTTACATTGAGACAGGCCCAACACCACTTTGCCAAAGCAGAAATTTGCATAGAGGAGGAAAAGTACGAGGAGGCGTTAATTAAACTGAAAGAATGTTTGCTTCTTAGAAAGGACGCATTATACAAGTATCACGAGGACATTGCCGCTACTATGGATCTCATGGCAAAGGTGTACGCTATTATGGGTTTGTATCAATGATGCGAATATATGTGGGATGACAATCGGTATCGAATCTGATATTCGATTTTAAGTCAATCGTTCTTGTACAGAGCTATGCGTCATCCCAATAACCATTGTTATTGTTTTCTGACTTTAGGACAATGGTTGAATTCGATTTCGTATCTCGAACACAGTATCGTGGCCATTGAAGAAAGATACGGCTCTTGGAGCATCGAAGTCTGCAATGAAATAAATAAATTAACGGATATATGCCTGCAATATTTGCAAGAAGAATCTAATACATCATCAAAATTTTACAAGTAAATATCGAATTTTTGTCGTTTAGATTATACTGAACTATAATTACGTCCGTTTGTCGTTTATTGCAATGTATTATGTATTTGTTACAGAAACGTGTTGAAGAAAACACGACGATATTTAAATCGTGGTCAAGAAATTATAGATCTTACCTACGGTCCATGGAACGAGGTTTACCGTGAAATTGCCGTGAAAAAGGAGATTCTTTCCTCTATTTTAAAAAATTTTAACGTCTGATATTTGTGTGAACAATCTGTAATGTTTAACAGATAAATGAATAAAAAAATATTGGAAAGCGCGTTTGCGCGCCTTTCCATATATTTCTTGAATGTATAAAGAGCAATTGTATCATTCACTTTTTTATTGTATACATTTCTCTTGTGTATTTTTAATATGTTATTTATAATCTATTTATCAAATAAGGATGATCAAGTAACTGTGTCTTTTAAGACATCATATAAAATCATACATATGATTATATACATATTTTATAAATTTTATTTATGATACTGGACTATATAATTGGAATTTGATTAAAAAATGTTTTTAGTATTATAAAATGCGCAAATAATTTTTTTTACCTTTATTAAGACGCTATGTTTTTCAAAAAGACAGTCTAAATTTTACTTGTTTAATTTCATATGTGTAACGTATTAACATCAGTATCATATATAATCTTTGCGTTCAATTTTCTTCATCATCGTTTTCACTTGAATTATGGTGCGAACAATCAAACACTCTGCATAATTATTTTCCTGCATGGCAATATGAGATAAGAAGTTTGACATACAGACCTCTTAATTGGATCGTTGACAGGTAACTTATTATTACATAATTATTAAAAATGCTGCGGCCAGATGTTGTCGAAAAATGTTGTTGCATCTCGCGGAGGAGTCTGGCAATCAGTTGTAAAATTTGCACGTTGAAAAATATCAGTGGCTAACCCTTCAAATTACTTTTTTTGGTTAAATGTAAAATTAATTTAAATTTCTGCCTAGTTAATTTCAACGTTTCTGCCTAATTAATTAAACAATTGATATTATGTCTTTGAAATTGGAGCTCAGTAAACACGTACCGAGCATCAGTTACATAACAGTATAAACAATATAAGACGTTATATTGTATTGTTGAATGAGAAATTATAACATAGATGTAATGTAATTGGTGCTCGATGTTTACTGGGAAATACATATAAATGTTTTTTTAAAGGATTTGCAAATCTATCTTGTAAGTCTCTATCTTGAAAATATAATTATATTCTATTATATAATTTTATATTACATATTATATTTCTAATTATATTCTCTAGGGGAAAGGAAATAAAAATATCTCAATATTTATTTTCTAGGAAGTTGAATTCGAATTGTTTTTGTTCTCGGATTCTGAAGATATATCTGCAATATGATTCTTGTCTGTCTAAGGAAATGCAAAGGACGGCGTCCGCTGTCGGATTTCCATTGTGAAGAGGCTTTTACTTGGATTGTTAAACATTAGAATTATTAATGGCTGTATCCACTCTGTGGGACACTTGCTTTTACACTTATGAATCTTATGATACTGTCTCACGACAGAATTGTTTCGTCTGGTTTTTTCCCCCGCTTTTATGAATATTTTTAACCAGAGTATCGCCACGCATATTTGATGCCTTATTATTCTAATACATTAACTTGGACTACACGCGTGTAAAAAAAGTCATCATAAATTATTTAAACACGTTATTTAAACGAGCTTGTATTATCGCCGCTGAATGGTCGGCTACATCCTATTCTATTAAAATCTTATGCATGTTAACATAATCGCTCATATAGCGCATATCCTTTAAATATGTCATTAATATTCATTGTCACAGCGCCGCCGTTATTTTTGCCGCGCGTATATGCAATACTAATTAAAACAATTCGCCATTCGGGAACTTTAATTTTACTGTACAGCCAGTGGTATATGTATACATGGTATATAGTTGCCCCCGAGTATGGGCCGACTTCATTAAAAAAACATCGAAGCGCATTCTCCCCGCGCTGCCGGGGCGGCTTCATTTGCAAATGGCCCCACCGGGGCTGCGTCACACCGTGTAAAATAAAGCACGACACCTCCGCTAATATGCAATACGTCGCGAATGAATAAACTGGCCGATAACTTGACACCGGAACGAAGAAATTCTCCATTAGTATGCCGTGTCTGTGTGAGAGAAATTCCTTATGCATCCGCGGACAATCCCGCGAACACGAAAATTGCATAAAACATAATTTTCCCTTAGTATTAATGCGCGCCAGGATGGAAACGATAATTGAATTTTTGCGCTGCCGGAAGCGTCGTTATTAGTCTGAATTGTGTAACACAATTTGCAAGGAAACCGACAGTTTCTATCACCGGCGCCGTCTAATTTTATTTAGCGTCCCGGAAGCGTTCGCTGCGAAGTATAACAGAAATTTTCTATACGCAAGGAGGATGGGGAAAGGGACAAAATTATCCTACATTTAAGTAAGACGCAAGATTGAAGAATATTCCCTTCTCTCTCGTTATCATCTATTTATTTAATTTTTGCCCGAGAAAGTACATCGTGGAAGTAAAATAACTCACTTAAGAGCAATTAAATAAATAATAACGAGAGAGAAGGGAAGTTCTTCAATCTTGGGTCTCACTTAAACGTAGGATAATTGAACCTTTCATTGAATTTGTCTGCGTGTTTTATTTGTGTTGAAATGAAGCGAGAAAAAGTTCGTTTTGGCAAGTGATCGCGTTAAATATATTATATTTAATTTCATATTACGTTTGACATGTTTCTGCGTATAATTACGTGATGTTACAGGAATCAAACGAAGTTTAAACTAGACGTTAAAGTAAAATGAAGAAAATTTATGCGGTAGTTCTGAGAGAGAAAAATTAAGCAAAAATCACAAGACTAACAATATTCCCAAGATATCGTATTCCTACGGTGACTATATTTTCTGGGGGAAAGTAAAGGACAAATCTGAAAATTTTAGGGCTTTGCTCCAACATGTCTCCAAACCAGTTTGTAACTGTCGGAGTCTAAGTATTACGAAATGTTCTTGCGTAGTATACCAAAATGAGATATGCACAGTTTTCTTATAGTTTGAAACTAATTCGTGTTGGAACAAACCCTTAAATTTGGAATAATAAAAAATAAATAATTTTAATTTAAAAAATTAAAAAAATTTAATTAACAAAAAACAAAACAAATTATATATTGGGGTAGATATATACCGAGATAACAAATATCGTCCTTTTTTTTGCAGAAAGTTACATTTGTCGGTTGCTTCCTAAAAATTCTCATGTTAGTACGGCATTAAACATAGGAACGCTAAGTAGAAAAGAATTTCCTGTAATATTGTAAAAATAAAGGACGAAATTGAGTTTTGAAAAAATTAATCAGTCTAAAGAACAGCTACTTAAAATAAAGGACGTATGGTCACCGTAATTATTAGACGCTTTGAAAGTCCTCAAAAAGAATCTCGGAGAAACTACATAATGGAGACATTATTATTTCTTCGCCGGTTGATTACCAGGATGCCGAATAAATCACGGTACAGCGACAGGACATAATTTTTCGTTACCGTCGCGAGACACACGTGTCTCGCTCTTAAAAGACGAGCGGTTTTACATCCTTGCGATTCCTATCGTCTCCGCGATACTCGGACGAATGCGCACGTGTGTGCGGTATTCGCGTCGCTCGGATACCTGCGGCGTTCTTTGGAATCCGGTATTCCACGCTCGGATTCGCCCCGTTATTACCGGTACCGGTAATTTCCGCGGAGCGTATGCACCGAGACTCGATGAGAAATTCATAACGACACGGCGGATGCACGTCATCGTGTGTACACATATACGATACGTGCCGTATTTATATCGCGTGCAAAAATGAAGCACTCGCTCGCCGTCGCCGTCGGAGAACTGCTATCGATATTAAACTAACCGGAACAGCTGCTTCGGCCTTCCTATAAAACGTCGCGCAGCGTGTGCGCAATCCTCCGCCTCCTTTGCAGGACGAAGAGTACCTACTCGGAAGACCCGGGATTTCATATCGGGTTCGCTCAGCGAGATATACTGTGCTGGCAAGAGGCACTTGGACTTCGATTTGTCCACTTTATCGCTATTTGAGAAGGGCATCTGTTTTGTATTAGCCACTGATGATTAGGAGTAGGATACAAAATAGGAATTATTTATGTATCTCTTGGAATCAGAGTTATCTTATGCGAAGAAGTTCGTGAGGATTAAATCAAAATGATGTGATTAACACACATATAGATATACATATAAATAAATATTCTTTTGCATATAATTTTGAAATGTATATTTAATCGTTTTTGTGTAACGATTTTCTTAGAATTATAGATGAACATAATAGTATAAAGAAATAAAAAAATTGCTTATTATTAATTGTACGAAAGTTAAATGTATGATTTAAATATTTAATTTTACTTATTTTGCAAATAATAATTCAAAAATATAATTCTCTATATACATTTAAATAATAAGATAGATTTTCTAAGAATTTAATTAGGTCATTAATTAATTTTAGTCAGAATTCAATAGATTAGAAAATTAAACGGTTTTTGAATTTATTGTTAGATGGACTTCGACGTATGTAATTATCTCGAAGCTTAATTGCATACTGAAGTTAGACATTCGGTCAAGTACCAGTGATTAATCGAGTTGGCCCTTCAATTCTCAGGTCATTAACCGAACACTAATCCGCGCTCGGATTATGCTAGTACGCTTTACGCGTTCTAGTGGAACCATTTGCGAAACCACTCTGCAGGAATAGAACTGGCGACTAAGAACCCCCGCGTCATCTTATCCCGGCGAGGTTTTTATCCCGACGAGAAGATCGAAGAATGTCGCTGACTGTACAAGAGATGATAAAGGAGATATTTTATATCTTCGATAAAAAAAAAGTCGCACTTTCGTTGCTTATTTCAATGCTCCTGCAAAGTGAACCTTCCTTCGCATTTGTTCGAATAAATGCGGAAGACTCGAAATTGTCGAAATGTCGGGGGTGATAATCTAGTCAGTCGTTATTTCCTGTCAAACGGTTCCGCACATGTGCGTCCCGCGTTCACAACACGACCGCACACGCACGGCTAATCCGCGCGAAATAATAAATTTTTAACCCGTTTTCTTCCTCCGTTCGGTCGGGCCGGAGACGTGTCAACCGACGCTAATTTACGGGCACGTAATCCCGCTAGATTGGTGGGATTTATCGTCAGGCAGGCACATAAATTTCGCGGCGAGCGATTATGCGGACTTATCTTCCTGCTGGATTCGCGAGTCGTGAAGCGCCGCTAAACGCGCAAATTTTATTCTCTTATGGAACCCACGCAACAATTCCACTTACACGTAGATCGTATCATGAGTATTTATTCATGTATTATAAATAAAATTAGCATAAAGGACGCTTAAAAAGGAGCTATTAATTTCTCAAAATCTGACAAAAAATAACTCTCGCAAAAAAAGAGATGCTGCGTAATGACTGCTCTGTTTGTCATGAGGCAATTTCTTCGGTTTGTTCATTAATAGATTAAACAATCAGGATTGTTTATCTATTAAGTATTGAAAAGATGTCGAAATTAAAAAAACCAGAACCCTCTCGATAATTTGAATTTCGAAATAATATACCGACTTCACGCACACGTGAACTGTGTACACGAATTATAATCAATAAACCATGCAGCCATTCGTTCAACTGTATTCGTTTTGTTTGGACGAAACAAGTTGTATTCGTATTTCGTGTGTACAAAACAATCATACTAACTATCGGAATATATGTATATTGGGGTAATTAATAAAAGTAATTTTTCTAAAATAAAGATTATTTTTACAGGACCATTACGGAAACAATGTCGAATTAAATTTGATGGCTATCAAGTATTCTGTACATTTAAAAAGTGCAAATTACAATAAATTACAATAACGAATCTAAATCAATACAACAATGGCATGATAATTCTATAATAGAGATTAATTATAGCTGGAATACATTTCGTGCAGACCTATATAAATATGTTTGTATAAATCAGGATTCTCTATGACGCTGTGCAGACTGCCTCATGGTTATACTTGTCACAGTTAGCGACGACAGAAAACGTTTATAAGCAAACGCTTTGAAATACGAACAAAGCGAACGCTTTTTAGCAAAAAGAAAAAGATTATTTTACGCGGAACACAGATCCCTGCATAATGTTCTTACTTTAAAACGAAAATTCGGCTTTACGTCTCCCACACTAACGTGCATTTGCATCACTTTTATTCGTACGCCCCATTTGCATTTCAGTCATTACAGTTTTTGCATATCACCGCGAAAATTTTCCAGAACTGCGCAGAATAATAAAAAAAAAATCTGATAAATCCATTCTCTTGTCACGGAGAAATCAGGATGAGGGGAGGATATTTTGACTAGTAATATTACAGCGTATGTAGATTAAATTAATAAATTAACAAGAAGCAAAATCAGATCTGTATCTTTGAAACATATATTAAATCGGTCGAGTCGTGATATATGAATATGGTAATTCTTCTGCCAATGGCAACATCCGCCGTTAATACCCTCGTCCCTTGGACACGTGGTGTGGAGGAAGAGAGAGTGCACAAGGGTGAGGTAGGCTTGAAACGAGATAATTGTTTGTCGGATGGTCGCGCGAACTTAACGAGAACGTTCAAGCGAAATGGCACTTCCGCTTTTGCCGGAAACCGGTGTAATACCATTTGCGAGTCGTTCGATCCCGCCGCCGCGGCATATAAGAGCTCGTCCGTTCGAGAAAACAATCGCAGTTACGAAACAACTCGCTGTCTAAATCACCGAAAGCGCCGAAAGCTCATTTAACCAGCATACAATTACAATGCGTGACGCGCGTTTGCCGTGCAACAAAGTTCCCCGATCGCTCGCTCTGATAACATATCTTAATACATGTCTCGCGGAAATTGGAAGGTTGTATACAAAGTGGAAATGTCAAATTAGTTTTTAAATTATGAGAAAGTGGAAGCAAAGAGAGATATATTTTCAAATTTTTCTTCAAAACTGATAAAAAAAGATTGAATTTTTATTTTATTAATTAAGAATAGATTCTTCTCTCAAAAATAAATTGCTAAGCATTGCTAAGTATTAAAAATTTTAAAAAATTATGGACTTTGCATGGTATTGAAGTTAAAAATAGATTAAAATAATATCTCTTAATATATTAAAATAATACCGTATCGCGGACATTACAAATATAATTTGCAATTTGATTTATTTATTCGATTGACGGCGTGATATTTGTTAATTGATTAATAAATCACTGCCGACGTGAAATTTACGCGGACAAAAATTTAAGAGGCAATCTACCTCGTCGAGCCTAATTAATTCAATAATAAACTTTTGTTTGTAAGTTGTCAATTTAATAAATGAAATTATCATCAACCGATTATTTCATACATACTATCAAAAATGAAAAAATTATATAGAAATTATAGAAAAGCTGTAAAATAAACTTTTTATACACCTGTTAATACAAAATGTTGCACACCTACTTTTAGATATAGATTTGATTTGATCAAAGTTGTATAAAAGAATTAATTAAGATACTTTAAACACTCGATAATTTATAAAACAAGAAACAGATATATTCTTTTCTAAAAAAAAATATCTGCTGCAGTGATATAATCCTTCCCTTTTGAAAATTCATATAAAGGCATTATTTTCCGTATGACAGATAGTCGCGGTAGCCGGCAGTAGTTACAATCAAGCTTTACACGGACATGTATATTCGCGAGTGGAACCACTATACCCCCAGGATACTATGTATTTTAAAGTTACGAAAAATTGTCACTCTCATTTCAACCTTGCGAATGTACCTCTGATAAATATTCGAAGAAATTAGGCAACAATCGAATATTTATACATTTATAAAATATTACGATATACTCATATATATTTTTATATATTTTTTTGCTTTTAACATATTATATTTAGACGATATATTAGACAATATTGTATAAAGAGATATGCATAATAGATTTATATAATATTTCTTCAAATCTCCTCTCGCCCGAGAAAACGAAATTCAGCTTCATATATATTTGACTATTTTATAGAAGCTGTTTGCCGTATTTCATGTTAATCCAGCCTTATTAATACTTCAGCAGCTTAGCAGTCTGATGTATATTACAAGAGCTCTGTAAGGGAAACACACGTAGCCTACCTCGCGTATATACTTCTCGAGAACGATGTCTGCCGCTTGCTTACGTAAGGGGGATTCTCGCCGTGACGGGGAAAAAAATTGCAGCACGGTGCCGTGCCGAATTTAAACGGGCGTATTATCGCGTGTCGTTCTCGGCTCCTCTTCGTCGGCCCGGTACTTTGATAAGACAGGCAATTCGCACATATGCGAATCGCGCGAATAACATCGCTTCGTTAAGGCACTTCTGCGGATACACCCGAGAGAGGGAGAGCTTTTGCGGCGCAGTTTGCAAGCTGCAATCGGCTAACTCGAAACAACAACGGTTCGAGCGACTTTCGGCAGACACATTGAGAGATGTTATCCGAATGGCGTGATAATACTTAAAGGCTAACTTGATTAAGCCCTATAATCTTCGTGCATACGGTTATGTCGCGTTGTTTATAATTATCAAGAAAATTAATGCGACCTCTCTCTTACGAAGCTACGAAACTGTTATCTTGTGAAACGAGGAATTCAGAGAGAATTTTTCATTTAAATTAAAATGTATACTCAACTATTCGTAAACTTCTCAATTTATTTAACTATTATTTTTTTTTAAATAAATATTACTATATTTTTTAAGATAGCAGATATCTAAAATTTGAATAATTAGATTTAATATATAGAGAGTATCAATACAATAATTTTAATTTTAATAGTAGATTTTTTAAAAAATTTAGAACCAATTTGTCTTTAAAAAGGGTCCATCATTTCTGAATTTGTATTGAGAAAAACTCCGAAAAAACTATTGTTCCTTACTTGAAAATTATTAATTTCTTATCACATAAAAAATTAATATCAAATCGTTTAAAATACTTATCGCTAAAAACAGGACTTGTTGTTCTGAAACATTTTGTATCATCGAATTTTCCGTAGGAAAAACTAGCGAAAACAAAGCCGGTGTAAAAAGGAACTAAAGCAAGTCTCCCAATCTACGAATGTAAACGGTCGCATCAGTGCTGAATGGAATCGATGATACCCCAGACGCTTTTAGCTGGTAAATTGCGCTGCCTGAATTCCGGCTTTCCTCTTTAATCTAGCCGAGCGCTGAAACGCTGGTTGCCCCTCTGCTTGCGAACCCTTTCAACGCGTGGCATCTCTTCCAGGGCGGCGAGCCCTTCGCGTCGCCGGTTATTATTCCGGCAAGCCGGCCGAATTACGAGAGAGAGAGAGAGAGAGAGAGAGAGAGAGAGAGAGAGAGAGAGAGAGAGAGAGAGAGAGAGAGAGAGAGAGAGAGAGAGAGAGAGAGAGGGAGAGAAAGAGGAAAATCACTGTCCAGTTAGAGGCGATTCCAAAACGGAGCTCGCCCGTTGAATGTTCGGTCGGACATGACGTAACCAACTATCCAACCAGTCGGACGACGTCTGTAACGAAAAGAGGAAAATTGTAATCACAGGAAATGGTCGAAATACAGTATCCGTGCAAAGCGAGGTAAGAGAACGTGCGACGGGGCCGGGACGTCGGAGCTTTTCCGCGTTTTCGTGGCGGACGGAAAATATCCCCCGTGCCTCCGTGTCTTTTTCGCTTTGATCAGGCCAACCCCGAGCTCGAGCTCGAGCTCGATAATAACTGTTTCTTCCTTTGACTTTTCTTTGACTCCGTTACTTCGCGCTCGCGCCCGCAACGGAAAGTTGACTACTCGTGATATGAGAAAATAAAGATCGTTAGATTTCAGATACACAGACGTCCCGAGTAATACATAGATCCGAGTATTTTATCATTTCATTATAAAATTTATTTTATCATCGAGATATTTGTAGTTTTAATTGAACAGCTTGTTGTAGAGAAATACAAATTTTTATGCGGTTTTTTCTTTTTCATTCTTTTAATTATATTTTACAAAATGTTTCAAAGGCTTTAAAAACATTAATTAATTGGTTTTAAAAACATTTTACGACTTTCATGAATAACTGCAAGGTAAAAGAATAATGTTTAGTATTTAATTAATAAATCGTTGTAACTTTGATAATTGGAAATAATTATCTTCAATTCATTTTACATTACAGATCTGATCTTGGCTCTGCAAAGATTAATTCTAACTTTACCTGGTTTTATAATTTTCTTTTTGAGTGCAAGTGGACAGAAATCTCGCTATATTCAAAAAGATCGCAGAAATATCTTTTACGGTGTGAAAACTGATTAAAAACTAAGATGTATTTCAAGACGATGAGCATGGTATATTGTGAACTTTAAACAGTTTAAAAAGAGAGAGAGAGAGAAAGAGAAATAGCGGCACATTAAACCATGCGGTTCGGGGATAAATGGTTCGGTATCGGGGGAAAGGTTTTGTATCGTCTAGGGTTAAATTGTTCGTAACAGGCACATCACTGATAAGCACCGTGACACGTACACGCGGGGAGCATATTCGCCGGCTGCGAATTTACGATATCCGCTTACGGCGCGCCGTCGCGCATCGGGGCCGCTGATAAAAGTAGACGCGAGTTTCTCCCAACCCCCCCGCGAATTATCGCCGGCGAATTTACGGCGTTATCCCGTTATCTCGATTGGCCCGAAACGTGTGTGCATGTGTATGTGTGTGTGTGTGTGTGTACGTAGGTCAACGGGGGTTCCGGAAATGGCTACGGATGAACGCCGACAGCCAACGAGGGTTCAGCTCTTCTGCGCGACGGTAACGAGTTCGGGACGAGACGTTATTCTGGGGGGGGGATGGGATAGGGGGAGGAGGGGGTTTATGGCACCTGGACCCGGAAACGCGAAAGTCGATTCTCGTCCATCCTGCCGGAAACGACAGACGGTTTTATGATTTATCCGCGTACTAGAAA
Organism: Temnothorax nylanderi; assembly: GCF_030848795.1. NCBI lineage: Eukaryota > Metazoa > Arthropoda > Insecta > Hymenoptera > Formicidae > Temnothorax > Temnothorax nylanderi. The sequence continues at coordinate 504,537 of NW_027249137.1, forward strand.
GGGGGCTATACACACGAGAGAGAATCGTTCCCATAGTGACGAAGAACTATGGCCGATCGAATTACGGTGAAATAACGAACGGTGCGAGAATGTTCGAAGAACTCGTAAGGGTAACGAAAAGCATTGAGTAATGCGAAATGAGTTTTGAAAACGAGAAGAGATACAATGACATTTTACGATGATTTTGAAAACAAATAACGCTGTGGAAACTGCGCGACTGAATTTAGAAAAGAAAAAACGATGATGCTGGAAACGTAATATTCTCATATCGCTCGCTTACAAGAATAAATACAACAGATAATTTTATTTATAAATAAATTTTTTCATTTATTCTGATTCAATTATATTATCTAGCTTAATTATGTGTTATCTGATTTAATTATACTATCTTAGTTAATTTTATTTCAGTTAGTTAATTTTATATTTAAAATTGATGCATTTTTGACACTTTCTTCAATAACGATAAAATAATTAAAATATAATGTTCTCCGTTACTTTAATGACAAAGCAGAAAGTTACAATGTACTCAATCATTCAAACATAAAAAAAATTAATCGCCCTTTCAGCATCATTTAAGGGAACTGAAATAATCTCTCTTTTATGACACGCAGACCGGAGCAAGATTTGTGCACTTCCGCCTGGTTACACGCAAAAATCGGGATTACGGGAGGACGATATTAGACGAAGGGACGACATCCGGGCCCCTTCGGCGGGAACATTGCGGTATCAAGTTTCTTGCGGCGCGGCGGAGTTTTTACGGTTTTCCGTTCCGCACGTGGCGCCGTATGGTGAAGCTTTGACGCCAGCGGCAAATGCGATCTCTTCTCTCTTTCCCCGCGAGTGGGCTATAAAAGAAACTAAGATCCGCTGCGCCGAGACGAATCCTATTCCCTTTTCCCTTTGCCCCGTCGGCGTCGTTCTTTTCCGCGCGACTTTCCGTTCCCGCGAAGTTTCTTGCCGCGTTTTCTGAACCGCGCGCGGCGTCCATTACCACGGGTGCCGTTAGCGTTTCCGGTCTTCTCGTGGAAAAATATTTCGACGATCGCTTTCCTCGAAATGCATTGGCTACCGCTTTGTTATCCGAATCATAACGGATAACAAGTCACCGCCGAGTGTCTGCTTTTATTCGCGTATTGTTGAGCGAATAAGTTCTTATTCGCGCGATGCAGCAATGGTACAGCGAGAATTATAACACAAAATTGAAGTATATGTTCCGAGACTCCTGATTTTTTTATTGCTACAGGGGATAGGAACATCTTTCTGTTAAAAAATAATAAGCTTATATTCGGAGAAATTTGTTTCTAACATCACCTGTTTATTTTAAAAAGTATTTTGTATAAATCACAAAGAAATGTACATTTTCTAATAATTTTTGTCAGTTCTTCAATTTTTCTTTATTATTATTAATATCAAAATTATAACTATTACAATTGCTTTTTGCATTAGTTAACTACTAGATTAAAAAAATGTAAATTTTATTACATTTGAAAAGAGGTGGCAGAGTGTATTGCTAGTTGGCAAGAGAAGACTTCTCTTTACTTAATAATTTAACGAATATTTTTCAAGTGCACCTATTTATCCACTCCAAGCTACCTCCTATCTCTAAAACCAGCATAATACAACCGTCTTCAGAACCATTCATTTCCGAAGAAGAATTTTTAGGGTCTTAAGAGAGAAAGGAGAGGACCTCTGGCAATGCCTTGTTTATTCTTCTATGCTCGATCGAGGGAAACCTTCGGCCCGAGGCGCCACATCAATCTTGCCTTTTACCCTGGTTAGCCCACCCAGCCTATCCTCTTCTCTCACCCCGCGCGCAACACCTTTGACTCCTCTCGGTCGAATCGCCGTCGACTGCCCGCTTTTATTTCACCGCAATACTTCCACTCTTACACCGGAAAGCTTATTTATTTCCTGCCTCCGGACACGGCCGGGCTCGCATATAGTTTCGCATTCGTTCGTTTCCGCAAGAACGACCGGGAAAAAAGCAGCGCAATGGAAATGAGCGATTTGGTGCGACGGAGAAGGGTCAGCTTTGATTAAAGCCGCTTCTCCATTTTCCTCGTCTCCCGCGCTTCACTTACGCGCGGATTTTGGCAATATTTCCAAAAGAAACGCCAACCACATCTGTCCCTTTTGGGCATCCCCTCGGGATATTTGTGGTCATGGAAATAATACGGAAGTTACGTGATTTTGTGCAATAGCTTCACTTGCGTGAGCGAAGGAAAAACAGAATGATTAAAAAAGAAATTCGTTCTACAGATTCTTTTTTTTACTTCATAGGACAGATGGACAGATATTGAACTTTATTAAATTGTAGAACAGAAGACTTGAAAGAAAGTTCACGCTAAAATCTTTCAAGTTTTATTTCTTGACGTCTTCAAATTAATGTTTGATTAAAAAGACAGCAGGAGATAGAAAAAAGATATTTGGATCAAATTGCATAGAATAGAAATCTTAAAATTTGTTTAATTAGAAAATTTAATTAACCCAATTATTATTTATGTGTATGTATGCAGCGCGTTCCTTGCGATATTTTAATTATAAATTAAATGGCTTACAATTTGATAAGTTTATAATATCAGCGATAATTGGCAAGTAATCAATTCACAGTTTTCCTGCTTATAAAAAAATAAAATTCGGATATAAAACCAAATAGGTACAATTTGCAAAAATGTTGACTGTTTCATAAAGAGTTTTAGAGATTGCTGGTTTTAAAAAAATTCAGGCAATTAATGCTTAAAACGATAAAAGCAAAAATGAGTAGCATTTATTGATAAAATACAAGAATATACGAAAATAAGAGCAGGATGTGTAGCGTCGCCACTACGTCGTGTTCGTTGTATTGTAGTGATTAGTAGTAACTCCGCATAATTGTAATCAACAATTTATTTGTTTTAGCGAACAGATGTGTGAGTATTACGAAGCGAAGAGGAAAGAAGAGAGAAAGAGGAGGAGGAGAACAGAAAAACTAAATGTATTACAGTTACGCTATTGTATCTGATTTGTTTTATATGCAACGTGATATTATATAAATAATTAATTTTCACTTTATTAAAGCGCCAATTTTAACATAATGTTTATCTATCTAATTAATTGACAAACTGGCTTCATAACAAATAAAGCAAAATAATGTAATGACGTGTTCTATACGTTGCGTTGTCATAATTCATACCACGATGTGCAAAGTCATAAAAGAATAATTACATCGGGCGATTAAGTGAAAATATCACATTAATAGCTACATTAATTATTATAGAAAGCCATTACCTTTTTCGAATCTCACGTCATTATATTTTTGAATTTCTCACTTGATATGCGTTTGAAATGAGATTCCAATAATCGACCAAGGTTGAACTGAACAAATTATAAAGTTTTTAATACGTATACTGTGGAAGTATTTTGAAGAAGGAAAGTTGAAGAAAAAGAATTAGGAGAAGAATGTTGTACGTTATGCTCACATAACTTTAGTTATACGCACAACTTCTAAAATTTGTTCACCTGCTTCCTCAGAGGCCCACGTTGGTGAGTATGGGAGTTGATTTCCCCGAGATACTCGAGCCGTCCAATATCTGAAATTGTAACCAGACAAACTTATTCATACTTCTAGCCTATTTAAAATATAATGGTCTAGAAGTATAGATAAGGAGACACAAGCATTTATATTTTAATGAGCATTTTAATACGCATTAAATATTCGTATTATAGTTTGATAGCGGCAGTAGAGTCAAGACTTTTTTAAATTTAAATATAATATCGTAATTAATGCACGGTTTAAATTGACGAAAAAATTACTTTTGCAAGCAAAAAATAGCAAAAAAGTAGCAAATAGTTTTGGTATTATTAATTTATTGCTTTGACTTATGTGTATGCTGTTTTTACAATGGCGTGGCAACTTAATCTTAAGCTATCCAGCCCTTCGTAACTTTTTAATAGCTGGAGCAAAAAAAATTACTTTTAAAAGCAAAAAAAGCAAATAATTAACAAATTAATTCCATATAAAATTTTTTGTGTTCTGATAATTTGGCTTAGATAGCTTAATATACCTAAAAAATTGTCGAAGAGTCATCGGAGATAACATTGATAAAAGCCATCAAGAGTAATTACTCAGCGATATATCGCGGAAGAAAAGATATCGCAGTGATTGAAGAATGAAGATCAAAGAAAAAACTGATTAAGGTTTTAATTGATTGAATAAGGTCTAAGATATGTATTGTGGAATTTAAATTATGTGTATTGCAATTGTACATCGCTTATATCAACTACTATCAATTTATTCACCTTAGTCATCAATATGAATTTGAGGACGTTTGATGTATCATATGAATTTGATATATCGTTGGCTTACATCAAAACTTTATTCATCTTTTCGTAAAAACTGCTTGTATATCTTTCTGTAATAAATATTTAAGCAATGGCATTATATTCAGTCTTCTGTGCTTTTTTAGTACATGTTTTGCATAGAAAGACTATTAAAATAAAAAATATATTTAGCGCCTCCTTTTATAAAAATTTACTGCATTTTTTAACAGACAAATAACTTTATTAAAAAATGCTTAATACTTTTTTTCATCAAAGTTTCACACTGTTTATATATTCTCTTTTATGCGATTCTACTAAAATAACCAAGTTTGCGCATCAAAATGAATGAAGGTTGTTGTCCGGCAAAAGAGCGATATTCCTTTTTAACGAAATTGAAATTCCGGATCGTCCTTTTCCCCCCGTCCCGCAGCTGTCGCCGCTCGTCGTCTATTATATCAGTCTCTGGATGTAATATACATGAGAGAATCGAAGAGCACAAACAGAACGTCAGCGAGCGCTGACGACTCATTCTCGCGTCATTCACAGCCTCACCCTAGCTGTCAGAGGGGAAGTAAGACAATCAGCCGAGCGTAATTTCCACAGGGTCGCCGGCGCAACTGCTGACGTGCGCCGTTTTCTCTCGTCGCGTGACACGGCGATTTAGTAGTTCTCGTATCCTAATTAAGAACTCCATTTCGCGATTCTTATTCCCGATAGAGTTCAACGAGGTCGATGTTACCCGCCGGCAGTTACTCGCAATTGGAAACCAGGCGTCCGACATGCGAGTGAAATAGAGAGGATATTGACTCTAGATTGATAATATGAATAAAGTGATTACGTAACATTTTATTGAATATTTAACTAACAGAAACATTTTAATAGTAAAATAATTTTGATTTTTATAGAGAAATGAAGAATTAACTTGAGAAAAATTGATTAATTAATATAAAGAAAAATATGTTTACGTGGATTATCGAAGAAAATTTGTTGAACATTTTTTAAATTAATCAATTCTTTATATGTATTTTTTAATTAATTGTCGCTATTGTATTTAAATCAGAAACTGGTCAACTGGCTTGCTTTTTCTTTGTCGCAATCACGTTAGAACATTGTGATTAAATTGCGAAAAAATCTACGCTTCGCGATTTTTTACTTTTCCATTGCATTGCACCTCATATAATGCATGCGGATGCGCACGTCATCCGAAAACGAAAATTATTTGTTTTTCCCGCATAAAGTATAAATTCAGGTTGCGAGATTCAAGTTTAATCTTTGATGTTTCATTAAGTAATGGCCGTGGAGTTCGGTTACCGTTGGTTATACCTCGTTCGTTTCCCCGACTTCCACGGTCGGTTTGCCTTTCCCGCGCATCACCGTAATTAAAGTCAATATTGTAGCTGTACTTACCCAGGATGATAACAGGAAAGTAGAACATCCGGGAAATCTATGTAAAGGATACTCAAGGAAGCGCTGTACATACTTACGCATTGAGTGTGTATATATGTATATATTTATAATCGCGGTCATCATAAAAGTACAATAATAGCTTTATATCAAATCACAAGGAGAAAGTCAATATTCACACGAGTAGGCGATGGCTTTCAAGAATATCGATTCGCTACGGATCGTTGCGTATAATTCTTTTTTTCTTCCTTTTTATTTCTTCATTCGTTTTTTTCTTTTTTTTTTTTTAATGACTTCCCTCCTCTCATGCGATCCCAAAGAAACAGGGAAAGGATGGATACGAGCGAGAATTAAAGAAATAAGTAAGAACAACGCGGAAAGTGAGATATTAAACAAAACATCGGAGTAGACAATCAAGTAATAACAACAAAGTTTACAAAAAAACGCATTGCTTGTGTCGATGGCTTGTGTTACGTCAGCTTGGGAGGTACTGGAATGTGACAAACCGGTTGACGTCACAAACGCGTCGGATAACTGGGCGATCGCAGTAAGAGTCCGTTGGTTCTTTCGGGCGTGCGCGAATTCTGTCGATTAGTCGAGACAATCAGATTTAAGGAAGAACGAGGCTCACGTGCGACGATCTTCCCTTCTTCTCTTCCTCCGCCTCTTCGGTCTTTCGCCTCGTCCCTCTCCCGGTTCGTCATCTCGCTATATCGTTTTCTTTCGCCTCCCCCTCCTGATCCTTGCGATTTTACTCCCCTTTGTTCGCTCACTTGTTACTATTATCATTTATACAAATATATAACAATATCCATTCATAATTCACAATTAACGATTACGATTACGTGGTCCGTGGTTCAGCCTAATGTACGGAGGCCACTTTACGTACGTGTCTCTTCACCCTACTTAACGGGGTGTGTTGGCAGCCTTCCAGAAGAGAGATGAAGAAAGAGACGCACTTTTGTCTTTTCGATAACTTGACGGTCGTCGATTGCGTCGGGGAAGAGTGGTTGCGCGAAGAAAAAATCGATGGACAGTTAAAGAATGCTAATTAAATGAACTAGATTGCCTTCGACTCTCGCAACGCGCAACGATCGAAACGTAATCATGTTATTCGTCGCCTAGCTTGAGATTCTACTTCCTCGCGAATACACGTGACGATGATATAATCGACGAAGGCTTGGAGTTACTTCGAAGACAGAAAATGCGTCGGAGGGGGAACGCGAAAGGGTGTGGAAACAAGGGTGTCACTAATCAGGCACTTTCATAATGTCCTTCACCCTTTTTCTCCGTATTTCGGATCACTATCCGTGTCGGAAGTGTCTTGGTGCGCGTGACGGTGGTATCGGCGACGCACTTGACAACAATGACGGGCAAAAAGTATATCTCTAGCTAAAACACATTCCTTGTACATTCGCACATTCACGCGACCGCACCACGGCCATGTAAATAACAATCACGCTTGTTTTCTCATTCTCTCTCTTTCTTCCTTTTTCATTCCGTTCATTCACACGACACTCTACGGAGTTCTACTATCACGTTTTCGACGAATCTTCTTTTGCTTGCTCCTCCTCCTTCTTCAACTCTTTCCTCCCCGCTACGTATTTACCACCATTTTCCTATTTGCCTTATCATCACATATATAGGCTATCCTTGGACCTCGCTAATGCAAAAGTACGTAACTTCTGACTCGCGAATCAATCGCAACCGAGATTTGTCGATCTCCCTGCGACAAAAGGTCATCAGCTACGTCGGCGTTAACGAAGTCTAGGTCATCAGCTCTGTCGAATCGTCGGCGTCCACGTCTTCGGACGGTTCCACCTTCACGGCAAGTTGCGTATATCCCATATTGGTCTCCCTTCTGCCGGACCAAGCCTGCGAATGAAATAATGCATACATTTATCTTTCCTCGTCTTTACAAATTAATTTTTTAGAAGCTGTGTAAATTTCCAATTATAAATTTAAATGTATCTCAATAATAATAAATTCGTATATTTTTCAAATTTGTATACTTTTCACTGTATATATACCTGAAGAGCGACAAATATCATCGCGAACAACGCAATCGATGCTAAGCAGATGGCAACTGCCATGGTTGTGGCTGCTGTTACGGCGAGTGAAGCTGAATCGTTGTTACTTCTGCCGTAATTGTTGTACGTCTCAGGGATTGCGGCGTTGGCCGAGAACTCTGTCCCCGGTACTCTCCTCTTCCCAGCTGGCGAGCTGTTCCTGCAGCCGCCTACAAATATTAAAAATATACCTTCAATAATTATATAAAGATATTTATAATGGTAAGGACAATAATATAATATAATGTTATATTAATAATAAAACTATCTAGAATAAGAAAAAAAATTCTATACTTAAAGAGTAAAGTTATATATTTTGTTTATAAAAAATTGTCTAATAGAGTGATTATAAGATGTTTATAAGTAAAAAATATCTGTTTATTAATATATATATCCATTTTATTAATATATAATATTAAGACGTAAAAATTACCGGTTTCTGGATCGCAGAGACAACACTCCTCAGCCTGAGGTCCCTTCTCGTTACCTGTGCAGCAAGGAACGCATTGATTGTTCAATTTGTCCAGATGCAGTGGTGGCGAGCACGCGGCACAGCTGAATTTGCCGGGACCAGTGCATCTGCGGCAATCAGAATGACAGCTCTTGCAGAGCTGAGTCAAGGAGTCATAGTATTGCGCTCCTAAGCATTCCATACATAATCCGCCTTCTAACATCGAGTGAGGTGGACAAGAAGTACATTCTAGCGGGCCTTCGCCTGGAACAAATGTTTTCCCGTTGAAGAAACGTAGATTTAGTTTAGTCAATCGGACAGCGACTAATCAATTGTAACTTACCTTTACACGTGCGGCAATAATGATGACACTTCTGACAACCGAAGTTTGACTTGAAGAATCCTTCTGGACATTCGGGATGGCATTCGCCGGCCGCCAGTTGCCAGCCTCTCGGACAAGTAACGCACTGATCTCTTCTGGGCCCCGAACACGTCTTACACGACAAGTAACACTTGGCACATTGACCTCTGTCACTGTAATAACTGAAACCAAAAAGAAAAAAAAAAGAAAAAAAAACATACCAATACTGTTCCGTTACCGATCTGATGCTGACTACTCATCTTACCCTGGCGCGCAGGATGACCTGCATTCTCCGCTCTGCAGCTGCAGCCCGTCTTGACACGCTGTACAATTCAACCGAGAGACGCAACTCTTGCAAGTGTGCAGGCAAGGGACGCAAACCGGTCGCGAGGGTTGTACCACAGAATAGAACGCATCGTCGCATTGGGACACGCAGCGTTTACCCTGAAGAAGCAACGGGTTCGGACAAGATATACAATGATCCTCCGTGGAGCCGGCGCAAGTCTCGCAGGACGAATGGCAGGCCTTGCACTGGCCCTCCTCGTAATACTGGCCCGTGTTGCAATTGCTGCGACTCTCGGGCGCGCACAGGCCCTTCTTGTTCAGGCTCCAGCCTTCGATGCAGCTTGTGCAGCTCAGCGAACTGCAGGTCGCACAGCCGGGCGGGCATGCCACACATTCGCGTCGCTTCTTGTCAGCGCTATAACCCGCTGGGCATGAGGCGCGACACGTGCCTACGACACATACACAGGAGACCGTTTAGCGAAAACTAATTACGTTATAACATTTTGACCGAATATGATGTGGAGTATCAGATGCAATTTGAAACTTTTGATTTAATGCACATTCGTAAGACAAGTCTGATATTTATTTAATTTAAGAATTATATATTACACATGTTTGATGCAATTCAATTAATCTAACTTTTCTGCAATATATATATATATATATATATAATGTCTTCTCCATATATTTATACAAAATATTTAAAAGATTTACAACTATGTCGAATATCTTTCCAATTATGTAAAAAGTAGATACTATAAGTTGAATACTGTAAGTAGATACTGTTGAATACTATTACAAAATATATTTTATAGATTTTATAGATCATATTATTGTGTCACGTTTACTTAAGACTCTTAAGTTAAGAGAATTATCAATCATGTACTCACCGTTCAAAGCGAACAACCCAGATCGGCAGGCGATGCACTGATTATCCGCCGTGCCGTTACAGGTCTCGCAGGTAGGATGGCACGGCGCGCAATTGTAATCCTGCGTTTCGTACGTGTAGGGCGGACACGCGGCATAACATTTATTCTCGTGCATCACCAAATGATGCTCGCAGCTGGTACACTTGTCCGGTCTGTCCTGACAGCTGGCGCAGTTGGCCTCGCATGGCACGCACGTGCTGTTCTCGGTATCTGCATGGAAAGATGCAAAAATCGCGCGTCGCGTTACTCGATGTCAATTTTAAGGAGAAAAAATTAGAGAAGAGATCTGAATACAAATACGAATTAATCGTTTTTCTTTCCACGTACTTTCGTAGTAGCCCTCCGGGCATTGCTGAAGGCAGACCGCTAGATCGGTGACCCGAAGGTGAGCGGGAGCACACGAGAGACAAGAGTCCTGACCTGCCCCCGCGCAAATTTCACAGGATTCGTGACACGGCCAGCAAACGCCGCCCTGGTTAGGGAAGCTCCTTGGTGGGCAGCGACTGACGCAAGTGCTGAAAAAGAGATAAGAGACCCCTCGCGTTGTTTCTAAAGCGCTTTTTCATTGAGAAGGGTCGATAAAGAGGCAAAGCATAAACTGAGAATTGACGGATTCGTTAAACTCTTGTGTGGAAGATAGATAAATTATAAATATAAAAAAATATTTACTTAATAATGGATTAAATATTAATTAAAAAGATTCGTTTAGTAATGGATGAAACATTTTAATTAAAATATAAAATAACTCAATTAATATATGTATAATGATATTAATATTTGCTTTCTCAAACAGAGCAAGTAGTTTTATGCTCAAATATTCCTACCGTCATAATCCGCAGTTTCGTAGCATTGCAAAATTGTGTGTTAAGTTATATTAATTTTATCAGCATATGCCGCCCGCTAGCATTTGACAGTCACTGCATTAAAATATAAAACATGTAAAATCCTTATAAAATATTTCTCCAATGCATATTATTCTAATTTTACATTTAAGAATTAGCAAAAATAATATAAATTCTGGAAGTCATACTTTAAAAAGCATATTTCCTGACAAAGGCAATTGTTTTGTCTTAATTGAAAGCTCTAAGTCTGTTTACTCACTTATCGAGACGATAATTTTTACAACCGACGCACTGCGTCGGGCCTTTGCCGTAGCAACCTTGCGCGTCGCATTGAGGATCGCAGTCGTGCAGTATCCTCCTGGTGGTGTCGAGCGAGCCGTCCCCTTGCACGGACGACGACGCCGAAGGTGAGTCGAAGGCGGACGCCGATGAAACGTCGCCAGGCAGGTGGTTCGACAGGATCGGTGCTGACGAGCCGTCCAAGGTGGCCACAGATGCCTGTAGGTTCGACGCGGCGCCGCTGTACGGGCCCTGGTAACTCTGAAAGGTAGACGGAGAAAAGAAGTCCCTGTTGCCCGGATAACCGGACAATTGTAGCGGATCATCGTCTACCGAGAATGGATAATGCACGGAATGAGAGGAAAGGTAATGAGGGGAATGTACCGGGTTAAATTGCCGCGTGCGTATCCGGATCGGGTTCGTCGACGTGCCGTAGAAGATCAGCTGCCACTTCTTCAGGATGCCTATAACAATGCAGCAAGAAGACCAAATTATAGCGGGATCTTTGCGCGATGACAAGGGATAGTGTGACGTACGGGTTGAGAAAGACTTTTAAAATCGTAAATAATTTTTAATTGTTAAAAACAATACAAGTTTTAATTATTTGGGATTATTTTGATACAAATTACAACTCTCTCTCTCTGCAATGTATTCTGGGGTTTATGATCTCAAAAATAATGATTATATCAATCGATTTAACCAATGGCAGTGCCCCAACATTGATTTAAAATGGATACATTCCGAGAAAATAAGAATAATTGAATATTAAACAAAACAAAAAATTCTGTTTTGCAATTAAAAATAAATATTTGTCTTCCTGACAACTCGTTTCAAAATTGATTGGGAAATAATACTGGAAAAGACTTGCCTGGTGAATTGACATGTCGATTCCCAGCATTAATAATCTGCAGAGTCCATCGACCGTCAGCCTTTTCACCCCAAAAGTGTACGCTGAGGAAGGGCCAATCGTCAAAGTTGGAGCTGAGAACGTCACGTGGCCGCTCGAATAATAGCGTCGAAGTTGTGCCCATTGGCGAGGTCAGTAAGAGTCTTAAGTTTCCTCGAGGGAAGAACCTCAGGGAAACCTATTTCACGAGAATTAAAATTTTACAATTTTAGATTGACATCAAAATAGCAGACATAAGTTATATATAATACTGTAATCTTTTAATCGTTCTTAAAAAATCGGTAGCATAATTTCTTTTACAATAAATATAAAGGAAAATTATAGTAACTTTTTAAGTGTAGTCATGAGGATAGTAAATAGTAGCTTATGCTATATTTAGTATTTCTTTAAACTGATTATTGCTATATGATAATTGCTAAAACTAGTGACGACTCTTTTCAGCACGGATCCTACCTTACACTGCACATGCTCCAAGAACCGCACTTCATTCAAGGACCCAGCGCATCCGGTGACATCCATGTACGCGCTCAGGGAGTACCCATACGTGGGATCAATCGGTCTCTCCTCGTTGATTTCGTCGGACTTGCAGATGTGCTGGGGCGGTACGTTGGTCCACTGTTCGGCCAAGTTGACCATGGCACCGGCGTCCATCAGACCGTAGCCGAACTTGTGGGATACCTTTCTCTTCACGCCGTTCAGTATCCAGCCGGGCTCGTTGCTCAACGGCTCGGACCTCGAGGTAAGTACCACCAGGTACTGCATGTCTCGCCACGTCAGCGTGGGGTTCGCCTCGAGGGCGAGGGCGGCGATGCCGGCGGCTAACGGCGCCGAGGCGGATGTCCCGGTGTGTTCCACCGTGCAGATGTGATCGGGACGCAGCTTGGCGTCCATGTCCACGGTGGCGACGCTCTTATCGTTGCCGGGCGTGCCCGACGAGTACGTGGACGCCAAGGTCGAGCTGCACTCCTCGAGGTACCACGGCTTGTAGCCGCCCTGCGTCGCGCTCGATATCGACAGCGTGAAGATGCTGTTCGTGTAGCCGTCGCAGTTGCACGAGTCGGTATGCCGGCCACCGTTACCGGACGCCCACACGAAGATCGAGCCCTTACCCTTGCGACCCTGCGTGGGAAGAAGAAGAGATATACCGCGAATGTTCGCGACAGAGAAGATGAACCGTGCGACCGACGAAGCGATAGGATGCGCGTTTAGTAATTTTATAGAATAGCCCGAAAATTTATGATAATGTAATTACGTAATAACGATATAACTTTGAGTACGTTACGAAAATGGTAGTTTCAAACTATAAACAAGACAATAAAAAATATTTTCTTTATCGAGATCTTCCTAGTCCAAAAGAGAATGTTTGTTTTCCACCAAATAGAACGGAATATAAAATAAATTTTGCTGCACAAGAAATATTATTGTAGCCGTATTTCAATTAGGATTTGTTTCGAAAAATTAAAAACTGAGTTATTTTAACATCATAGCGCGAAAAAGTTATTTCAATGATATAAAATATCACGCGAAAAATTTACGGAAAATAAAATTTCCGATAGAACAAATTCACGTTATTCCAAACAAATTATTTTTTTATGCAAACTTATAATTATTTCTAACCGAAAAATTAATAACATGTAACTAAATCAATTAAAATAAAAAGTTTGAATTTTTCTTCACAGTTCTCTACAAATATCCATATTTCATAAAATAATATTATTAATGATATCATTAATTCGATGCACAAAGTTAATCATCCTGCGATAAAAATATAAACAATATATATCTTCATTTATAATCCACAACTTTTATTTTGAGTTCGTTATTATGACACCAAACGAAGAAGTTTTCGAGAAAAGGTTTTTAAGTCCCCCCCCCTTTCCGAAGTAATAAAATAAAATGTCGAGGGGAAATCCGCGACAGAAAATAAATCGATCCTCTCGCTTCGCGAACGCGCGCAGAAAGTATGTAGCGCGATATATGTAGCTTACGCTCGTCACTCCGTAAATAAACGCCCTTCTGGCGAGAGGGCCCGGGCCGTCGACGGTCTTGCCGTCGTCCTCGGGACCCCAGGAGGCGCTGTATATGTCGATGTGATCAGGATTCAATCCCAGAGCTCTGGCCTCGACGGCGTCGTTTACCGGGCCATCGAGCATTCGCACGCCTGAGAACACGAGAGATATGTGCGTGAGGCGAGTCTTCCTTTTCCCCCTTTCTCGCCGTATGCCGTGATTTTATCTCACGGATTGTCATGTGCGGAATGTTAATATCGATTTTAAGGATGGCCGAGACGGGCAACGGGAGTTTGACCAAGCGAGAGGAGGTGCAGAGTACGTAAAAGTGATTTTTATGATAGAAATATTTTCAGTACAATCGTGCGATTTTAATTAATTTTTTCATTTGTTCCCATTTGTTTTTCCGGCTCTCAAAATATGCGTGTAATTAGATATTTATAAATTTTTTTATTTTGATGGGAGAAGTATAAGCTGATTTTCCGTTCCATTTTCAAGTATAATCATCATTCGATTACTGCTACGCTATTATATTAAAATTGAGGCCAGAATAGTACAATTTCGATCAGAGCATCAGAGATCCGTTTTTGTTGGTTTCAATCTCTCAAACGGTTTATCTCATAAACGAATATTCTAGCGGATATCAAACAAATCAAGTTAGTCTCATTTAATAAGCACTCGAAATCAGATTCATCGAGGTCGCAAATCGTATCGGTTGAAAGCTTTGGATGAAAATAACTGACAAAATTTTACATTTCTATCGCGAAATTCCATTACGTTTTGATCCCCGCATAAAAGTGGCTCGTAGGCAAACGATAGTTAATTGCAACCAACGACATCCGCCGTCGCGGCGTTATCGCGGGATAACCATCGCCGTCTCGCGGTTCTAGCGAAATTTCTCGTCGCCGCTATATCGAAATTTCTAATTTCGCCGCGCGGCGTGCTCGTACGATCATCAATTCCTCCAATTCAATATCCGGTTAACGCTGCTGTATCGTTCCGCGCTATCATTTCGGCTCCCCGGCTCTGGTGTTCCCACTCGTCGTAAGCCCCGACGGCTTACGGACGTTCGTTTCGCTTCGAAATGGGTTAACGGAATTAATACAGCTCGATAGCATCGAGTCGGGGAATAGCGGCGAGCGCCCGGAAAACCTGGCCTATTCTTCAAGCGAGGTTTCGAGACGATAAAGCGACCACCGCCAGACCTGACATTCCCAGCGGTCGCTGCACTATTTATTTCCGTGGAGCTATTCGCCGGCTAAGTCAGCGCTCCGGAACGATCCCAGGAGGATTCGCTCACTCGGCATATAAGAAAAGATAAACACCGCTTTCGAGACAACGACGACGCGAAAGCCCCGTTTCTTAAATCGCGCATTAAGTGATTACCGGCATCGGCGAAAAGCGCTCTCGCGGATGTACAAGATTGACGGCAGCCAGAATAGACTGCTCGTAATTAGCGTCAACCTAGCTTCTTCGGTGGCGATTAATGTATCGCGCGCGCGTATAAATTTCCAATGATCTTTTTTCGCGGAAGATATTCTCAATTTCGCGTGCTTCTTTTCGTAACTAGCGTCGAGAATAAACAGCGAATGCGCCTCGCGGCTTGCGGCCCGCATGTTAAACAACGAAGCTAAATATACCAAGATTAAAACCGAATCAAAGGACACATCAGGTTTCTCGTTAGTTTGAATATTAAATGGACAAAAGGTTTTGGTATATCTTTGTGCCCGGGGTGAGCCAATGGATCGTCAACGTTTGTACACGCGAGTTGAGATGAGCTGCACTCTCTCATCATCTGAAATACTAACACACCTGAGTAACAACCTATTTCAAATTTCAACAAAATCCGTCAGAACATAAAATGCCTCTAACAATTTCCAGTTTACCAAACGCAGCAGTATGGG
Organism: Temnothorax nylanderi; assembly: GCF_030848795.1. NCBI lineage: Eukaryota > Metazoa > Arthropoda > Insecta > Hymenoptera > Formicidae > Temnothorax > Temnothorax nylanderi. Next base: position 520,276 of record NW_027249137.1, read on the forward strand.
GAAAAGGAAATATTGATCCCTACCATATACGCGTTATATATGTATGCGTACATTATATGCACTTCATTCAATTTTCGCGTTATCTGCAAAATATACAGGCTGTAATTCAAGATGATAATTCAATTTTTGCATAACTCTAACGGCATAGTTTATCAAACATGGCGACGAATTTAAATCTTTAAAAGTATATTTATAAGTTACTCGTTTATGAATAGAAAATTACACACATCCCCCGCATTAAATAATCCTCTATCAGTAATACATTTTCTCGTCCTCGAGTATCCTATTTGTAATATCAATAAAGAGATAATTAGAAAATTAACAATCAGAATTAGAATGCTAATTGCTACATATCCGAGTTAAAGCGTATCAAAAGATTAAAGCAATCAGAAATGTTAAAAATGTGTGTGTGTGTGATCACTTCTTTCATTCATAAATCTTAAATAGCATTTTTTCAAAATAGCCAGTCCTAAAAAAAGTACTAAAAAAAGTATTACTATTTTCAAAATATCCTACGGATATTTTCATATTGATAGTCGCTCAAAGTCACGTACCTATATATCGTATGTAACCAATTTAGATTAAATTCCGATAGAGACTGTCATTCAATTATTATTTTCCGACACAAACTTATTCCTTCACTTCACTTATCAAATAATATTTTCAAAATAGCCTCGGACCTAATCTCTTAAATTATTTCTCTTTCGTTTCACAATCCCGCGATTACGTGTGGCTATACTTATGCACACTATTTCGATCTTTGTTGCAAATGACCTTACCTCCGATGCTGGCGTTATAAGCGACTCCGACCCCGCAGTACTGGTTGAAGGCGACGGCGGCGACTTCGCCGGCACATCGAGTGCCGTGCTTATTGTCGCCGTTGTCCCTCGGCATCGGATCGTCGTCGTTGTCGTTGATGTCCGTGCTGGCCTGGTGATCGTAGTTGAGCGCGAGATCGGGATGATTGGTCTGGATGCCGTCGTCCAGAATCGAAACGACGACACCCTTGCCGGTATAGCCCTTCTGCCAGGCTGGGCCGAGATTCATGTCATAACCGTCCTTGGCGCCGCCATTCTAGGGCAACGAAATGTTAATCTTAATGAACGATTTAACGATGAATATATATATATTTTTTTCTTCAACGTGCCGCAATCGTTTTGTTGCCCTTCTTTCAGGTAGAGCGCAAGGAAATTTGAGAATTAACCAACTTGTATGTTTTGGAAATTATGCCTACATAAACATCTTGTTTCGCTACTTAAATATATATATATCTCTTATAGTTAGCAAGATTTTTTAAATTAGGTACAGCTTAACTCATTATAAAATAAAAAATTTAGAAATTACCTCCGTTTTCATAAGTTAACATCGATTACATTTAGCATATAAATTTCATGATTATTTTTACATTAGTGTTAAATTTTTTAATCTAATTCTTATTTTTCGTGAGTTACAATTCTTCCGACAAAACAGTTTGTTACATTAAATATACATTCTATACTTATGTAAACACAAAAGAATATACATTGTACCCTAAATGCAAAAAATATTTTGTCTCAGCCGAAGATTTTGATGATAAATCGCGCATGGTGCGATACACGATTCTTTGATAGCAATTAATTCGCGAATTTCGTGTTACCGTATATGACCGTTGATTGATATTCGTGTAACGCTATATATCTCCACACGCGCGTATACAATTTCATGGATTAATGGATTACTAGCCGCACGACAAATTCGGACGCCACAGCTTTCACAACGTGGTCTCCATTATACCAGCAAGTAAGATAGCTGATACTCTCAGCGTCCCATAATAATTTAGAACATTGATATTTCCTAATGTTATAAAAATGATTAATTTTCTAATTATTATGGGACTCCGCATTAATTATTTCTTAAATATCTACCAATTTTTGTACAACTATGTATTGTATATATAATGTGTAAAAAATGAATAGCTACATTAAAGCCCCTAAGAAGTTTCAGTATCAAAAAATCAAGCGCTAGAAATTCCATCAGGAACTTTTTGATCACCAAATGTTATATCGCGCGCCATCGTTCTCATAAAAATATCGACGGTGTTAAAATTCCATTCGAATTTTGACAGAGCTATAGCTTCTTCTCTGATATCGCTGTCGGTAGCCACCCAGCTATATCGAGCCGGAAAAAAATATATGCGAGACACGATTCTCTCGTACCGCCGGGCGACGCACGATTCGTATCCCCTATATAACAAACGTTCGTTTTATGCATTTATAATGGATTGATTATTGCGGAGTTCCGGTTATACGAATGGCGTTTTTCATTTGTGTGCGTCATAAATTTACGCAATTTACGTAATAAATGCATACGATGAAAATACGCGAATGTTTCGTACACGTGTTCCCGCGGCGATCACGCAAGTCCGCGTATGATCATATCTAAATCGCGGTAAAAAAAATTCACGACAGCGATGCGATAAATTCGTGCGTGCGTGGCATGATATCGCGGACTCCGTAGATTAGCCATCAGGGGAGATGGACGGTCAAGTAAGCACGGCGAATACATCAATCCCAGATGGGTCGAACGATCTATCATTCTAATTGATACAGGGGATATCTTCGACACGGGAATATTGATACGGGATATCTTTATAATTATCGGTTGAAAAATAATAATTGCGGTAGTAAAAAAAAAACAACTTCCAAAATGTTCTACAATTTAGAAATAATTTAGATTTTTTGAGTAGAAAGAAAAGGATGACAACTTAGGATCAATTTTTATCGCACGCAAATTTGGTAAAAAAATTTAGATGCTTGCAAGGAATCACTATTTTGCAAAAAGTTTTAATTCTGATTACCGCGTAGATTCTACATTTTGTCTACATATCGAGAATAATCTCGGACTATGTATTTTGGAAGTGTAGCCTCTGGAAATGTTTCCGCATGTGTGCGAATGTACGCGAACAACGCGAAATACTTTCGCGGAACACAAGAACACGAGGTATTCTCTAATCTTTATGACTATGGGTGTTTTTCCGCGTGAACTGAGCAGAATTGGAAGAGATAGAACAGGTGCATCGAATATATGGCTTAACAAATGCTTTTAACATTCATTTTACATATAAAAAAAGCCTTCTTTATTTTCATGAAATATTCTGCAAAATACAAAAGTACTGTATTATTTATCAGGATCAAAGCTATATATATAAGAAAATGAAGTAAATAAAGCAACGGTGAAGTAATAGCTAAATATATAAAAGAGTAAATTAAAAAATAAATAAAATAAATAAATAAAAGAGTCATATCTAAAAAAGGCATGTATAAAGTCGATACTCGAATCTATCGAAGTTTATTGTCGCTTTTCCGCGATGCCGATTGGTTCTCTCGCTGCGCTTATTTCATGAATAGCTGTATATTTTGACACTTGTGTTTAATGTTAAAGCTAAATAGCGCGCGCGAAGCGCGCGTCTGTGATGTCTAGTAAATTAAAAAAATCAACTTTTTAACTATACATTTTTTAAAAACTCTCACATATATGTATATAAGTTTTTTTGATGCAACAAACATTACGATTAGGACTTTTGGCCTGTCAACTGATTTAAATAAACAATTTCTATTTATAATTCATAAATTCACAAAGAACTTTCTCAGGAGTAATATGCTAAAATCTATGAAAATAAAAAAAATGTTTTTCCTTTAAGAATAAAAAAGAATCACGTCTCGAGAGATATACGCAATTCAGGAAACATTGGTGATATAGCTAATTAGAAGGGTTATCGCTTAGAATCTAACGCGAGTCCGCCTCGGGCTATCACACGAATGAAGAGCATGTAAAAGGACAGGATATAGGTTTCTCTTAATTCCGGCTCTCGTACATTACGCCCGTAGCTCATCGTGATCAGAGGAGCAGCGCGGTACGTGTTCTCATCGCGGAAACACCGGCGACCGGGAATGTGCCAATCTCCGTGCCGATGCACCTTTCTCACTGCTGCTTTTTTACTCGGTCATTCGGGCCCGGGCGCGTCGCACACGATGCCGGTTCCGTTCTCCCTGCAATTCCATTAACTAGATTGCACATTGTCGTGCTCGCCCGTGAGGAAGACCCCGGGGGCATCGACGCGTGTCCCCGTCGTCCGTGTCAGCGCTTATCTGCGCGGAGATTTCGGCGCTACGAGCGGATCAAGAAGAGACGAAGAACGAGAGTGCGGTATGCGCTGAGAATGCAACGGGATCAGAACTCGATAGCTCGAAGAGGAGGAAACGTGGGTTTAATGTGGGCGCAACGTTACCGAGCTGCTTGTTGTAGCGCTATCGCTGTTCCAAACCCATGGATACAGAATTGTCAACATCAAACCATATCGACTATTGCATGTCGGTTTGATGAAGAGCACGGAAAGCTTTCCACCTATCTCACGTTACTCTAATAAAAATTTTGACACAAAAATCTGAAAAGATAAAAAAATATCATGTTCGGTATTCTACGGTTCCGAAAAAATTGCGAAAGAGGAATATGCAGTCTCTTATTACATCAAGTACCATGTGTTATATATACCACTTATATACAAAATTCACGGATCGACGACTGTTTATTCATAGTTTTCAGCTCGCATAATTGTAAAATTATTTCTAATAAAATAATTTTTATATATTCCGATTTAAGAATTAATTTTCTTATACAAAATATTGAAAACTGCTTCATAGAAAAACCAAGGAATCTAATTGAACATTCCGTTTTCTTCATGTTGCGCGCGCGACGCATCGATCCCTTGGTTGCTTCTTCCTCTCCGACGAACGCAGGCAAAATTATCCAGCGAGAAGCGCCAAATTTACGGGTGCCGTGCATAAGAACGCTGTAATCCCATCAGCGTGCTGCGAATGGTGAGGCGAGATGGGTTGGTGCGCATACATTGTGAGCGCATATTGTGCCCGGGGAAAGACAATGCGGCCCATTCTCTCTCACGACGCGTGCGGCCGACCTGACAAAAAGAGGACGAAGAAAAAACCCCGCGTCCGAGCCGAGTTTACAACAATCCGGGGTTGCTCTAGTTCGTCCGAAGATACTCTTCGCCCCGGCAATGCCGGGCATCCCGGCATCTTCCACGGTATAACAAAAGCGAACTAGACGTCGTTTCCATGACGCGAGCATAGACATAAAAATCTAACAATACAAGATTCGTGGTCTACCTCTATCTAAAGATATAAAGAGAAACGTGTATTACAAACTAAACTTGATTCTTGATTATCCCCTTCATCGTAAATTTCCGAGAAAGATATCGTAAAATAAAGAAATAAAAAATTTTGAGATCCAATATTAGAAAGACTATTATATAATATCGAAAAAAATCACGATTAGACATTCGAGAGAAGATTGAATTCGACTCATCATCAGCAACGTCAGCAACTACTTCACATACAATTTTATATTTAACATGACTCTTTAGATTATAAAGTTTGTCTACATTTGATTCAAATTTCTTGTCTAATGTTTAACCTTCTAATAGATTTTATTCTTCGATTCAATCCTCCAGCATCTTAGCATTACGAAATACTTATAGCAAAAGGCCGAAGTATAAAAGTCCACTTGGATGACTGTCATATATTTGTGAATCTTCATATCGAATTACTTTTATCCTCGTAATCTCGTTTTCTCTTTCGCCTCAAGGCGCGTCAATAATCCAATTAATAAATTAATAATACGCCCTTAGATATCGCTGACATTTTGAGAATCAATTATCACATTGTCAAATATCAAATTTTTAAACAGCAAGTAACATTCTTGATGTATATCAGACATGCAGTAATGAATAATAAATATGGGAATATAAAATTAGATTCGTAGCGGATCGATGAGAAATGAGAAATCGACATCGATTAATTTGCTCTCGGATATTTTTGTGTTCATGTTGCAGACAGGATATCGATATGCCATACGGGATATCATAGATGGTTTATCAGTTTACGTAAGCCCCGGCTCCTTATCGCGCTTCGGGCGACGCTCCGGGCGTCTCACGAACGCTGCATCTCGTGCTTTTACATATGTGGCAGACTTTTGCTGCGTCCGGGTTTCGAGTGTCGGCATATTTGGGCATTGCTTTCTGCAAATAGAGAGGAGGTCTCCCCCCCCCCCCGAATATCGGAGCGTTCGCCTGAGCTGCTCAAATTTCATACCACCCGATATTAGGTCCATTATGCAAAATCGTAATCTTCGTGATACGCGCGCATCGCGTATTTCTTAAGGCTCCTTGCTCTCTTTCTCTCTCTCTCTCTCTCTCTCTCTCTCTCTCTCTCTCTCTCTCTCTCTCTCTCTCTCTCTCTCTCTCTCTCTCTCTCTCGCTACAACCACATCGAATCACGACGTCAGAAGCGAGAAACGTGAACTTTTCTCCTTGCGTCGGGAATAAACGAAGGAAAAAGGAGAGTGCGGAATGTATTTTTGTAAGTGCGCCGTTGCGCAAACTGAATTTGTTTATTCCTCATATCGAAAAAGAAACTACATCTATTTTTGCAGCTGTCGTCTCGTTCAATCTCGTTCGCGTAGCGGAGTGCCCTATATAATGCAGCATCGCTGATAAATACATAGGTTTTTCGGAACTTTCTTTCATCTTTGATTCTTTGATCAATTTGAAGCCCGTTTTCTCCCTTTGAAGCGAAAATTTATGATTGCGCAACCCCATTTACCCTCCTAACTTTTTGATATTCAGCTTTGAGCTTCTATATTTCTTCTTTTGATTCTTTCTCGAATTAAAATATTGCCAAAGTACAACTTGAAACAAAACGAAGGCTAAGATTTCCCGTAAGGGAATTAAGAATCAAAGTAAAACTACCTCCGGTAACTACCTACAGCATCCGCAAGAACAGGCAATCGAGGATGTTCCTTACGTTTTCTCGGACATTCGCCGATGAAAGTAGAACAGTTAGAAGCTGGGACACTCGATATAATCGAGAACTTCTCGACAACTTAGGCCGAGACGCCGCGCTGGCGGGCAACGCGCTTCGGAGAACAGAGAGAGAGAAAAATTTCTGCCGGATATATCGGGGGCGAGCCTGCCAAAAGCTAGCTCTACCCGCTTCCGTTGTTTCTCACCACTCTGCTGCTGTTCTAGATGGCACGGCTGCACGTTATAAGCTGCTTACTTGGTTCCGCAAGAAAACGCGTGTGCAGCACAACGGCTCCATTAAGGTCCGCCTAGTTCGCGCGAGAAATAAGTACCAAGTCTGGTCGCACGATGCACTAAGTGTCGAGATTTATGCTCTTATACAGAAAAGTCTGATTTCTCGCGTTTAACATTTTCCATCGTTATCTAAAATATATTTCTCACTATATTTAAAAAATTAATTTTGTATTTATACGTTATAAAATCTATATTTCACATACGTTTATAAATTATATATTTAAATTAATGGAGATGGAACATAAAATGCATGAGCTCTTTCAAGTAGGTATAGCAACTTCAATGTTGTTAAAGAAATTTTGGAATTTTCCAAACAACAGAGATTTTTACTCGATCCAACTAGCCACTGTGGTAAAATCCTTACTTTTAATTTATAACTCGTAATTGCAGATAACATGTACAATTAACGTAGAATTAAAGGTAATCTCTCGAACATTTTAAATAACGAAACACGGTCTTTCTAACGCGTTTAATGCGCCAGGATGATCAGTCTGGAGGATTAATTTGGAGCGATTAAGCCACGCGACTGGAATGGAAGTGCAACGTTCCGCCTGACAGAATCGTGAAGTGGAAGAGGTCTAAAACAACCTCATCAAGCGCGTTGTTTTCGATAATCTCAGGCCGGCCCGGGCCCGTCGATCGATTCGACGGGCTCTCGCTCAATAAGATCGCATTAGTCGCGGCCGCTAATCGGATAACAAACACGTTGATTGATTGTTTGTACGCGGGACCCGCCGAACCATTACTGCGATAATTGTTTACTCGCTCACGATTACGCGAGCCGAGTTATGCGAGTTATGTGAGCGTTTTGCGCAAGATATGTACCTCGTTTAAGTGCATCGAGTCGCAATGTAAACGCCGCTGCGTTTCTCTCGATTATTACAGTGTAAGATATGCAATAATTCGGTGGATAATTAACTCACAGCTAAAAATCGAGATGCGATCTCTAGTCTAATTAATGAGATACGTCAGGATTGAACGACTAATTTAATAACTGAAGAAGATTTGTGATATTTTCCGTAGATTGAGGTCGCCTAATCAAAATGACGGTAGGAAAGCCGGGATATTGCTCTCACTGCACGGAAAGAACGGTTTTGCTGAAGTATTTAAAAATTTAGCTAGATACAGATCTGAAAATAATTTTGTTGCACCATCAAAATAATTATGTAGAACATTCAAACTGATTGCTAAAATGTCAAAAATTTTTACAGCATCATACTTCAACGACCTACTAGAATTATTTTGATGGTGTAACACAATTATTTTCAGATCTGTATCTAGCTAAATTTTTAAATACTTCAGCAAAACCGTTCTTTCCGTATGCTATTATCTATAATTTTCATCATTACTTTTATCATTACTTTAAGTTAAAATAAACAACATCGATTAGCTACAAAAATATGCCCTGGGTTAGGTACATCGTCAATTATAATTTTCAATTGCTACAATGTGTTATTTCTTTTATCAGAAAATGTCAGAAAATATGAACGTAAACATTTTTCCGAACTGACATCATCGATAGACTCTTCTCGAAAAAGAGAAAGAAATAGTCGGAAGTGTCGAGCGACTTAGATACCGCGTGAAGTTCTCTCGTTCGATTCCCGTCACGTATCCTGTCGCGGCGCGGCGGTCTGTACGGCGCGAGATGTACTTACCAGGTACCACTGTTCCTTGAAGAGCGGATCCGTGAACAGGTTTTGAAGTGGCACGCCTCTGTTTCTTTGGCGGTGGAACAGGGCGGCCTGCCGCGGACGCGGACCAAAGCCGTGGAAGTAGGGCTGGTAATCGGTGAACGCGTAGGACGCGCCACCGAAGTCGCGCTTCTTGCGCTTCTTCTCATGCTGCTGCTGAAACCAGTGCACCTGCAACCGAAAGCATACCGGATTCTGTAGCGAACCTTTTCTTGCACCACCGGGTTCTATATGATCGACTTCGAGTTACGTCGTGGCGCTATAAACTTGAATAACTTGGACCGACCCGAAAGCCATTAGCCGCCAGAATACGTTTTGTTATCTCTCACGTCGTTGCACTAAGTTCCCCACGCGACATTACATGCTGATGTAAACCGGTAACGGTCGCAAATTTTCCGAGGTGTCCGGCGAAATATTTCAACGGTATCATCAGTCGATTTTTTGCCGGGCAAAATATGTTGATTATATAATAGGCAAGTTATATAAAAAGTACGAAAGGCATTTTAGTTTAGTGCCTTTGGATAAAGAATTATTAATTACATGTAATTATAAGCTTTTAATATTATAATGAAATTTATATAATTAAATATAATTGCTATAGTATATCGAGACATTAATATTCAGAAATATTAAAGGAATTACGATTTAAATTAAAACCACTTATTAGCAATATCTATATACATCTACTAAATCATCATCACCTTTATCTATTTACTTTTCCAAAGTTATAAAAATTTAGATTTATGACGTTTATATTTTTACAAAATGTATAATGTTTATCATTATGTTTGGTATTATTTCAAAGAATTATTTTGTCGATAATTAAACAGAAGAATTTAATTAAAAGACAGTAAATTTTAATTAAGAGAGAGAAAGAAAAATAAAATTGTCTTTTTATCCTTTTTTTAAGATATAAAGCTACTCATAACACCACCGCTGTTTATCATCCCACTGATTGGCCAAACAGCTATATTGCGACGCTGCGATCTGCGTGGAAAATTCACCGGGGCAGAATGACTTAATCGAGGGTCATAAATCGAACAATCACCGAAAAACGCCTCGGGGAACGAGCTTTAATTCTAGCGCGCGCCGCGTTTCTCCCGTTTCATTCATATCGTCGTGCTGGAGCCGGACACGCAATGCGATTCGATACCCGGTACCGCCGACAGATTCACGAACCTCACGTAATTTTGGCGAGGCTCCAAATACGTCGGAATCAACCGAGTTAGTTTGATCGTATAATTTATTGAAGGCGCGCGCCAATGCAGAAATTTCAGAAATTTTCAAACTAACACAATGAGTGTAAGATAAGAATTTCGTACACGTGCTGCGCCAAATCGATTATTGAACATGCTAAAAGTCCCTTAAAATCAAACGGTTATGGCAGTCGTGCAGTAGAATAGTAGCAGATGTTGCCGTATTCTCTTATGAATTATAAACAGTTGTGGATAGAATAGAAGTCATGATGTCAAGTACACGTATTAAAAGAATTCTAACTTATAAAGGAAAAAAGCTTTTATGATCACTAATTAAGTAAAAGTTAGTTTGCAATTGTTTACAGTTAATTTTAATTACCAATATTTATAAATTTCTATTGAAATGCAAATATTATATTTTATGTAGATATACATTGTGTGTAACGTAAATATTATATATGATGTTTCGAACGAATAAACTATCGAATCACTCGTTTCCCTGGACATGAAATATCCAGTTACTTCTTCATGAAAAACTAAATAAAATTTAAACGCCGACATAAATCGTCATCCCGATAGTAAGCTATCTTTCAAAGGAAAATTAGATATATAGCCCGGAATTTTAATTTTCAAATTTAATCAGTTTATCTAATAAAGAAAGCTGTAAAATTCAGAATACAAACATAAACGTGAAGAATTCTTTATGTATAATTACTTATTTTCCTTCAATATTTCAAAGAAACAGTTTTTCAAATAATACAAGACATTTCGAGATATACGTGAGAAAAATTAATAAAAGAAATAAGAGGTGTCAACAATTTATTATGTCTCATTCGCTGTAATTGTTTCGTTTATATTGATACGAGCCGCGTGACATTTTTCCAACATGAGCAAGTGCAAAATGAAACACCGCTCGTCTATTTTTTAACGAACAATTAAGCGGTTAACTAAGCGTGCTGCACAATTAATAAGCAGCCAGTCACGATCGCCGGGAGAACGAGAGAGATTTCCCGGTCACGTATCCGTGGCTTTGCCCGCCATAAATCCCGGCGATCTCTGAGCGCGGGACGTTCGGAAAAAAATGTATCTCGCGCGGAAATTACCCCCCGCACGTTCGCCCCGTGCAAATGGCATTTTCCCCGCGATAACGTGTTCCCTGCGAGCGCAGCTCATAATTAATGCTATATCGCGCGCTCCCCCGCGATGCATGCGAAGATCTGCATTTCCCTGTTTCTCTTTCTCTCGTTTCTCCCTTTTTTCTCTCTCTTCGACACGATATTTTTCCGACCGCACTTCGTCCACCCTACCACTCCGTAATTTTCACCCGCGAGAAGGAGCTTATCGAGACGAGGAGACAATGGCGGAAAACGCGGCGACAATATTGTCTCTCGAAACAGTGAGATATTTTGCCACGTCCTCGTGAGAGAAGGGACGACGAGGCTTCACCGAGAGTGCACTTAAAGCGACCACCAGGTATTTCCCGCGCGAGTACTAAAGTGATATTATAGTGAAAAATTCGGAAAAAATCTACAGGTGCAAGGACGGAATTTCATAAACTATTTAGGGCTATGACGGATTTATGATTTATTACCGTAAGCGTGTTTCTTTTCATCAGAGATGATAACATTTGGAAAAATACACACGTCAGAATTCTTGGATTAAATGTTAAAACCAATTTACTGCCATAAGAAAGTATATCTCGCTTGACGAGAGAAGTTGTAAAACAAATTTCTATTCTTGCCTATAAATTTTTTCTAAAGTTCAAAGTTTTACCACAGCGCTAATTAAAATTTAGACCAGAACCAAACAAAAACATGTTTTTGGTCAATCGAAAAAGGAAGGCACATTTCGCGACCCTTTGTGAGGTGTACCGTTACCGTTGAATATTCTCTCACAGTGACAGAATATTTAGTGATAGAAAACTGCATGTAAATGGGAAAATGATTTTTTGAAGGCACAAGGGCTACACATACTGAGAAAAAAGACAACATTTTTATGATGTGACTGTTTTGCAACGCATATTGCATGGCTTGTTTTCAAAACATCTCAATACAGAATTCATCCTTTCTTGCATTTTTTCTGCAGGTTCTATTGACTTGACTGTTTCCATATTTTTTCCCAATGTCCTTCCTCTTCTCCCAATTCTATTGCAAAAATAAAAAAGCATTTTTTCCCCGATAAAATTAAACAGCGCGATTATAACAATTTCTTATTGTAATTTGTCATTGTGTATATTTCGTATCATTGTGACTTTGAATATGGCACGGAACGGAGCTAGTAGAGAAAATGGGCAGTCTTATTTTCTTCACATTTCACATTTAGACTCTCAGATATTTATTATTTTATTCTTTTGACGCACCTAACATGTAAGTTTTTACGATTTACCTCCGATATGTCTCCCGCTTTTTTATATTAGACATATTCATATTGACATATTCGTTTCTAGCGTAGCGTTCGCACGATGTAGCTTGGATACAACATCTGGCGACGCATGATTTAGTGCTGCGTGCTTAATTTTGTATATCTCACTTGAGAAGAACCAAATTGTGGTCGAAACGTCGTGAGTAAAATAAATAGGAACTGGCCAGTTGGGTCGCTTAATTTCGATCTTATTATAACAATTTCGTAAAGTTAAAATCAATATTTAAAAAAATTGGTGCAAATATGCATTTGACCAATTATCGAAAAATCATTAAATATCAATATTATATTTTATCTTCAGAAAATTATTACGTTGTCACATTTGTATAAACCTTAATTTTACAATTCTATCATAGACTTCTTTCGTATCGGACAAACATTCAGTTCACTTGCCAGAACGTGCATTTGTCGCGCGATCGTTAACGTGCCTTGAGCGGAATCGGCCAATTAAGCTGTTTGTCGAAACGCAGGCCGTTTTTGCGCTGACCGATCGTGAAGAGTTCAAGTTTTACCCAGTGATTTAACGGCGCTCGTGGCAATGAATTTTCTGTCCGAAATGATCGTTATACAATCGTAGATGTCGGATCGTTAACGCGTCAACTGTCCAATAAATTTGTAAGACGTCTGCTTTTAAATGCAAGATGCATATATTTACGATTATAATTATTTTACCCTAATTTCTCGTACATATGTTTCTGCATGTCTCTTACGACTGCACGTTCCATCTCTCTCTCTCTCATTTCGTTCCTCACGCGTAAATTTTATGTTAATTATAATTATTCTTTTTGCCCAAGAACAAAGCCCTTAATACGATAAGAACAAAGTCCTTAATACGATAACTGCAAGCTAATTAAATTTTTCCTTCGTCTCACAGACCTCGGAGTAAATCCACCACGACTCGCGTAAACAACGCGTCTTATTCTCTTTGAGTATAAAGCAAAATCTTGCTCCCGCGTGCATCTCGTAATTAATGTCTCTTAATTAGCAGAATACAAAGATGCGTCGACTTACCCGTGGCTCATCCCTGAGCGCTTTGTGATGCGGTTCGCTCGCGGTGAGGGATCTCTTGTGCAGTCGCTTGTGAGAGAAGAGGTAATAATTCTTCAGGGCGCCGATCTGAAACAGAGAAATGAAGCGTTCTTATTCTCCTGACTTCGAGAGCGTGATTCGAGAGGACCGACATCGTGTCCTCGCGCGAACGTAAACATGAAGAGGCAAAAGGGTGCTCGCAAATTTCCCTCTCCCGACTTCACGATGGCGTTTCGATGGTCTTGCGCGACTCGATATCGTTTCGACTCACACAAGTTTGGCGATAACTCCCGAAGTGTCGTTCTTGAATTATATGGCGGAACTTGCTAAATCTCGTCTACATTCATCGCGGTGTTTTCTGCAGACTATAAATATTTCCCCCGACGCGCTCTGCTCGCCCATGAGACATCCAATTTCTTTTTTTATTAATAAAACAACACCAAATAATAATCTAAAATAATGTAGAACTAAATTGATACAAGTTTTAGAAGTACATCATTAAAAAATGATACATCAAAGTTTTCAGATAATATTACATTTATTAGTACAATTAGTACAAATTATTATTTGCTATGTATAGCATGTTTCATTAACGTTAACAATATTGAGAATAAATTGGATAGAAACTCTTTCGCTATATCAATAATGATAAAATTATGAGTAACAAGAGCGTCGATAATTGATTTTTCAAATATTATTTGTCGATAACATTCAGTATCAAAGACTTTTGTTTTTGGATTTAGCGAGCAGAGATTACTGAATCGAAAATTAACATTATAACGAACGACATGCACGACGGCGCTTATAACATTGCCTCTCATTTTAGAAGTTTAACGCGATCCATTAGAGATAATTGGCAGCTTATTGAACGCCAGACGGTTGTAATTATATCTATAGCGCAACACTACGCGACGTTATAGACTGGCGACGTTTCAGTTTGGTCGATGAAAGTGATTGTCGATAATTCTAAGCGTAGCCACGCTCCAATAATGTTACGCGTGTCGAAAATAATTAATAAGCTATTCCAATCGTTGGTCCGCTATTCAGAGATCGCGAATCTTAATTATATCACCAGATATTTATCAAAAATTAGTCACAAAAAATAGAAGCAGATAATGTTAAAGCTAATAGTGTCGGATATCGCGTTATTTTCATCTATTCAATATTAATATTCCGTAAAAAACTAAAAAGAAAAATTGCTCTCTTCTGTCTAGAAAATGTCCTTAAGTCATATATTTTTATTTATTTCTCGTATATAAGTATACCTTTCAAAATATAGCAACTGGCCTTAAAGAAAAGAACGGAATTTACATTGGATTTAAATTGAATTTAAATAAATTTGAATTTGATCAAAAGAGAGTAAAATTGATATACAATATTGTCTTTCTTACTCTGCGTTACTATATTGTATTCTTTCACACTAAATAAACTGTATGATGCGATGTTTTGCGCAAACAACGGCATGTGTCTATGATTTACAAGCACAGCTTCCAACATTACTCTGATACGATCCGACACTTCAAGAGGAAGTCGTAAGATCCCATAAAGGCTCCCGAAACGGCTCAACTTTCGCCGGCGGAGTTTTACCGGAACTTAGCCGGAACGGGAATCAACCAAAACTGCATCGCGCCACGAAGTAGAATCACTTCCCGGAGCTGTTTTTGCGCCGCCGATGCTTTACACGTGTCGCCTACTTGAAATTCTTCCACGGCGCCTTCCTTCCGGAGCCGCGGCTCGAAAATTGAAGAGCAATTCGCAAGGAACTCGGGCGCAATTCGGAAAAAAGAGAAAAAGCGCGCGCGCGCGCGCGCCCTTTATTTTACCATCGAGTTTTACCCGAAATTTTCGCGGTGAGCTCGAGACAGCTACTTCGACGTTCTTCGGACTTCTCGAGGATCTAAGTAGCCCCAAGAGCGGCAAAGTGCATCACTTGCTCCCCTCAATCTCGAGTTATCTTTCGTGTGAAAGAGGATTACTTGCCCTACTTCTTTCACTTTAGCCATTTTTATCTCTTCAGGAACAGCGATGTATATCGTGTGAGTGTATTTGAAAAACTGTAAACTGTAACTTGCTCTTACCTTATAATAAGACTATACTTCAGAGACTTGAAAATTTTTTCATCTTCTTTTCATTTAATACTTTCCTCGCAATGTTACACTCTATATCAAATTTTAATTATTATCCAACCAATAAATACGAAGTTGCTTTTTAAATACAGATTAAAAGAATATTACCCTTCTTATTTACCCAATTTAATTTTGTTTGAAATGTAATTTACGGAAAATTAATCATTTCCAATTGTTTATAATTTAAACCGTGAATTCTTTAACATTTTTTTTGTGCCAAGAATCGACTTCAACGTGGTAAAAAATTTCGGCTTGCGTGTATGCCTAGCTTCGAGCTAAGCTAGCGAAAAAGGAGCGAAGCGCGGAAGGAAATGCGAGACTATCGCTATCTCTCGAAGATATTCCGCGGACGGTGATGGAGCATGCCTCGCCAGTTTCACTAGCGGGTTTGTTATAACTCGGCTGGCGACGACGCCGGAAGGCCCGTTTCGCATATTTCCGTATTCCGCCGGCAATTTTACGTCCAACTTGTGCACGGCACGCTTGTTGGCTTCATGACGCAAATTTCACAAGGGCGGGTCAAGGACTCGCTCGAGGGCGTCTTCCTTCTGAAGCGCGGCCGAACTGGCGCCCACCGAAATTCTCGCTCGACCATGTGGAATTTTGATAATATTCCCGATTATTTCGCGGCCGTCGCCAATAATATTTAACTCGAAACTCGAGACACGATGTATCTTATAAAACTCTCTATATCTCCGCTTCAGCTCACACGTTTGCAAAATTTTTTTGACGAATCGTAATTTGTATACCGTAAAATAGTCAATTGATAGATTTACTGCGACAATGGTTTGTAATAGAGAAATCTAAATTAACATTAGACTTAACTTAATTAAGAAATTTTAATTATAATTAAAACATATAAAATTTAATCAATATTATGAGATTTAAGTAATATTTAAAAGTAATTTACTGTCATTTCTAGTAAAAATTCGTCACAGAATTTATGCTGCATTATACATACGGTATCATTTATTAGTAGTTCTAAAATATTTTATATTCCCATCATATAAGTTCTCAAAATTTTGAATTTTCGTATACGCACAGACTTCCTCCTATCATAGATACCTATATTACTAACGATCGACTTTCTTCATGAAGGTGACGACATAAACGCGAAGTCACGTCGTCGCTACTAAAAATGACAAAGCGCCCAACTTTGACGCGATCCTCTACCGTCGTGGAGACTCGGAGACTCTACAGAAGAGAGTTTTCCCCGTGCGTTTGTTACCGGCCCTATGAGTGATAGTCCCCCTCCGACCTGCTTCCCTGGCTCTATGTCATCCGCTCCATTAACGCCTCACTTCCAAGCTGGAGGACAGTGCCATAAAGCGTAGGAAGACGTTGGCGAATTGAACTGATTTGTTTCCGGCGCGATTAGCGTAGAAACTACCGCGTGAATCTTCAGATCGTCGCCGCCTTTGTAGCGTTCCATTGTGAACGAATTCACCCAGCACGAAGTAACTCAATCCGAACGACTGCAGGTGACGTCAATTAAAAAAAAACATACAAAATCAGCGTAATGAAAAAAATCAACAAAGTATACGCGTAACGTTCTCGGTCGATTTTCGCGATGCAATTCTCGGTAGCGGGATCGAATGCGAGATTATTAAGGTAAGTAAATCAGTTGCCGAAAGACGGCAGAGTTTCCCGGCAATGATCAACGTTTCCTTCGAGCGTGGCTGGAATCGTGCGTCACTCGCGGCGTTAGCCAAATCCTCGATCCGCGCCGACCTTGGCGATCTTCCTAAAATCCCTTAAATCCATCCGGTAGCTTTCCGGAAGCGATAGTGCCGTCGCGTTCTCGCTCGCGTTCTCCGACGCGCCGCCGGTAATCCCGATAGGAGATACTCGTCGCGGCAGCTGCGCACGGGCAGGAGTAAAAAGACGAGAAAACGGATGAGAACGGGGGGTGCAGGAAGCGGAGGTGGGAACCGGCATAGAGCGGAGCACAATGCAGCGCAATTTATTAATACTCTGGGACTCGTAGCGCCCTTAGGAGTAAACGGTGAAATAGATATGCCAACCGAGGCGGGCGAGCGAGCGAGCGAGCGAGATCTGTTATAAGCCTGAACGGAAATGTCAGGACAAAGCGTCCTGTACGGAACGTACGGAACGGGCGCAATCTGCGAGAAAATTGTGGTATAACCAAGCGCGGAAAGACGTCAATTGTACCGTAAAACAAAACGTTTTTCACTTAATTCGACATGTACTTCGCGTCTGAATGGAATTCTAATTTAAAAGTTAGTTACAAATACACCTCGTCGGGTGGAGGGCGTAATAGCTATCGAGAAAGACCGATGCAGATGATCAAGTTTTAATCAAGTAAAATCGTGAATTATATATTTTAAATTACATTTTTACGAATTTAATTAATTTCAGATCCTAAAAGAATTACGGATTTAAAAAGCTGCCTCGTCATTTATTTTTATCACCTTAGTACCAAAAGAATTGAAGGCACGTCAAAGGGACGTCTAGTCATTAAAGATTAATACGGTAGGAGTCGGATAGCCCGTAGCGGAAGCCTTTTACTCCGTAGACACTCATACGTTCTCGTGTATTTTTTGAAAGCTGACCCACGCCGTTTTCAGCGTGACTAACTTCTATAAGGATTTCGCGAACGTGTATGGGCGAGGAAAAATCTGACGGCGGACGATAACTACGCGGCGAACTTAATTGTAACATCAAGATGATTTCTTTCAGGGAGCTGAACGCGCTTTGATGGCGTACTTAAATCCACTTTATTTATCGAGCCCGAGCTCCCGCGGGATTCAGTACGTCACGGCGCGGAGTCATAAGATCTAAAGAAGAGATAGAGCGAGCGATTCATCATCCCGTGTCTGCAACAAGCTCGCGTTAAGGCGCGTGCACACTAACCCGAAATGTTGCTCCAGCGTGCTCTGAATTATAAAAGTGATCGCCTAAATTAGTTAATCTACAAGCGGGGGTTTTATCCTCAGTTAATTTTCATCTTAATTTGATCATTTCTCTTTTTTCTCCATGTTTTCTTTGTGATTATAAAAAGCGAACTTACAATAAATTAAAGTTAAAATGCTATTAAATAATATTGCTTTAAAATTATATTTCTATTACATATCAAAATTTACTGTGAAATTCTTATGTATGAGAATATATCGTCAAATAGATAAGTGCATCTTTTAAATAAATTATCCTTTAAATTAATCAGTCGTCTCTCTTTGCTATTAAAACCACGCGCGTCTCTAATTGTAAGTGGTCACCTTTAAACTAGATCAAACATCGCTGCCGAATTCTTCAATCAACTGTTATTGAATTCTCTTTGCGATCGTTTGACCAAATGGTTAGCCAAATAGTAGCATTTGGTCAGTGCTCGAAGGGAGAGGAGATAAAGGTAATTCCGAAATACGTCCGCGTTAGAGAACCGACGGTCGAACCGTATTTCGCGCAACGTGTATGTTCTGTGCAACCGAGAACACGTCTGTGTATAGCAGCGCAAACTTATTCTTCTCGTGAAACGTGCGGTTTGTACGCGCCTTTAGATCGTCGTGCGCGCGCGCGCGTACTTCCGCAACACTTCCGATTCGTTTCATAGTAGTAAACTGCAGGCACGGACGTGTATTGCAACGGGGGTTGTAGAACGCCGGTGGCCGGGGGTACAAGCGTTCTGAACAGCGTTAGATAAGCGGGCGAAGGGCTGGCGGCGTAGTTTGAGAGGGCCACTAAATCAAACCGCTGAAGAATGTCTCGCGGTGACCTGCGGGTTATCGCTATAGCTATACCTGTACGCGACATACGCGGATGTTCCCAGCGGGTGCATAGTCCTGTAAGTTGTCATCGCGCACACGGGCAAGTTAAGATTTAACGTGAGAAAAAGGGAGTGAAGAAGATAGGAACGAGGAAAAAGTCAATTTCTTAAGTTTCTTGCATTTTTTTCGGACGTTGCATTCATTCGCCGCGGAATGTACAGAAGTATATTTAGGTCTCTGTGATTGATAAACTGAGGAAAAGGTGCAAACTTTTTGTAAAGTGAAGAAATAAGATGTTCCTCTTTCTCACGTTTTAAAATTATCTTTTATAAAACGAGATGTCTTTTGCTTCTAATTTTATCAGATATAAGCAAACATTATTCGTAAACAACAGAATATATAAATACAGAAGAAAGACCGCAAGAAATTGAGATTTCTTGTTGCTATTCTAAGATATTTATGTAGCTGCTATTTATATTTGGAAGCCATTACAAATATCTATTTTCTTTCTTTTGAACAATTCACGTACATTAATTCATTTATTAATATCAGATCTACGATCTACATTTACATCCAATAAAAAAAGCTGCTCCGTCTTCTTTCTACTTTAACGTTAGAATCCGTTATCCCACCGCGACACACGCGCAAAATTCACGGACACGCACGCACGCGGGGATACGAGTAGGTGGGAATCGCTGGCAGGCCATGGAGAGAATATCGCTCAAATTGTATCGCCGGTGCATTCGTGGTGCGTGTGCGGCGGTCCGTTCACTCACGTGTCGTCCGCTCGTCGGGATATCCCTCCGCCGCAAAATCCTCGATCGTGAACGGGCTCTCGTTACGTAATGCCGACCACGTATCGCCAATACCGTTGCCACGATCCCCTATTCAACCCCATCACCGTCGATGCCGTCGTGTGTGCGTTAACGTTATTGCAAATGCGACGCGGCGCGGATATAATCATTGTGTATTCGACAATGATATGCTTAAATATAAATATGATGACAACGTTAAAATAACGCGGGAGTGGGAAAAGCGAGATTTGACGCTTCAAATTCCCAAATCAAATCGAAAGCGCATAAAATCCCTACATTCAATTATGCTTTATGTTTATAGATGGTAAATCGAAAAGAAATAGCCTCGAGTCAAGGTCGCTATTTTTCTGTTTTCATGCTAAAATAAACAAAAAAGTGCAGATAGCAATCATTTTAAATATTTAGAGATTCTATAAACAAAATTGTGTTACCTGATGACATTTACCGAAGCTACTTCTCAATATTTCGCAATGCTAAACTAGATGAAATTTTATACCGTTTATTGAAAATTTAAAAATATTACTTTTAAATATATGCGTTGACTAGTAAATAATAATATATAGACAAAAAATAAATAAAACATCATATACGAAACAAGACTCTTTGGAAAAAAAAATCTAGACATATCGCAGGCATTGATGTTGTTTTTCTGCGATGCTGATTGATTGCCAATCCTATATAAATGGTGAACGCAAATTCGACTCTGTGATGAGTCCGATATTGACAGCTTGACATCTAACGGCAAAAGAAACATCAAAAAATCATTCACCGAAAGAAATAAGCGAGTAAAACAGAAAAGAGAAATATAAAACGTGGCATGAAACAGATGAAATAGATAATGTTGTATGTCTCGCGTTAAAAAAAAGTGCAGTTTCTGTGAAATAAAATAAAAGAATAGGCTCTTGTATAGGTAATTTTGCGATCTTTCACGTACGTGTTCGACACAAAGTTTGTGACACACAAAATTAGAAAGACCCCGCCATGTCAAACGTACAAAAACATTTTTAGTAACCGGCGTGGTGTGCGGTTTCGATGAACTATAGAGGGTTTAACCATAAAATAATATATACGCCCGTTACTGGTCGGCAAAGTGACCGCTCAAAAAGCAAATATCGTTTACCACGTGTGAGAAACAATACCCCCGAAACATTCCTCCCCCTCCCCCTCCCCTACTCTTTCGCTATATCCTCGGTTTTACACCGTCTGCATGCTCGCCGTTCGTTTATCGGCGCAATCACCACGCGCATTGCACGTAAAGCAACCAGAATGTTCCTAATAGACGCGCGACCGCAAAAAAAAAAAATACAAATTTCGCCTAAGAAAGACTAAATATTATGTGTTCACAAATCGATAAAATTATCAAAAACCGCGCACGCTAAATTACACATCAACAAATTGTCAAAATTTTTAACAAAATTACAGCTTTAACTTTTAGCAGAGAATAAATATCTTGTTAAAAGAGTTAAACATGCTGTTGTAAACGTAAGAACTCCATATTTGGATTCGCCAGCGTGAGGATAATGGGGAAATTACTGCGATAATCATGTTAAATTTTATATAGTTCTTTGTCGGTGCAAAACGCGTCGAAGGGAAGAGACGCAATATCATTGTCGTTAGAATAACGTCAACGACATCGGCCGCTTATCCATTCCGTTTCCCATGGCGCTTTTCACTGTGAAGGGGAAAAACGATCGTCCGGAATTATCCGACGGCGCGACGACCTGGAAAAACGCACCAGCACGAAAGTGCTGACGTTAAAGAAATAATATCAGGAACGTGGATCACGATGGGAGATCTAGCGAAGCAATTGGACGTCTTTCGGACGATCACTCTCGAACGGCGCTGAGTAATGCGAGAATGCAGCGTGCGGGCAATATTTGCGAATAAATATTTGAATAAAAATTCGCGACCGATTTCCAATTTCTTTTTAGCCAACGAACGTTTCAGCTCAACTTTAAATTCTCAACTCTCGCGCGATTTATTTATCAATCGTAAGTCTTTCGAGAGAAAAAGAGAATCGCGTAGCTTAATCGGAACTTTCGCTGGCGGAAATAATTAAGATCGAAACCGCGAACGGCTGTTAATCGGTTATCGGCGATCGCCGATCGTAAAACGTTGTTGTGGTTTCGACAAATCGAGAATACCGTCGGCCGTATCCAAATAGATAGACCAGATGTTCATTCTCCAATCTCTCTTTGCGCGCTGATTGAACCCAATTTCCGACGCATTAGTCTCGATTGGTATCGCCATTTCTGGCGGATGGCGATGTAACATAATTAAATCGATCACGGGCGCTTTCCCTGTTTATAATTAAACGTAGGCGTTGCATTATTGACATTGCGCAATTAATTGTCCAATAATGGTTATACTAGCGGCGCCGTGCATAGTGCACGGCCCACCTTCTCGGTATCGACGGCTGCGGCACAATACCGCACGAGCGATGAAATTTTCACACCGTGTTGCACGTTGCGCACGGACACATGCGCGAGATCGGTCAGTAATGGGTTAATGCATTTTTATCGAGACTTGCTAAAGGAATGACATTATAGCGCATCGTTACGCGTAAAAAATTTAATTCTCCGGTCCGGGGAATACCGGACTGCGAGTCGGAAATAGCGCCTTCGCATTAACAGGAGCGCTGTAACGCACGTAAATGTAACGGGGTCGTAAAAAAAGGCTACTTTCCTGTTGCATTTAAAGCGTGTTGGAAGGCTAGATGGAGCCAGCTAGTAAATCTGCACTCGTAAAAAGATATTATGGAGCTTCTGTCATTAAAAAAAACCTCTATTTTTTCATGCGGTACGTTACTCGTAACTTTACATTTTAATGTTACTTTTACAGTTTAGAGAACATATACATGATGCAAGTGAACCAATATTATTGACGCGATTGGAACGATATCGATGTCCGCCTGTGTTAACATTGTCGGCTACGACATTTCGTTGCATTACTTTGCATAATCGAGGCATGACACCGGCTTTTCCGGTTCCAAACTGGAATAACTTGCGGTATTGACGCGGCAGTATAGCGCAGTAGATTGAGCTACTAATGGTCGCTACTTTCGTCGCGTGTTTAAATTAGGTGGCAACGAGTTGGAATTCCGAGCGAGATGACATGGTTAAGAATGAAATACCTACAAAACTGACAACGGCGTGAATTACCTTATTATTATCGCCATGTTGAACTATTATCTTGATTATATACCAATCCCGCAATCCGTGACGTAATCGAAATAAAAAAAGCACAAGGATTGTATACATATAAAATCGAAACTCTCGCTGAATTTTTTGTGATATTTATTTCCATGACAATAAAACGCTGAAGTTCCAATCGATACGAAAGTAATGTCAGATAGTTCCAAGTAAACTAAAAAAAATCTCCGAACCGCGACCAATATAGAATTATAAATATATGATAAGGAAATGAAACTATAGTATAATACCTACTGACAATGAGTATAAAAATACCACAAAATTCAATGGAAAATATAGACCTGCACATATAAATAGTTTAAAAGTACAAAAAATTTTCCGACATTTACATTGTCCGTTCGATATGTTCAGAGCACAATAACTGTAATTAATTTTGTATATTCGTATATATTTTTAAGTTTGAGGGTATTGCAAGGTATTGCTAGATCAAAAATAAATTAAAAGCACATGTCTGTAGCATGTGCGTAGAATAAAAAGTTTCCAAAAAAGAAAGTTAAAATAATATGAAACTTTTCAGACAAATTAAATATGAGTTCTGACAATGAAACAACCCGATTGTTCCACACTCTACTTTTATTTTAAAAAGAAGAAACAGAAGAATAACTATTCCCGTATGAAGGTGGTACCAACGAAAGAATCAGAAATATCGGTATGGAATAAGAAAACGGGCGCCGATTGCGCTTGGCGGAGCAAATGGGAAAACTCGTGGCGTAACGCGCGGCGTAAACGGGAAAATCGAAGCGTGACGCCGTGCAATAAATAGGGAAATCCAAAATACCGACGAACCGTGTCCCGAAAAATAGAATGACGTCTCTGCCATGCCCCGCCTCGTTCGTCGGCAAATAAGCCGACTCTCATTCCGGATCGACGGAACACAAAGCGCGAGGCGCGGAAGAGGAGGAGGAAATCGGATGAGCGTTCGTTCTGGCAGGAGAGAGCGTTTAACGGCGCGACGGAGATGAGACGGCGCCTCGTCTTTCCGGAAGGCAGAGGGTGAGGAGCGAACGAGAGAGAGAGGGGGAGGGGGGAGGAGAGAGAGAGAGAGAGAGAGAGAGAGTGTGTGGTAGCGCGGCAAAGAGACAGAAGAAGAGAAGGAAATTGCGGTTCAGGAATTCGAGCTTCTGATGCGCGAGATTCCGCGCTACTTTCGGTAATGCTCAGCTGTTTCACGCTGTTGTACTCGGGGCGTCGGCGGAATCGACGGCGGAATCGGAGGATGGCACCGGCGCGGCCCCCGACGCGGATGATACTCCGCTTTCTTCCCCAGAGAATCTATTGTCGAGGGTGATGTTGTATGCAACCTTCGTGTCGCGTTCTCAGACACGACGCGCGCGCGTCGAATCATTCCACCTAAAGATGTGGTATATACTATACCTATTTCCTCTACTACTTTCTATCCAATAAAATCAATTATACGTCGTATACTTAAAATATTATTTCCATAAAATTAATTTTAATCTTATTAATATTGATAACTGACTTTTTACTTTCGTCTAAAATTAAACTTAAATGGATTAATTACAGTATAGCTAAAATCAACGAATGATATAGTAATGAGATTAATTCTTTCTCATATTTTTCTTTAAAAACTGCTATTATAATTTTATTTAAATTAAATAACGCATAAAAATGTATTATTTTACATATATATTAATTTAAATGAATAAAACAGGCAAAATTATGACACATATATTCTTATAGAGATTCTTCTTCTGGTAAAAACCATGAATTACTTTATAAATAACTTTTTCCATAAATTACTTTATAAATATTTTTTTCTATAATTTACTTTATAAATACATATCTATTATTTCAGATATTATTAAAATTCAGAAATTATTTTTTAATTTTACAGATAAACTATTATTTTCCATAGTGTTATGTATAAGTACCCGCACAAAATTCTATGTTACTTCTCCGTTTCATACGATTCTTTTATAATTCTGCCAGATGACAATGACGACAATGTCTTTCCTATAATGATCCGTCTTCTTGCCGCGCGGGAAACCAACAACCACGGAGAACGGCGACTAATGACCGGAAAAACATCCCTCGCAAACTCCATCGTACATTTCGGTCGGTCGTTTTTTCATTCCGCCTTGGTTATTTTTTTATTATTACTTTTGTAAGCTGAATACTCTGCCGGAAAGAATGGTTTTGCTGAAGTATCTAAAAATTTAGTTAGATACAGATCTGAAAATAATTTTGTTGCATTATTAAAATAATTATGTAGAACACTGAAACTGATTGCTAAAATGTCCAAATTTTTTGCAGCATTATCCTCATACTTCAGCGACCTGTTATAATTATTTTGATGATGCAACAGAATTATTTTCAGATATGTATTTAGCTAAATTTTTAGATACTTCAATAAAACCGTTCTCTCCGTGAACAAAATCATATAAAAAAATCACAATTTAGAGATATAAGAGGAATTTTTTAGTGCATAATCTTTCAGTTCCTTCATATAGATTTATTCAATTTCTAACTTTAGACATTTAAATCGGGATGTAAATATTTATGTAATTTATACAGCGAATTAAGAAAATACCTTGCGTGCAGCTAAAGTTTGATTGAGGGCAAAATTTACGTTCGCCGAAAGACTTGTAGTAGAAAACTCGTGCGACAGGGCACTCTGTGGACTCGACGATTGCCGAGAGATTTTACAGCGCGCGTAAACGCACTGGATTGGATTCTTTTTTTCCCTCGTGATTTTTAATTTCTCCGGCTAAAGGCGGGACGGAATTACGACCGCAGCAGGAAAAGCGGAATTACAGCTTGACACGCGAATTTCCGTCCTCGTTGACGATAATCGCAAGTGAGCTCGCTACTTCTCTAAATGCTACCCTATCGATATGTTTACTCGTTCAATATACTCGCCGGTCTAGAGGACCAACATTAATCAATCATTGATTTCAGAAACGTTCTTCGAAACTTTTTTCAATATTGACATATTGCTCATATATATAATAAGAATATCACGAAATTAATTATATACATAAAATATTGTATAAAGAAATAAATATATGTATTAAATTATTAACATTCCTATATTATAGATACATATATAACAGTTACATCATTTTATGTTATTTAACGTGTTCATATGTAATTCATTTAATGGGCTAAAAAAATAACTTAATATGTTACTAATTATATTAAATAGTTCGTAATTATTTATAAGAACAAATCGATTATCCTATTTTCAAATCTAGTTCAAATCAAACTGCGATTAAAATAAAATGTTGCATAAGAAATGAAAACGTTAATTCGTCAAATTGTTCTCTTAAATTAAGTTTAACTAAAATAATTATGTCCCAGGTCCGCGAAGGACGGTGGATGTCAAAAGGAAAATGTCGATACCACCGAAACACTACTGGAGACGTGGAAGTCTCTCGACTGAATGTACGTCCGAAATATTATTTTGCCGCACGTCGCGGCGATCGGGAAATCCCCGATGGGAGCCTTATTACATCGGAAAAATTGAAGGACGCGGATTCGCCTTCAACAAACAACGTGGCGCAAAGCTACACATCGCGCGGAAGGGTGAAAACGGTGCAAGCTCCGGTCGCAAAAGCGACAGACAATTTTCTTGGAGAAGCCCTCGGGATGACGAGCGGCGCTCGCGGCACGTGTCGCCGCCAGAATACGGAATCGAAAATCGATTTTCGCCCATGGAAAGAGAAAACAAGGAATCCAAGTGGATTTTAAATATAAGTGCACTTCGATACAGATGAACAAGTCTGGCGTCGTCACCAGAAATTTCGTCGCTCGAAGAAGTTTATGGACGACACCGTGTCTTTCCGTTATGTTTAATGTCTCGATGCATTTTATAATGTGCATGTCCGAATATTTGACGTAAAATCAATTTTTCTTTCATGAACAAAGATAATTCTGGATTGGCGCAATTAAACTTACAAATGTTGACTTTTTGCTATCAAGACTTTTTGCTAAGCTTATTTTTTATACTCAACCAAAATTTTGGAAGTATACTAATTATAGTATTAAATAATATAGATAAAGAAAAAGAAACATATTAGATATCTAAGAAAGAAAACACAAGTTTCATCTCTTCTCTAGTTCTTTTAAAATTAGGTACGAGATTTCAGTGATCTTGAATTGAATTTCGAGAATGTGTCAAAAAATAATAAAATATTGTCTTTTTCAAAAGTAAATTTTGAAGTTTATTATCAAAACATTCAACACGTTGAAGATTAAATTCAATAAGAGAGGCGGAGGTTTCAATTAAACTTCCGCGGAGAAAAGATCACACGATCGCAAGTCCGCGTCGTTTTCTCAGAAAGTAAAAATTCCGCAAACTTTTGATGTCACGGTTACAATCCTGAGCAAACGTACGGGCGCTGCTATCTGAATCCTTTCTCTCGCTGCTATGTACCTGACGTCCGTATTTGGTTTCCCCGGCTTACGTTGAGCAGTTTCGTTCTTTCTAGGAAATCACATATCGGATATTTGGCTGCCCATATTCGCGGCAAATCGAGCGCGAGTGAACAATTTTCCCGGGGCATACGGAACAACGAGCCGTAAAACAATGTCAGCCGATACAAGTATCGAGGGTGATGGCAAGTTGAACCGGAATGTATACGATTTTCACCCTCGCCGTCGTGTCTCAAATATAAACGATACAAGGTGCGATAACGTATTTTTTTAGTAATGTGCAAGAAGTATATCTAATGCGATTAAATACATTCTGTGAAAATTCTGTGTTTTCTCAAAATTCGTTCACTCTCTAACTCTTTTAATCTCGTAAAAAATCTTATAGAAGTATCGTGGGTGTGAAAAAGTTGTTTACGCGGTGTGCTCCTTTCTACTTCAGATATTTCGTTTCAAGAATTCTTTGAAAAATGTTCAAATCTGTTCTGAGCAAATCGAGCTAAGCAGATACGAAATTAGCGCGCGATTAAATTATACAGCGTTAATCTCTCCATCTGTTATGGTAAGTACGAAGCAGAATTATAAAACAGCACTATATATAAAAGATATAGCTCCTCTCTCTTTCTCTATCGTTTTTCTAAATAATTCCATTTATTATTACTCTTATTCTCAATAATGCAATCACCGATTTGATATGTCAGAATAAAAGTTATAAAAGCGAAGGCGAGAAATATACAATTCAGTTCTGTAAAAAACTTGTGAAGAGTTAAAGTTACATGAGAGTTTCTTTTCTGTCAAGTACAGTTACACAACTATCTTTAGGAGATACTAAATAACATCGTACGACCACAGTTCGAGAATCATCTTGCTTCCTTCACGTTTTGCGGGACGAACTTTTATATCCTGATAAATAAAAACGGCTCACCGCTGTTATTGTCGCGATATTGCCTATGCGCGAGAGGATAACGAGCCATCATAGAAATACGCAAACGATTGAGACTATTCCATAATTCGCACAGACGTTCGGTCGCCGTATTAAATTTATATCGTCGTATCGTGAAGCACTTGGAATCGTCGATAAACAAGTTATAACGGTCCGAAGCAACGATACACAATGTATCGTGCTATCTGTAGGCTCTTATTAATTCGCGTCATCGTCCGGATTGTAAATCGCGGAAAGTAAAACGCAGCCGCAAAAACGCGAGGAATAAACGAAAGACCGTTTCACCGATTATTGAATTTTCTTCATTTAAGGCACGATCGATCTTGTAACAATTTTTTCAACCGGCCGAATATATCGAGAAACTGATTTCACGAGCCTGAACTCTCATTCGCAGAGAGAATTTAATTCCTATTCACATTGTATTTAGAAAATACCATTACCGATCTATTACTTTGTATGATTCCACAATTTTCGTGGCAAACTCGCCTTTAATAGATGTAATAATTAATTAATCAATACACAGATTAATTGATTAGTCTCATTAATCGGTTAAAGTTACTTTTTCAAGATTCAATTACGCTTCTTCATCTTTCTGGTTTGGAGCAAAACAGAGAAATAGTTACATATAAGCTAAAGTTGAATATAAAGGTATAGCAGTTAGAAAAACCAAGGGAATTGAAGAACAACAATTAAGCGAGCACGTAGAGTTTCATCGTTTCAGTCTGCTTTTCCTCCGTCAGAACTTGAAGATTCGCGGTTATGCGGTTGGAAGGATTGGTTCGTCGAGCCCGCACTGGCCAACTCGAATCCAAATCTGGTTGACGGAGGAGAACCCGCTGTTCAGGGATTCAGGACAAACCGCGGCCCGGACTCTACACGACTCATTTGACGCGGATCGATCGACAGAAATTTACAGAGGTTTACTGGCAGCCGACGCGACGCACTTGCTATTCCAATCCGAATGGAAATGAAATGGGGAAGACACATTTTCACGTTATTAATCCAGGAAAATAGATATAAAATAAGAAAAGTTAAATAAAGTGACAATCTATCGATTAAAATTAAAACAGCTCAGAATTTCTAAAATTCACTCGCCGATATAATTGCAGATAATTAAACAAATAATTAAAATAGATGCATGACAAAAGAAATAATATATTTCTCAATATTACCTACACAGAAATAAATAAGAACTATATAATTACATTGTTTATGTTACACAGAAATGACCAATAAATGTCAACCAGTTTTATTTAAATGTTATAATCTTAATTTAAAACTAAAGGAAATTAATATATCTATCGTAAAATAAAATCATATACATGTAAAGTCATTTTGATTTAAAATTGCGTCCTAGAATTAAATAAATATATGAAACAATTTCTCTGATACTACGTTTAATCCAACCAGATGTGTCTCGCGAGATCTAATTACTTCTGTGTATGTACTTTTAATGTATTCCGCAAATGAGATTCCGTAAAAGTTATATCATGTATATATATAAACTATATTTTATTAACCGTATATTCAATATTGCTTTTCTGCTAAAGGTATGCAAAGTATTAATAATTTTTCAAGATTATATTAAATAACTCAATCATAGTTTTACTTTCATTTCCACAATCGTACGCTTTGTGAAATATAAGTTAGTTTCAAATTTAGAGATTTGAATCCGTTATGCACTTCTCACGATAAGATCATAATTATACAATACTATTACAATAATTAATCACTCGTGTGCGCGACGATACTGCTGGAAAAATGACAGAAGTAAATCGCTGCTCGCGATCTTTTACACGGACAAGTGAGCGGGCGTAGATATTTTTCAATGCGTATGAATGTCCTATTTTCACAACGTCAACATAATCTCGCGCGCAGCTGCTTACTTATGTTAGTTTATTCCTGAATAATTTAACCGTCCTCGCGCAATGAATATCACGCTCGAAAACGACTTTCTTCTCACTCGGAGACTGGGCTGGGGGGGGGGGGGGGGGGGTGGGGGGTATCGACTCTGTGGACCTTCGCTATCAAACTGAAATGGTCGAATATTAATTCACCATTCTAAAACTTTCGACTGATTAAACTAAAATGACGTAAATTGGGGAACTGGAAGAACTAATCGGTCGAAGTACTTTAAGTTGTTAGTCCGCCTATTACATTTCTCGATTCTTTGTACAGCGCTCGATATATAATCGTAGAGCACTTGTTTCTATTCATCTCAGCATCCAATGCGTTTTCATTCATTGCATCTTAAAAAGTTAGATGCAAAAGTTGCAGTGCAAAATCTTAGATTGTAAGAGACTGTGATTTATATTTCAATTTTCCATGTTCCTCCAAATTAATCTTTTACAACGTGACGCATATTACATTATCATATAATATCATATTATATCATGTTGAAAATTAATGTAATTAATTACTAAAACGAGTTACATCTCTTTAAAATAAAAATTAAAGAAACATACGAGTTCTTTTTTCCCGACATATTCAAAGGCTGGATATTAACCATGACATGTGTAGAATGGCGTATAATGGCGTAATTTAAAAGTCCAAATGTTTATTATGTATTTGCTATTTTAATTTTAAAACAATGTCGGGCGCGCGCCGCTCGCGGGTTAAAGAAACCACCGCGACATTAAAGAACGAGCATTATGCATCGCGGGGCAAATTTTTAATTATTCTCATTTTGCAGTGCGGCTAGTCCGCTTTTAATGCCGCAGTTCCGTCTACGACGAGAATGACATGCGTGCGGCTAGTTTGCGCGTTTCAATGTTGCAACACGCACATATACGTTGGGCACGATAGGCCATACGTTGTGTGTGATACGCTCCATTTGTTTCTAACGAACGGATTCGCCGATGCCGATACGTGTGCCAGGTACACCAAGGTTTATCCACTATAGACGCGAGACTTCTTTTTTCGACTGACGCAACTACGCGCGATCGTATCAAAAACAGCGACTATCCCTGGAAGTATTAATCAGGATTGATAGTGGATTAATTAATTTTCCATGTCCTTTCTGTTTAGAAAAGCAAGAATCTCGCTCCAATGCAGAATTAAGAAGAAAGCGGTTTAACCAATCTCATCGATATCGTCCGGACGTTAAGATGCACCGTTAATTACGGAGTCGCAGCGTTTTACTTCTGAAGAAACCGATAGAAAATAATTCAACGCGAACGCCACTAAAACCTTTCAATTAAGGATAAAAGCAGGGCGGTATCAAAGATATCGATTGCACAACGTTGGAAAGTTCAATCCGTTTCCTGAGTCCTTCGCTTTCCATGCGAGCGTACGCGAAAAATTAATTAATATCTAGGAAGATTGGGGAGCGGAGAGGAGACGAGCATCCAATTATCGAGAATTTAACGCCCGAATCGAAACTATCGATCGCAAATGCGTTTTAATTAAAGACGGCGACCGAGGAATATCAAGAAGAAAGGGAAGACAAAGGAATGAAAAGGGTAAGATAATGGAAAGATTAGGAAAGGTAGCTATTAAACACGCGCGTCTTTGACACTTATCAACTTTCTAATTAGAAGCGGACTTTCCGAAAGTGTAATAATTATCTCGATATTCAACAGAGAAAATGGCACGTGACATTTTTGTTGAATTATTTGGTCAATCATTTGGCCAATTTTTTCAAACGTAATGCTACTAGTTCTCAGTGTTACTATATATTTTAAATAAGTCGAGAGACAATAACAGTTCATTAAACATTATTAATTTTTACCTGATTATTTAAAAATCTTAGTTAAACCTTAGTTTGCGAAACATATTTTAAAATAATAATTTGCAGCAAAAAAAATATATCACCATTTTTAACAAATTAATTTTATCAAGCACAAAAACAAACTGCTCATTTTAAATTGTCTCTATTGATGAATCGATGGAAAAGATAAAATTGTCTAATAATGTTTCTTAATTGGTCTGAGACGAGATCATTAATCTATGGAATTCCTTGTGCCTATTTTTGATGACTATAACTTTGAGAGTCGGAGGGCGAAACTGAAGGGAAAAAAGAGCAAAAGGGACACGAAGCACGCCATTCAACTTTGGTGGTCTTACTTTCCCGCGCAAATGCGACGTGTCATGGGCGATTTCGGAGCCAGTGACGAGACACGCGGGCAATTTCGTCCCGCAAAGTTGCTCTTACCCCACGTTCCCGTGATTTATGGAAGTTTCCGCAGGCTCATCGGACAACGTACGAGAATAGTCCGGGAGAAGAGGACTCCCAGGAAAGTGGAATGTAGCCAGGAAAAAAGGGATCCTGTTTACGTAATGCCGTTTCTTTCCCGGCGAGAAACGAATGGAGATAGCGCAAAAACGACTCTGATATCGTGAAATAAGAAAATATAAAGATATATGTATATGTATAAATAATAAAAGCACAAGTAAAGTGTATAAATAATAAAAATTAGCGTAAGTTCGCAATGTCTGAAAAGTGAGTTACAAGAATTTTCAGATTTTGAAAACTTGAGATTTTCCTAATTGTAGATAGAAATTATAGGTATATAAAAACTTGTGCACTATTTGCTGATTTAACAACTCTAATTTCTTAATATTTCTTAGTTAATTTGCTTTGTACTTTCTCGAGAATTAACATAGAGAACAATGATATCAAAACCGTAATTTTCAAATGTTAAAATTCTCTAAGCAGAAATGCTTTCATGCAAAGGCTAAAGGTATATGAACAAAAACTACCTTTATGTATCACGATGTAAGTGACGGAAACTCCGATTTAACATTTATCACAATCGCAATACCTCCTCGCCAGAAATCAGTTGGATGAGATAGAAATTCTGAGCACGGCTGATCAGACACGATTGCAACTTACACCGACCGCGATGGAAGGCGCCGATTCGCGAACAAAGAAACGACTGTGGCGAAACAGAAATATGAACGATAAAGTACCTCCGTGCAAGCAGCCGCAGCTCGCCGTGCGTTATTGTCGGCCGCCGAGCGGCATTGTTGCCGGCTAACAATGAGCCGCGTTGCATAAACAATTACACGATGCCGCTGCGGCCGCGCTGATTAATTACCGCGCGGCTGACAGAACCCAGTTACTCTTTATCTTCGCACGCGATTTAGCGAGCAAGCGTGGAGCACCAATTTGTCCCTGAAATGTCGCGCTTCAGGAAAGTAAACTCCGTCGCGTAAATCAGAACTGTCGATAGCGAAAATATGAACAATTAAGCCCGCTCAACCGCCGTCAATCATCGTGCAAGCGTAATTAGAGATCTTTTTATTGCTGTGGCGATTGGAGTGAAAAATTCCTCCGGGGGATGAAATCTCGGTTCCTCAAACTAAATTTAGAAATAGAATATACGATGTTGAAGTATAAACTCGTATAAATTTTTTTGTGACGGTTACGCTTAACCAGGAAAGTTTGCGTATCTATAATAAGAATAATGGAAAGTAATATTAAAAGATATAAATTTCAAATAAAAAATATAGATAGAAATACATAAAAGAAAAAACTTTTCCTCACAATTCTAAAAATATCCAGGTAACCTCCTATTTTATGCAACCGTACGTTCCTACGTTCTACGTTTTTTATCGGCTTTAAATCAATGTTATGCAAATTGCGAGATTTAGATCGACATTATGTAGATTAATCCGCTGATGCAGATTGTATAAGGGATGGTCATCGTTTATCACCGTTTTATCTCTAATGCCAAGGGCGGACAGAGATCCATCCCTTGTAGATAGGATGCTTTAGCCCTCATTTCTTTTTATGTTAAATACCTGTACGTCAGTCAGTAATAAATCATCATATCCTTTTTCACCTATATCGTTATGTAGAAACTTGAAAAAGTCAAATAATTGCTTTCTATTATCTTTCTTAAAAGTATAAGACTTGTGTATAATATAATTATAATGTAAATATAATATTAATATTAAGCGTTTTCCTTGAATATTTCCCGTAAAATTACACCTATAATATAAATTTCAATTAGAATATAATACTGCTTCTTTCTTTGGAAAAAAGTAATAGCTTGCTCGTAGAAATGTCGAGTTCTTCTTTAATCATATTCATCATCGACGATAATGAGTTAATTAATATGTACAAATTTGTACAATAAATCAAACTTCATCCCGTCCTTGATCGCTGACGCGTTAAAAAGCGGTAAAAAAGAGCATATACATGTATGTATATCATGCAAAAATCACTCTTTTCTCGACTTTAATTAATATTCGAAATTAGAGACCACGTATGCTATATATTTAGCTTAATATTAAATACAATGACTTATTATAATCTTCTTAAATCCATATAAAACTGACGTATAAACTAGTTGTTCATTAATTTATCAAGTTGAGAAGTAAGATAATGATATTTTCATCAAATGATATTTTCCTCTTGTTATTTGACGTTGTACAAAACGTTGATACACGTGGGAGGAATAATTTACGAGGGGCCACCTAAACAAACGTGCTCTGCGCACCCTGATAACCATGAAACCAGAGAAAGAAGGTAGGAGAAAGAGATACGAGAGGGAGAGCAGAGAGACGGCGCGGAATTACGCGGCACTGCTAATGAAGCAATCTCCACTTCGTCCTTGTTATCTTGACGTGCGCGCGAGAGGCGCCCGCATCATGCTCCAGGGTTTCGGAGGACGAGTTCAGCCATCGAGACGACGGGCAAGATTTCCCGCGGGTCCACTCGGCGCTTCGGGTCCTAACCTCGGGTCCATCGACGAATCAAGGCCGGCGAGGAGGATTTCGGACACGAAACTTAATAGTCGGGTCTCCTGTCCTATGTCCTAAGAGCAACCGCGCCAGGTCGACGGTGATTGTCTCGATCTTTTTACCAGGCGATACAGACCTGGGAAAACAGCTCGGATTAAGAGAGAAAGAGAGAGAGAGAGAGAGAGAGAGAGAGAGAGAGAGAGAGAGAGAGAGAGAGAGAGAGAGAGAGAGAGAGAGAGAGAGAGAGAGAGAGAGAGAGAGAGAGAGAGAGAGAGAGAGAGAATCAGAATCAGAATCAGAATCATTATTTATTAGACGCTCTGGGACTACGTCCCCTAAAGCGTCAAAACTAAATTACAAAAAGAGTAACAAAATTAAATATAAGACATTCATGCATTCATACATAAGAACTACAAATGAAAATATAAGTATAGAAAGTACATAAAATATAAGTAAAGAAAGTACAGATATTATAATGAGACGTGTTACCGAAGAACTTAGCGCATACAACTAAAAAGAAATAGCCATAACTGAAGGATGAATTACGAAAACTACAAGATAAAGGGTGGTTTACATAAGAATCTCAAGGAACGCTCAGATCTACCGACAGAAGTCTCAATCACCTAAAGATGAAAACAGGAATTCATATAGTTTGGTCTTGAATGAGCCGATACATGTCGCGTTGCGAATGTCAGAAGGGAGAGAATTCCACAGCTCGGCAGCGGAGAAACTGAAAGATCGCTTATAGAATTCAGTACGGCAGAGCGGAAGGTTTAGGGCATCATTCGGAGCTCTAGTATTGCGCTGCATGCTTTCATGCCTAAAAGTGAAATTGCTGTAGATAACTTCCGGTTTTTTCTTCTTGAGTACCGAGAATGTCAAGTTGCCCACGAAATACGACCGCCTAAGATCGATCTTGAGCCAGCCCAATCTGACAAAGTACGGAGTGATGTGTTCATCACGCTTTAAGCTGAAGATGAAGCGGACACTTCTGTTCAGAGCTCTCTGCAGACGCAGGTTATGCTGCCCTGTGATGTTAGTGAGAACCGTACAGCAGTAGTCAAATTGAGGAAGCATTAAGGCAGAGACAAGCTTCACCCGAAGTGGGACTGGGAGGAGTTGCCTGCAAAGTTTAAGCTGATAGAGAGCCGAATTCACTTTGGAGATCGTTTTAGTCGCCTGTCTTTCCCATGAGAGAGCGCTGTTGATTGTGACACCCAAGTACTCCACCGAATCCGAGAAAGGGATCGCGGATTCTCCAACACGAACCTGAGGCACAGAGTCCAGATCGATGCTCCTTACAAAGCGCAGTGTTCCCAAGATCATCGCCTTTGTCTTCCCAGGGTTGATCGTAAGCTTGTTGACGACAGCCCACTGTACGATCCTCTCTATATCCTCATTAATCCTCCCAATAGCGTCAGAAAGAAGCCCCGGCTCCGCATGCAAATAGATCATAAGATCATCCGCATAAAAATTATACTTGCAGTGCCGCAGTATATCTCCGAAACCCACCAGGTAGAGGAGAAAAAGGATCGGTCCGAGAACAGAACCCTGAGGTACTCCCTTTCGAACAGTTCTCTCAGTCGACGGCATCCCAGTGGACGGATCGCGTACCGCCTGTCTTCTATTGGTTAAGTAGGAACAAAGTCAACGCAAGGTAGAACAAGCAAAGCCCAGATTCATGGCCTTGCCAATCAAGGTGTCATGACAGACATTGTCAAAGGCCTTAGAGAAGTCAAAAAATACGGCTATCGTGATCCTCCTCCTATCCGCAGCCAGCCTGACCTCGTCCAAGACCCTTATGAGCGCTGTCTGCGTGGAAAAATCTTTTCTGTAGGCAGACTGAAAAGGATCGAGAAGGTTGTGTTCCTCCAAGTATTCCATAATCTGATCCGCCGCAATGCGCTCGAGGAACTTGGAGGTGGCACACAAGATTGAGATCGGCCTAAAGTCATTTAACACGGCAGGACGTCTAACTTTAGGGACGGGACAGACAATGGCTGACTTCCAAATCTCAGGAAAAACCCCGTGGGTGAAGCAAAAGTTAAAAATGTGAGTCAAGGCTGGAAGGATGCTCGGGAGCGCCCCAACCACAAGTCTCCGAGAGAGTCCATCCACACCCGTGGCATCCGACTTACACCTGCAGATGGTCCGAACAATATCCAGGGGCTCAATGTTGCTCCAATAAAATTTAGAGTCGTCATACGCAGTTTCACCCAAGTAGATGACCGGGCTACAGTCCGTGTTCGACGTCACGTTGCACGTAAAGTGGTCAACAAGTTCCTCGCTAGTAAAAGCGAGATTCTCAGTCCTTGCTTTGGGTTTAAGAAGACCATATTTTCTTAGTTTTCTCCAGATCTCGTTAGGCTCATTTAAATCCTGGAACTCTTTAAGGAAGAACTCCGACTTAGCCCTCCGTACCTCGACCTGCACCGAGTTTCTCAGGCGTCTAAAGGTGAGGTAGTTAGCGTCCGTTCTGCTCCTCATCCAGACTCTTCTGGCTCTATCCCTCTCCCTCATCCGGGATTTAATATCCTCCGTGAGCCAGGGTGCAGGCAGGTTCCTGGGTTGCATGACTCGGAAGGGAGCGTGCTTGTCGTAGCAAGTCAAAAGAAGCCTGTTGAAGGTATCAACTTTTGCGTCAACACTTGCTGCAGAGTATAGCCCAGACCAGTCCAGAGACGCAAGTTCGTCAAGAAAGTCTTCTGGATTAAAAGCACGAAAATCCCGAACTCGGATGGTACGCTTAGGGATCCGCTCTATCCTGACGTCGTAAGTAATAGCGATGAGATCATGAGCGGACAGAAAGCAGGCCTCACGCTGTTCGTAATTAACAAGTTTATTAGCCTCGTCTATAAGGCACAGGTCAAGCAGGGTGGAGGCAGTACGGGTATGATGCGTAGTGGTGTAGGGCACAAGAAAAAAGTTAGATGCGCTTACAAACGATCGAATATGTTCCGAATCAAAGGTCGAGGAGCAAAGATCGGCATTAAAGTCCCCGAAAATAATGGAGTGTTTGTAATTAACCGATAAATCAGAGAAGACGTCAAAGAAGTCCGAAAAACCGCAGTGTGGGGGTCTGTAAACAACGGCTAATAGTATTTTGGAGCAGTTCTTGACGGAAATCTCAAGGATTAGATGTTCAGGACCATCACAGTTGTCGTTCCCAGATTGGCGCAAGGTCGAGGCCTGAAAAGAGAGAGAGAGAGAGAGAGAGAGAGAGAGAGAGAGAGAGAGAGAGAGAGAGAGAGAGAGAGAGAGAGAGAGAGAGGAGAGAGGAAGGCAGAGAGATATCTAACTCGCGGGAAAAGACAGATCGCGCCGAGCGAGCAGTCGCAATAAATCTCACTCATCCCCCTCGCCGTTGGCGTTTATAATCACGGCGCGCTTAAGTCGTAAATATCTCTCCGACTCGTAAGTAGAATTATTAGACGTTGCCGATGAAATATTTTCCGGCGACGGGAATTAATGTACACGAGCACGTCGCTCGCCCGGGTGAATTGCGTCTGTTGCATTGTTGTTCCAGTGGAAATGACAAAGATATCGCGCGCGCGCGCGCGCGCGAGCGGGGCCTCTGTTTGCTCGTGCATTTTATCGTTTTTCCATCGAAAAGCGAGGTGATTCCGATATGCGGATATGTTTGGTCGAAATGGAAATGAACAATCCCCGTCGGAATTGTCCCGGAACAATCGAAATCGACAATCAAACCGTCACATCGAAAATGTCATCGTGTTACAAATATCTACCATCGAACGAAGTTACGCTTTGGCTGCATCAATTATGTAGGGTATAATGGCAGCGATGTTAAGCGCTCGTTATAAGAATAGTCAAACCGTGAAAAATCCAGCCCAAGATTAAATCTGATTTTTAGAAATTTTAAAGGAAGCAAATAAAGATAAGGATTAAACCTATTAAATATTTATTTTAAAATTATAAATTCCTACATGGAAAAAATAACGATTTAGAATAAATAATTTTGATTATTCATGTTTCGAGCGTTATTTTTATTTCAACAATATTTCAATAACAATAACTGACGTATCGGAATGCTCGAAATGCAATAAACCGCCCAAAAAAAAAACATTGTTCTCTTTCATTCAAAATAATAATTCTTCGAAATCAAAAATAGGTGTCGTTACCTCCTGGTTTTTGCAAAAACAGAGCCAAATCCGGAATAATCTCATTGGAAATGAGAAAAGAGGCGGACTATCGATCCCATCGGTTGCACTCAATTTCCGCGATGACCACGGCTCTAATTTGTATTCGCGATAACATCACAAACGATATAATTGCGATGATCGAGCGATCGGGCAGCGTGAGAGTGCGTTACCGAAGGACCGACCAACAGTTAGTCCTGCTGGAGTGGATTATCTTGTATTACACCTGAAACAGGTGCTATTGCGTGCGTTTCTATTCACATCACACAAACACACACACGGGCTGTTTGTATACCGATATACGACGCGATACGTCAGCGCGAATAATCACATCGCGTTTGATGAGCCGAAAGTATACGCACGGTATGGCTTCAGGTTTGGCGATTAATTGCGAATAGCCATCCCCGCTTAAACTCAGAAATACGCGGGGTAAATCAATTAATAGATTTCCATAAAAGCGCGATTAACGCCGCGAATCGCTGTGGTTTTCAACGGCTTATCGAAATCAGTTTATCATTCTCGATTGCAGACTTAAAACGCTCGCGATGAATAAGGTAGTAACAAATAACTATTTTAAACCTCGTTTCCTCGAAGTAACGAGAGATTGCGTCCAACATTGCGTGTATTTCAATCTGACGAGGATTAATTATTATTTATTACGCTCAGCGCGGACGCATTGTTTATTAACGATATTGTATACAGATGGAACAGAGTAACTAACTGTAACCAGAGTTACAAAGTGCTTATTAACAAATGATGATAATGATAACGAATCCTGTATTTAATTAAAGCAGTTTTATCACAGAGCAGCAAAAAGGGGAGAGACCTATATACATTTTTGCTACATAGCGGTGACATAAAATATTTAGTTCAGCGATGTGTAACGAGCGCTACGTAACGGTACGCTGAAAGCCAAGCATCTCTGTGTTACGGTGACCTCGACACATATTTCTACAAAACTGGTTCTATCCGCAACTCGTGCGGAGAGCACGACAACTCGCGTGTGTGCACAGGTACACGCGCGTGCGTGTCCGTGACGCCGGCGTACCTATGCACTAAGTACGCTCGAGTAATTAAGAGGCCCGTCAAAATTAATAATAGAGAAATCACCGTCGCGAGTGACGGGGTTCGCGCCCCGAGGCGACGGCGATCC
This sequence comes from Temnothorax nylanderi, assembly GCF_030848795.1. Taxonomy (NCBI): domain Eukaryota; kingdom Metazoa; phylum Arthropoda; class Insecta; order Hymenoptera; family Formicidae; genus Temnothorax; species Temnothorax nylanderi. Next base: position 560,973 of record NW_027249137.1, read on the forward strand.
GATTACGAAGAAACGTGACGCGTGATGTGCTATCATGCGAGCTGCGCGGGACCCGGAACTGCGGGGGATACGGCAACGCCTGGGAGGGAGGGGTGCGACTGTGTCAATAATGCACACGCAAACGCGTGAATAACGGAAACGGCCGTGTAACGCACCTGCGTACACGCGCGCACGCAACGCGCCTACGTACAATCAAAATGCGTACACGCACACAGGCCGCGCCGATACCGAGCGATACGTGACGTTCAATTAAAGCGAAATGAAATTTCACTTCCGGGAGGAGGATCGGTATCGCCAGCCAGGCGGATATATGCACCGAAGACGAGCCATAAACGCAAGGGCACGCGCGCGAGCGGCGCGGGAACATACCGGTAATTAAAGTATATTGATACGCCGGTAATCGAGTTTCGCGTTTGACACAATGAATACAGTCGGCCGCGACGCGCCGTCCAATCCATCATCGCGAGATCGACGAAGGACGCGAAATTGACGGCCGGCAAAGAAAAAAGTCGATAGTGAAAAGCGCGTGTTCGCGGCGGGATTTTTGTATCTGCATATTTGTCGAACGCGGATTCGCAAAAAAAATATTAAAAATTGAAAAAAAAAAACGGAGAGTAAAGACTAAATTAATAACATCGAAAAAATAACCTTAATAATGCGAGATTTAAAAAATAAAATAAATAATTGTTTAATCCTTCATATATTTCATTGATTTACTAAATACGTTTATTAAAGCAGATGTATCAGTAAAGAATCATGAAAAATATATTTAATTCTACATGTATATAATATAATTAGCGATATATTTTGTACATATTATTCTCACATAAATTTTATTCTTCATTATTAATGCATTTTTAAAATACAGTTTCCTCCAGAAATACAACGCTTGAACATGATGCATGAGAAAAAAGATAATACGTCGAATTATTCGACAGTAATATCTTGTTTAAAATGACGAAAACATCTGATAATATATTCCAGCTTAATTATCGGCTCATCTACTCTAACAATGTGTGATCTACTCAATCAGACTTGTCTTGTCATTGCTATTGATTTCGGTTCCATTATAATGCCGCAGCCCGATCTGAATATGTGCCAACGTGGCAGCTTTTAACTCGGTCCCATTATGCCCCCGCGGTCCCTCCCCCCCTCAACCCCCGAAGTACACGGCGCGGCGCGCCGTCTTTGTGTTGCAGCGCGCGATGCACTTCCATCGGGGAACGTGACTCGACGTGTATGCGGCATATAATATCGCGGCGCATTTACGCGGAATTAGAATACTCGTACCGCTCGTGTTCGCATTCGCGTTCCCTGGTCGGCATTCGCGCATTTGGACGTAAACGAAGGAGGGTAATTGCTCGAGTAACGCGCGACACAATCGCGGAAAAGGGTCGCGGCGCGGCCTCTCAAAGGGACGAGATCAAGCGGGAGAAGAGAGGAGGGGAGAGCCGCAACGGAATTTCCTGCCTGCGTCCCGTCAACGTCGACGTTGTCGTTGCCGTCATCGCGAAAGCCTCGTTACCTCGTACACCTACTTAAGGAATTAGCCTCGTTGTTGTTACAGCGTACGACGCGTTAACGTATAGCGCGGGCGCGGTACAAAAGTACTTACGTACTTAGCGAGCGAGCGATGCGATTTACGGCGAGCGAGCAACGCGACCCGTCGCCTCGTCTCTTCGTCGTTTGAAACTACCCCTCTTCGCCACCCCCTTGTGCTCCGAGTATCCGCCTACTCTCGATGAATCATGGGAGACTCGTCGTGCGTCTAACGACGGAAACGTCGTCGAGCTGCGCTCGCATTTGCCCGGCGGCGGCGCGCAGCGCCGTGCGCTACGTTCAATTAGAGCGAAATGAAATTCCGGCTCTCGCGTGATAATCCGACGACGGCGCGACGAGTCTCCCATGAGAAAGACGAAGGGGAGACGCAAAGGGAAAGAGAAGTGAGGGGGCTCGGACCAGTAAAGGGCTGATGAAGAGCGGAAACGAGATGCCGGGACACGGAAAGAAGCGCGCTGCAGAAGTCTGGAGCGATCGACGTCGAGCATCGCGATAATTGGAGTATATATCGAATTGGACTTCGTCGTCTGGTGACGGCGACACGTTGACGATCGACAAGCGACACGGCGTCGATCTCGACAACTGCAACGGGGAAGGACAGTGCCGGATGAGAACGACGGGAATCCGAATGTGACGCGAGCGAATGACGTTTAGCGAGCGGGGGACAAAGGATAGGGAGAAAAAGAGCGAGAGAAGAAAAAGGGAAAGGAAAAAGAGATAATCGTTGGACACAAGCGCTCTAAAGAACAATCTATCGTGTCATCGACAGCTATAAACGGCACTCGATGCAACTTCGTTTTTTTTTTAAATGAGAAAAATATAACTCGCATCGCTTTTTCTGTCGGCGAAATGTCGCATCTCCAAGCAGCTTGAAGAGAGAGAGAGAGAAAGAGAACAAAAAATGCGAAGTTTCACACCCGTATTTGAAACTTCGCTTTCGGATACACTGGTGAAAAAAAAGGAAAAAAAGATAGAAAAAGGAATTTAAATGAACAAAATTGTAAGCGATCTCGAAATAGCGCTCACTATTACCAATCGGTACCGAGATGTGGAGTGGCACACAAACGTGATGCTCGACTCAAATGTAATCCGGTGGTACAATTACAAACGCAAATTACGTATTCACGTATTCGCATTTAAAACATTTCGACGAAGAGCAAAGTTGATCAGGGGAGCAAACTTTAAATATAAATATGTATAATAAATCGAGGTCGTACATCGCGAGAGAATATTTCAAGTGCGACGACTTAAGCAAATAAATTCGAGAGGGGAAACAGAAGGCAGCGCAATGGCGAGGGGAAGAGCAGAGTGACAAGGATGAAAAGGGGCCGAAAAGAAAGGATCGCGAGACGCCGGGGAGAATTCGACCGTAATGAGATTCGATTTGTTCGCCCATCCTTCTCCCTCCGGAGCAGTAACTTCGCTCGCAGTTAAACTCGCCTAAAATCCTAACGACTTTTAACTTGCTCAAACTTTGACGCCGGATTTCGAATCTTTAAATTAACCAGGGATTAATGTCAACGACGCGCGCGCGCGCGCGCGGCAGAGCGTCGGGATTCACGAGGATTAAATCGAACCTGTCTCGTTTGGCAGAGCTTTCGGCCTGCAAAAATAACAGCCAGAGCCCGGTCTCGTCGAGTTCGCATTACTCGGAATATTTTCATTGCAACGAAGTCACGAAGGTATTGTATTATTTCTTTGACGTCTCACGGAAAGAAATAGAGAGGGAAAAGAGAAAAAGATGTTTTTCCTTCAATTACTACTGATGACTTGTAAAAAGGTCTTTTTGATTAAATAAAAATATTGAAAAAAGAATATATTATTGAGATTTATACTTTTAACATCAGAATAAATTAAATAATACGAAAGCAGTTCTATTTAAAGCAGTTCATTCATTTTAGATAAATTGTTAAAAATATCCGCAATGGCTACTTTCTCATAAAAATATTACTTTGTTTACTATTTAATCGTATCTCCGATTCTTAACATGTTTCTCATAAGTCTAGTTATGTATTTCTTCGAAAAAAATGTAATGTGTCTTTAATACACCAAACATTGTAGATTTTGTATTGAGTATTCGCACGAATAATTTCACACTTAATTGGACATGTTTATTGATGCAATAAATGGTTCCTTATTAGTCAGTAGCATATCATTATTTTATACTATAGATTATATTACAAGTGCGGTTCTTATATGTAAATTACTTTCAGCCCTCTCTTTCACTACATTATGCATGTGTTGATAGAAAACAGTGTACAAAAAACATACTTGATTAATACGTATAAAAATATATGGACGTCTATATTTTTATAAAAATATTTTTCAATCTGCGGTTTCATATAAAGATACCAGTTAAAGTAAAACAGAAATGATCGCCAAAATGAAACATTAAAATATAAGCACCGACACCCTCGTAATATCCCGATAGCATCCCGATAACCATACCGTAAAAAGACTTGGAAAGATAAGATCAAGATTGACGGGATGGATACGCGCGAGCTCCCAGACCCAGACCTCGAGCTATATAGGTACGGCTCTCACCCCATAAGAACGACGAGCGTGAGTAGCAACATCACCCTCACGCCCGAAATCTACGATCGGTATTCCTGCCAAGGGACATTTCGCGTCCACGGGACAATGGCGGTGGTACCGGGAGTTCACGTTCTTAACGGCCGTTACGGATACGTTACGGTAATGCGCGTCTCGCGGGTCTTGGCGACGAGGGGAGTGGTGGGCGAGAGGGGATGATTCGACTTTGAAGATCGGAAAAAGAAAGAGGGAGGAGAGAGCGACGATGAAGAAAAGAGCGAGAGAGGAATCCGGCGCGCGTATAGCCGCGAATAAATGCGGTCGTCCGATAACGGGATGAACCGCGATAAAACCGGAAGTCTTGAGGTCAACGTATACAGGATGTCCCAACGCTGAACATATTTTCAGTCGAGGTTCCTCCTTCGAATCAAGGAACGGATCCTTTTACGACGCGAAAGTTCAATGGTCTGTCACAGCTCTTCAATTTTTAGCATGCTGAATATCTTTGTTATTAAACTTCGATTTAAAGTCTTATTAAAATTTAATTGCATGAAATCTCACTGAACAATGAGATTTTGTTGTCTATTTAGTATATTTACGTCAACCAAAAATCTCTCTAATTTCTAACGTTAGGTATCTTATCTATGAATCTTGAAATTTTTTAATTTATGACATTGCATTTTTATTCAATTTCTGTTTACATCATTTGAAACTAATTGGCTAAAGTTTCTTAATTACAGCGATTTCTCGCATAAATTACTTGACGTCTCAACAATAAAACAATCGTTACTTTAGTTTACGCGATTTGCGACTACCGGTTTTGCGGCATCCTGTACATAGTGCAATGCATGCCATACATGGACGAAAGGTATAGGTCTTCGCTATAGTTCTTGATAACGTCCGGAAAGAGAGGCGGAATGTGCCGTGCGATCGCCGAGTAAGCGAACGACCGCAATCTATCTCCGTGTCGTTTCGCAAAAGAGCTCTTTCCTTTCGTCGCCGTTCAGATTCGCGATGCGAATATCTGAATTATTCTGTCATGGAACATAATATTACGCGCTAATTTAATTTCTCGCTTATAATTTCTTACTCAGTACTTCAATTTAGGTCTTGTCATCCACGTAATGTCGTCGAAATTAAAGTAACGAGCAAACTAAATGACAAACATTGCAAACAGATTAATATTTTAGCCGCGAACACTTATAGAGAAGACCTATTTTTAGCTTACTTAAATGAAGGTATTGTTCCACAGACGTTTCACTGCGAGAACTACATTTCCAAGCTTATTTGCTTAAATCGCGTTCAACGTTACGTAAGATAATTATCAGACGTAAGCGACATTGAGCTAAATGTACGGCAAGGGATACGAGACTTAATCCTGGCGAACACGCAGTAAGTAAACCACCTCTTCTCCGATGGCATGACGAAGCACGAGACGTGACGATCCGGCCAAAGCGCGGTCGATTATATTTTAATTAAGCGCGCGCACGTACCATCTAGAGATCTAGACGCACGCGAGATTTCGTAACCTGGGCCGATCCTGCCTTCGGCGTCGATAATTGCCTCTGATTAGCGTTGCCCAAGGCCTCGGCTTGTGCCCGACTCACAAAGCGCGGCTTTAACGAGGTCGGGCGAAGATCGCACGCGGCTTTTACGTTCAATATCGCATTGCGTAACCAACGCGCGGTCAGTCGGAGCGCGCTTTGCGATCCGCTTTGCCCCCGTCCGCCGTTAAACGGCCGCTCAAAGGCGGCTCTCTTCGCCGTAATTAGATAAATCTCAATCGAACGTCTCTCAAGCTTGGTACACGTTACGCTAGAATCGAGTCTCGGAATTGAACTTCGTAGCGAGCGTTCGCACTGTCGAACGCCGGGCCCGTAGCCGAATCTAGTCATCAACATTTCAGCTTGGATCGTAACATTCTATTGCAAGAGATATGCGAAATTACGACTTTACCGGACGGAATCACCGACTGTGCTGCGTGGTTATCAAAAATTTGTATGTTTATATATCAATTTGCATCTATTACATTTTTATATTTTCGTAACAAAATTTATTCAACATCACACGTTTGGAATTTCATTCAGTATCAATTATACATGTCTTCGAGATGCACAATGCGGTTACTCATTATCGTAACTCATCACAATTTGGCTGCAACTCACAAACTTGCGATTGGACAAGCTCCTTGTCATAATCATGAAGTTCAAGTATCCCCCGGCTCTGAGGAACGTCGCGGACGACACCGCTCGAATATGGTGGCCGTGTATGCATTTTCGCCGCAAATACTTAATTTATGAGGCGCACCAGCGGGAAGACACGAGGGACACGAGGGACACGCCGGAATGAATCCGCTGACCGGAGGCAAAATGTTCGCGCGATGGGGCGACCGCGGGAATGGCCACGATCCATTTTGCGAGAGTCCGCTGCTCGAGGAGACCCATCTACCGTAATATACACGGTGGGCTTAGATCTAAATAGATGTCCTATGGACACCGAGATTCTTTAACTAATCTCTGGATAGCTTTGTCTTGATAAAAATACTAGAGTACTATTATAGTTTTCAGGATAGTTCTACGTATAAGATACGCAAGAATGCTATTTTAAATTACTGCACAACAAAATCTTGTCCTTCAATTAATCTGAAATCAACTTTATTTAAAGAATTATATATAGAGTTTAATTCCCCAAATTAATTAATTATGCAATTTGGAGAAAAATGCGTTTAATAAATTTAACGTTAAATTACTGCCACTATAAAAACACAAACGCAATTAAGCTTTTCATATTACGTTATAATAAAAATTAATTATTACTTTTGGTAAAAACTAATTTTCCAAAACTATATTAACCTACATGAGGTTTCAAGTTTACCGTGGGAAATTACACCGCGAAAAACAAATTAAAAGCTCCGGAACAACGTGTTATTTGTGGTGCGCATTAATCAAAGAATCTCATTGTCCAGAGTTTGGGGACACTCTGTATACGAGCGAGAGCTCGCGACGTTAATACTCGCAAAACGCCTCCGCGACCCAATTGGGAAACTCTGGACATAATCGTGAACCATAGCGCCGGGAAAGTCGGCTAACGAAGGTACGAGGGTCGGTCGGTCCGCGGTCGTGTGTGCGCGAGACGTTTATTTGACAGCAACGGAACGACGATTGCTGGGCCGACGACCCTCTCCGGACATGCTCGTGGAAACCCGATTCATCCCACGGTACACTCTCTTTACCCTCTCGCGCTGCTGCCGCGACTCTCATGCCACTCATCGCCGCGTTTTAATCCTTCGCTGTGTGCGAAACAATGGCGAATATCTCTATTGCGAACGAAGATAACTTCCGAAAGAGGCGGGTAATTGAAACTAATTTTTTTTCTGTTTTGAATTGATTTGTTGCCGAAAATTCTACGAGTAACAGTGTAGCGGATCAACATCGTTGACGCTTTTGAAACTAGTTTGTCATAGAATATCACGATGAATATCGTTGTCGAAAGTTATAACTTTGCTAGAGAGTCTAGTCATACTGTTACTATCAAGTGATAGCAATCGCATTCAATTGTTTTAATTAATCAAAGAGAAATATACCAATTTTTATATGCAGATTGACCCAAGGATTTTCGAATTAAAAGATTGGCGGCGATTCTAAAGATATCCTGATGTAACAATAGAAATATTTCACTGCACGAGGGACAATTGTCGCACGAATTCACGAATAACAGTAATGCTCTACAGAGCCGCGCATGAGAAGAAATTTCTATTACTTTGAGACTAAATGATTGATTATATCTACTATCCTGGCTACAGTAAACGAGTTTGTACGAGTAACTGTAACACTCGGGGCTCTCGCGCTCCGTTTTTCCGACGCATTCGTTCAGCGTGACGGACGACGTAAACATACGACTCCGATCAACGATGAGGGGATACGACACCCGATGAATAAGAGTGGCGCCGGATGATCGAGCGCATAATTGGCCGCCAGCTCATTATATGCAGTACCGGCGGGAGGCACGTGCCAGTTTCTCGACTCAATGGCGTGCGACTCCTCGTTTCCGCGTTAAATGTCCGCGTGAACTACTCGCCAACGATAATTGCATCGTTATTCTAGTGGCAACGACGGCGCCGACGGCGGCATGATCGACGGATATATTCCGCAAGAGAGATACTATCAGAATTTTAATTATATAAAGAAAACGTTGCATGGAATAATAGTGGCAACCGATATACCATCTTCTAATTATTTAAAATATATATAATCAGTTTTCTACAGTCGTTATAAACGATATCTTTTTATTTATTTATTTATAATCATCCAATAATTCTTATTAAAAATTTTCTATATTTATCTTTATCAATATTCGTCATAAAATCATACGCCGAAAGTGCCTAAATTAATAAAAGCATCGATATACTTTGGATAGCCGAAGGCTGGTCTGGTTTTCGATATATCCAAAGTATGAGATGAATAGAGGCCAGTGAGGATGACAGTGTGATGATGCTAAACCGAAATCGAATGTCGTGGGATAGAAGCTCGATTGGAATTTCGAAGAGCGCGCGCGAGGCGAGGTGGAGAAGAAGCTTGCCGTGAAATCGAGTTAAATGAACTCGTTATCGCCGGATTTATGAGACGATAAAAGCGCCTCTAATAATTCAGATAATAAAGTTAGCGTATGCGCGCGCCCGTTCGCGCGGCCTACATTAAAGTTTTCCGTGTTTTCCGCGCCGTCGTGCAAATTATCAATTAAAGCTCGGTACAACGCTATCGCGAGATAATCGTGGGATTATGCCCGAATTCGCAATTAGCGATTACTCAGTCGGGGCTGCAAAATTGTTGGGCTGTGCGCGCGCGATGCCACGACCGCCGCTGTTAATTACGACGTTGTATCCGAAATAAGTCCGTGACTATTTCTGCTTTAAGATACCGAAGCTGAAAATATATAATTGGCACAGTTTCGCAAAGTTTATACGTCATGAAAATTATAACTTCCAAAGTTAAATCATATGAACATTCATTAATTATTATTTGGATTATTATAAGCAATATTTATATGGAGAAATATTGGGAATTCTAAGAATCTAAAATAGAAACTTCGTATTATTGTCGTAAAATCACAAACTAATTTGCCACAAATATTAGAATAGTACTCAAAATAATGTTACCATAAATACTGTTCATTAATCATTAATTGCAATAATAACTATAATTGCATAATAATTTTATACAGAAACGTTAGAACAATATTTTAAATCATTATAAAGATTTAAATTTGTAAAAATTAAGATTATTTACAAAATTGTTAGAAAATCGCTAAAAGTAACTTTAGATTTTACGAAATATCTTTGTCAAAGTTATCTTACTGCCACTCTGTCACAATGATAAAATAATATAGTTTTATTGATCATCCAAATTTTAGTGTGGCTAATTTTGCAGCAATCGTGTCAGTTAAAATTATATTTGAGAATGCACATTATAGTTTTATAATAAACCTAAGAGATGCAACGGAATTATGAGCGCTGGTAAATTAACGAGCTCTTGAGATAGCGAACAAACCTCTGGACACTTTTAAATCCGGATAGAAAGAGTAGAAAATGGATAGATAGGCTGAAAGTAAAGAAAAGCAGATAAGTTAATTATGAAATCCGATTGAGAAGAAGTTCATTTAGGAATGGTTCATTTGGAATTATCTCGCGAAGAAGTTGCTAACTAAATTAGCAACTAATGAGAAAACGGTGATCAAGGGGGATCGATAACGAGCCAACGGCAGTGCTGTAACATGTGTCGAAGCCCGCGAATATTATAACTTCCACAAAATACGTCCGTCATGTTTTAATCCTCAGTTAACGGGGATTAAATATGGATAGCGCAACAATCAGGCATAATTTCTCGAAAATCAGCATAAATTTATTGAGTTTAGAGTACGCTATAGAATTATGAATAATCTTCAAATATCTGCATAATAACATTCCACTTTAAAATTATTTTATATATAGATATTTATATATATAATTTAAAGTAGGATATATTATAAAAAATTAACAATAAGTGAAAAAAATAATAACAGTAATAAAAAATAAAAGCAATAGCGTAATATAAAAATAGGGGGAAGCAACGAGGAATAGGAAATAAGATGAAAATACGATGAGATGTCGGGACAACACGTCATGCGGTGTTGTTCCAGAGGCACATCAGGCACATGCTTCGTCTTTTCAGTAACTGGAGAAATGCCTGGCATTATATACGGCCGTGTAATGTTGCCTAAGCCGGCGTTTAATATCAGCGAGAACTCTCGGCTGTGTTGCGGGCATGAAGATGCGGGAAGCGTACCTACCCCCGCGCCGATGGAAGGTAAGCCAAAGAATCTTACGGTGGCGAGTCTTGCGAAGAGCGTTTTACGAGCGTCCGTCCCATCCCGTCTGTCAGTTTTGCAAGCCCTGACACGAATTTAACGGGAATTCTTCGCGAGAGTTACGATTCGCGGAAAGAGCTTTTCTTCCCCCCCCCCCCACCTTCTCATCCGAAAGAGGGGGAGAATATTTCCTCTCTTCCCGTGATTCAGATTAATGTCATCTCGCGGTTATATTCGCGTCCCGAATCTCATTCCCGTACGTGTCGGTCTATCTTCAACGAACTTTATCCGTTTTATTCTCGAAATTACATACCATCATCAGTTCCGGTGTTCTTGTGATATATTTCTGCCGTTAAACCGCGAATCTCATACATTTCACATAAATATTAAGGCAAACAAGTAAAAAAAGAAAAATTAATAAGTATAATTCATTTTTGGGAAAAATCAATTGCAAGTTGGTCATAAAACTGGTTGAAAAAAAAGAGATCTAAAACGTTCTATATATACCTTCGCATATTTTCTCACTTTATATGTACAAAATATAGACTGTAAAATAGTACCATAAATCAGCGGAGTTTACAATTCAAATATGCATCCTTCCTTTTCTAGTCCTTTTCTAAGTAACATCTAACTTTGAGCTACCTATTCTCAGAAAAAGAGATTGCATTATCGGTATTTTCTACCCGCATCCCAACGTGTTAATATCACGTCCTGAAGTAGTCGGATCCGTCCACGATATAACCCCACGCGAACAAAAGGCGTGAGGAGGGGTAGGGGGGCGAAAGTTATTCCAGGAATGTGGGATAAAGCGTTTCGTTTATGGACGAAAGGCGAGAGAAGACGGGCGACAAATAGCCAAGGAGTGAATCTCGATACAGGCGCGATGAAGTCCGCTCGGGAACTAATTTCCGGCATATTAACGTCTCGGCCGTCTCGCCGGCTCGAGCGAAAGGGGATGGACCATCGCTATGTGAATTATCGCGAGATTCACGGGAGAGAATTACGGGATCAAGTATCTCGTGACGGAAGCGATCTCGACCGCGGGCCCGGGATTCGACGTCGCGCACAAAGACGAGAGGAAGAACAGCTTCCTTTCGTCTCCCGGATAAAAGGAGCGGCCGTCTCCGTCCGGAGGTTTTTCCCCCTTCCGGAGTTTTGCTCGGTACGTTTCACGGTGTACGGCTCGTGGCTCTCGGCTAACGTTCATTCTTGGCGAATTAATCGCGCTCGGCCACACGCATTCAACAACGGCCGGCACGCGTACAATCCTCTCTGAACGACGCGTGGCTGCCAGGAGCTGTTGCTCTACCTTGTCTCCATTGTCCGCGCATAAGGCACGTTTTCGCGCCAAGGCAGACAAAAGCTTTAGGGACGGCCAGGCCAGGCAACGGGATTGCCATGAACGCAATTTAAGCCCGGCCTCACGAAAGTTGTGCGCGAGCATGCTATTTTTCTCTGTTATTTCTTCCGTTCCGATGTTTGCCGTAATATATTTGCCTCAGGAGTGAACAGAATTCTAAAGGGAGGCACCACACACAAAAACAGGCGATGTTTATTCTCATTAGATTGAAATTCTTGAAACATTGAACGGCAATTATTTCAATATTTAGTTTTATTATTTATTGAACATTAATTATACGATATGCATAATAAATATTGAATAATTGTATCATGAAATTAACATTTGTTGCTTTAGTAACATACTGATGTACATGAAGATTACCTCGTTTAATTGTTACGGCGTGCAGTTTCTACGAACAATTACATGAACGCTTAAAAGGGGCATTACAGAGTAACGTGACTAGAAGCACCGGATTATACGCGTTTGTCCCGGATTTGTATTGTCCCGGATTATGCACTAGCTCAGAAAATGTCGACATTATATAATAAGAAATCGTTCGTTTTATATATTTATCTTAAAGCAATGTATGATTTTACACAATTAGTGCATGGGATGACTTAGATCTAACAAGTAATAATTATAAAATAAGTAAATATTCACAATTATTTTTCAGCTTTTACAAAGAGTTTTTCTCACATTGTGTATTTATCAATTATAAATCACGCAATTAGAAAAAATATAAAATTTATATTTTTATGTAACAACTTTTCATATATGTAATTCTTCAAATTTTACTCATATCATCTTTAAAAGAAGCAATTTGTTTTCTTCTTATTGTCTCAATCATAATAAAAAATTTGTTAATCATCGTTATCGTGATTGATATCAAGTTGACGGAATAAATCACGTCAAAGATTAAGTTCTATCTAACATCATTTCATCATAATTGCGTTTCATTCACGTCTCAGTGACAGATTGACAGCGGATGTGATCATTCGCATCATTCACGATTAAATAAAATTTCTTTGACATTTACGGACGGAATCAGGGACGATACGTCGCATCATAAATCGGGGATTGCATCTGCTGAAAGATGCTAACGGATAATTAACGTTACGACGAACGCGAAATAAGCGTGTACAGACATCACGGAGATGGAAGGATCGTAAACCGATAGTTTCGATGTGCATATACGTGCCGAGTACGAAGAGTATCGAAATGAGCGGCGCAACGCACGCGTCGGTAGCTTCTAACAGGCTCATAAACAAGCAAACGACCCGGTAAATAAGATATCGTACGCGCTAGTTGCGCTTGTAAAACCGTCTGGTTCGTTTGGGGAAAAACTTCGGCGAACTAGATCATGCAATGTTTGCGTTGTTTATAGATAATATTCTGGACAGCAGAATACGTGTCGAAAACATATATCAAAATAGCCGTCGAATAGAAGCCCTGCCGTGTTATTCTGATAAAAAAAAAAGATGCAAAAATCGATCAACATTAACAACGGAGACAAGTTATTATATATGCATTTGGCATTATCTTCAAATCAACTTTGTTTGCATTGCCAAACTAACTTTTAGATTAGTGTGCCTTCTTGAAATCTTCGAGAGACGCTTTTCACCTTTTCTTGCGATATTATACCAAGTACGATAACATTCTTTAAATTATTTCCATTCGTTATAAGTTTCTTCTCCACTATATTGTTGAGAAAAACAGTACGTTTATTAAGTTGAAAATCCTGATATTTTTTTAAGAAAGTATCCCTCGCGGGAATCTACGAAGACCTCGTAACGTTGTACGCGATAAATCAAAGGGGATTAAACTGACTGTACCTTATAACGCTGCTAAACCCAATTAAAAAAATCCTGAAATATTTTCTCACTGTTCAGAGATAATTTGGAAATCAGAGGATTATTTCGCCACCGCGTATACCCAGGTACTCCTAGTTCCCCGTCGTAGCGGCGAGGCCATTTCGAGTTTTCCCCGCGAGCAATTAACCGATTAACTTCGAAAATCGCGGGAGAAAAGAAGCGGAGCGGAAAAAAAAGCGAAAGGAGCGAGGCAAATTGTACAATCTCGCGACGACATTTATGCAGAATAACGAGGCGCGGGGGAATGGGGGATTAAAAAGTACTTATTACCGAACGGTTCCCGACCATCGCTAACTTCGTGCAGTTACAGGCAGACAGTAGAAGTAATTAGCCGAGATGCAGAGAGAAAAACAATAAGAAAGCAAGTGAGAAAATGGAAGATGAAAGGGGGGAGAAGAAAAGACGAAAGGAAGGAGAAAGAGCGGACTTCGGCAATGTTGTCGTCGTCGTTATATTTTATGACGACGAGAAGACCTCGTTACACAGGCAAACTTGTAATTCGTCTTTTCAATGAAATCATTTCTTTACTTATGACGGCTTTGGGACGAGTAGCCGCGGATTTCTCAGAGACTGCACTCATTAAAATGTATAACGTGTCGCGACGCGACAATGTATCACGTATTATTATGTACCGGATTCCTGTGTCTTGACAGTCCGACGAAACAGTTCGTTACATTGCATACCGAAGGTTCGCCCTCTTTAAATGTTATCTCACATAACTGTGCGAAGGACTCAACATCGGAAACGTCCGATGTCCATTGATAACAAGCAGAAAGTAAAATAATTGTACGTTGTTGGAAAATAAACAACGGATGAAAACTCTATTTTTCTACTTTACTAATAATATAATAGTTTTAATACTTGCAATTTAATAATTTTGTGAATGCGCAGAAAATTGATGTATGATATATGTATTTTTTTTAAATATTCATTTCATTTTAATTTAAATTAGAGTGACCATAATTTAAATATAAAAATATGAAAAATATATACGTGAGACAGAGCAAGCTGTAAAATATAAACGTACGGTTTTGTCTATACTATAGCAGATAGAAGATTATAAAGCCAATTTTTACGTAATGTAATATTCTCAAATTTTTAGGCGTCAGTAAATAACAAATTTTGAACTACATTCTGCGTAAAATAGCTATTTATTTTTTCTGTAAAATTCACACACATTATTAAATAATGATATGTAAAAAGCTTTTAGAGAAATTATGCCGACTGTTATTCCAGTGATGTAAAGGCCGACAAAGAGACATCGGATCGTATTACTTAATAAGCATACTTAACATCTGAGCGCAATTCAGCAAATATTACTCTATAGAAGTATAGCGAATCATTCTGTCCGATAAATGTAGATACTTCACCGTATGCAGCTATTATATACAGTTTGTATAGTGGAAAAGTACTCACGTGCAGCATAAATGTTCACGCAGGACGCCGATTTTATCGATCGCTGCGATCACACGTAACATAACACGTGTATAACGCACGATCGTGACGCGGACAAAAGCTTACTGAAATAATCTGTCGTACCTGAAACAAAATAAACGGCAGTGTATGAGCATGGCTTGTTCGGTCGATCATTTTGGTCGGTATTAATTGGAAAATAATAATGTTACATCGCGCGTGCGTTTAATCCGGCCAAAAGAGATCCGAGCGAACGTATTTTAATAACGCGCGCTAAGCGTCGCGTTTTGCTGAACGCGAAATCCCGTAAATTTACTTAATAGCGCTTATCACCGCCCTGTCGGGCTTTACGTTCTATCACGGACACCGTGCTCGCTTTTGATCTTGATTTATCAGGCTTTCCAGTGCTGCGAGCATTCATAAACGGCCAACGCGTTCGTTTTTTGACTTGGCGCTTTGTAAGTGCCTTCGAAAGACTGTGCTTGAAAGTTTTGCAAAAGATACAAAACGATACTTTGTGCTATTTGAAAGCTAGTGCTAATAAGCAGAAGTGAAATTCTATGGAGATAAAAAATTGTCTCGACGCAGAAAATGTTTATGTAAAATTTCGCAAAGGCAAAATATCGTCTCTCTGTTGAAATTAATTCCATTTTAAAAATACGATATGATAACTTGCGTTTCTCTAAGAATGGGGAAGTCTCCTGGTTCTCTCTAAGGAAAACGAATTATTTATATTAATGTATAACAAGAAATTTATTTTATTTTACATTATATACTTATCATAATGTGCCATAATACTGCAGTTCAATACTAAATAGTGTACTTAATGAGATACCATGCTGTTTTCATTTCATATTAACGAGCGCTAAACGAGAAAAATATTGACTCGTAAAAAAGACTGATGGCCAACAGAATAGACAGGGGGGATAATAACAATGATAAATTCGCATTTTGCACGCATCATCAGCGATATTAGAATAACAAATTTGTAAAATGCTACGGATATGTATAGAATGATAGGTTCACGTGTAAAGTTATGATTATGAGTTCTACGACGATATATATCCCGACCGAAGAATAAGTCGTTGACAGGACGATAATATAGAAACGGATTTAAAGCAGCTGTGTGTTCTCGGAAGATATGTAGATGAGGATTATTTCGATACAGAAGTCAGGGGCACTTTATCTTTCGTGTAGCAATATCGGGTATTTAGCTATAGCATAATTCTATACAAGCGTAATTCCAATAAGCATAGCCGGTAACATTCGACAGAATCACGCAACTTCGTGAAGAAACTAAGTTTCAAACGTTAGACAAGAGATGTTACTTAAATCACATAAAATTATCTTTCGTGTGGAAATATCGGATAGTTTAGCCACAGACAAGCGTAATTCCTTCATCAAGCATGTCTAGTAACATTTCAATAGAATTACATAACTTCGAAGCTTCAAACGTTAGACAAAGATGTTACTTAAATCATCTCAAATCTTCGTTGCGTTGAAACTACAATCTCCACACGAATTTCATTAAAAAAGCCGTTTCAGATTTCAGAAAGAGATTTCGAATATATTGATTCGAAATCGAACCGTTCTCCTTCTCCTAATTAGTTCAAGCACGTGGGACAAATTACTCGGAGAAAATGCGTATTCGAAAGACGCCTGCTATCAAAAAACGTCCTTCCTCTTAAAAGATTCCTTCCCGTGCGCGTCGGTGCATTCTGAGTCCCCGAACGGATTCCCGTTTTCTCGAGAGATCAGGCAGCCTCGTCTGGCGTCTATCGAGCGTGCAAACGCCATCGGGGATGCTCCGGCGCGTATTATTACACGCGCATACAATGCGCGACGCGACGCAGCGTTTACAGCAAGAGCGCGTGGAAGATAAACGGAGCCGCTTTACGTCCCCCTTTAAGAGGTCCCGGCAGGATAGGAGAGGATGATCGCCAGCGCCGCCGCCGCCGCCGCCGTTGCTAACGCACACCAATTAACACATCGTTAATGGCGTCGCGATTAACGCCAGATATGCGCGGCGCCCATATAACCGCCGATCGAATATTAACGACCGCTATTATCGTTCCAAACGCGGCTGACGTAAGTCGGCGTTAAGCCGCGTCGGTCGTGGAGAAAGACTGTTAACTGACAGGCGTCTGGCCTCAGATTTCCGGTGTATTATATCTCGAAAGCGGTCGAATCTCGGTGGGTTTGGAATTCGATGCCTCCAGCACGGAAAAAATTATTCCGTCCATTTATAATAATAAAAACGTAATAAATGCAAAGCACGTGCTAAATTAAACTGGCGTTAATCCTCGACTTTAATATAATCTGACCGCGAAAAATTTTCATTAATTATAAAGCGTACGTTTCTATAAAATTTCTATAAAATTTTAAGTAATCAGTGATAAAAAAAATTTTTTCATGATCGAATCTTCAATTAAAACTTTTTGTTTGCACATTAAACATTCAATACAGATAAATAATGCAAATCGCGTTACACAACATCGCAAAATCCATCAAAATCTCAAACCGTGCATTTTTCCACAAATAATGTAGCAGCTCCATGAACGAGGAAGCCACCATTAGAATTTTATTCGCCGCTGTAAATATATTGATATTAAATGCATGTTTTTCGATGATCAATTCTCAAACAAATTGCGCCGGAGCTTAAATAAATCCATCGCCATCACTGCATTATAAACTCGTTGGTAATTTCGCGACGCGGCGACGTTGACGCGGAGCAAAAAGCGGACAACGATCGCCGTCGGCATGACGGCAGATAAAAACATCGGATTTACGAGATTACACAAATAATAGCGCCACGATGGCTCCATAAAATCCGCGACTCGCAGTTTAAAACCGTTTGCAACTGCCGGGAGTTGGTGGCCCCGCCGCCGGCGAAAACTACAGGAAAAGATGTCGAACTTCGAAGTTCGCGAAGACTTATCGTCGTATATATATTTGTAGTCTCCCAGATTCTTTTAGAAGGCACTTTCGCTTATCCGTGTAAATGTATACAAACGATACAAGTTGGGAGTACATCAAATATTTGTGAAAGCATCGAGAAAAGTGAAACTGACAGAATTGTGCCTCTAAATTTTGATTCGCAAAACGATTATATTTATTTTCTTGAAAACGGTCAATATTCCGATAATTATCTCCGATAATTCGCTTGAAATTATGCTAAGTTTTATTCAATTCTAAAATATTACTGTGTAACTGTAACCTCGTTCGAATAAACTGAAATAGATGAAATCAACGCATGAACCAACGATTGTGTGTGTATGTATGTGTGCAATCACAAGGATTTGTAAAATATAGTCTATACTTAAAAAAATTGAAAAGCTGACAAGATAAAATTGACGAAAACCAGGATTTATACGTATATAGAGTATATATAGAAGATATAAATATATGGTTATAAGAGGATAAATTTTCAATTAATGGATATCGAATAATTCAATTTTCCTGTTTAATGAAAATATCGTTTTTCGTCGTAAAAACTACCAAATATATAAATAAAATTAAGGTTTCTGAAATTTATATTTCTGAGCGCTGTTAACTTCGTTAAAAAAATTAGCAAGATTTGATATCAAATTATCGAAATATTCCCAATGTGCCATCGCGTTTAATGATAGCTACATGATAATTTAAAACATACAGTATAATATTCCCAATTTGACGAAGTTACATAAAGAACATAAAAGAACCATGAATTAATACGATATAACGTCGTAAAAAGATATGATACTGTATATAACTAGAAAAATAAATCTAGTTTCAGCGCTCGTAGACGCCTATCACGATGTAACCAACTTCTCGCAAGGGAGTAAGGAAGAGGAAATTTACGATAACAGGCGCGCTCATCTCTGGCAGCGTTTCGGGCAACGATCGCGCCACATGCAGCCGCATGCAATTTAATGAGCAGGTCGTCTCGCTGTCCGATACGGCTCGTCGAACCGCGAACTTGACACGAGGAGCGGAGTCGGCGCCCGATGGCTATGATATCACTTGCGTTAATATCGTCCGTGCGGCCGTCCGTGTAAACGCATTTCCCGATCAACGATCCGGAAGAGTCTTGCCGCGCGTCCCGCCTTGTCATTCCGCCCCGTCATTTCGGAATTCCGACGGTGGCCACGAGAGATAGACCCGTATCGAACGATTCCGCGGTCGGATATCGGGAGCCGGAGGAGGAAGAGGAGGAGGAGACGAAGGAAGGGACGGTTTGATCGGGTGCTGAAAATACTGCCCGTCGTTGTCGAGTATATCGAGGTCGATATATACGGGATACGGAAGTTCCCAAAACCCTCCCTCTAAAGCCCGACGAAGAGAAGGAGGGTAAACTTCGGTTCGCCGCATCGAAGCGTCCGATCGCTTTCGCGAAGTCATCCCGGAAGTATTTCGATTATCTCCGTCGGGTCGCGATACGAACCGCTGGAAGAGTGTGTCCTTATTCCGGTTCGACAGCTTCATTCGGGGGATTTGTCGCAGCTGACGAGTGGCTGGCTGGTGCACAGTTTCCGAATCATCAATGAGAAACGAACATTGCAGGGATTGATATGCTAGGCAATTTCGTTTCAATTTTCGAGGCTACGGATGCGGAAAAATGTATCTCGTGTGGCAGTTTAGATTAAAATGTTTCAAATTCTATAGCCAGTAAAAATAATTATCGAAATGCAATAATCGTAACTGGTAGCATCGTTAAGATAATGCTAATAACATTCATTATAATGATGAATATCCCATCGATATGTATATAAAATGTAATTAATTATTTAGCGAATTATATATGTATCTGCTAATGGAGAGATAATTAAAGGAGGCAACGGCTATATTTGTCAAATATTGTGTTTATTTTAATGTAATATTGGATATGGAGTAATTTAAGTTAGATTTTGGCAAATATAAATTTATGGAAAAAATTAATTTATTAAATTTTATCTGTTATTATTTACTTTATTTTCGTAAGACGTTACAAATATTTTCTCTCTTTGGTTGTCATAATAAGTAAATCTCATCTTATAGTAGATCTTATAGAGAGAACAATTTATGGTGGTATTTCGGAAGCTTAAACTCACTATGTAATTACACAAGCTCGTTTTAAATCCCATTAAGTTAGCTCCACTATTAACAACTTATTGCAAAATTAGAACTTATTTACTAACAGCAGCGGCTTAACTTAATAGAGATTTTAAGTGTTTCACATTAAACGTAGGTACTATCTAACTTTGAATTACGACAACAAATTCGCGATTTCTACTTTGCCCGTGGAAATAATTTTTACGCATCCGGCATCGAAATCTGAGCTAAGCGAAATTATCAGTTGCGATTCCGCAAAAATGCGCCGTTCGCAAATTATCGCGGTCAATTCTCGCGTTGCTGATAAACATTCAATTCACGTTCCGTCGCGGCCCGTCCCCATTGCTCATCGGCATTGCGTTATTGTTTCCGATATTCAATCGACACGGCTGGCGAATGTATTAACGTTGCAACAAATCAGATTCCGCGCAGGCGACGACTCGTTATCCAATCCGAATCGATCGCTACAAAAAGGATATCACAGTTCGGTCTGCGCGTAATTTCGAGATAACCGATAAAAAGAATTACGTCGATCCTGCGATAGAGTGCGGCGCAAATTCTGCAGCTTTATTGAATTGTATATTGCCGGAAAGTTTATATATGTATATCTTGCACTGTCTCACGTTCGTAATTACTATCTCACTTAAAAAAAAAAAAATCGTGGACAAAAATCTATTTCATGTGCGGCATAAAATTTATACTTCAAATAATCATGTCTTTAAAATATTTAAACAACGATAAACATAAAGTTTGTATACACTTTATTATACAAACCTTTTTACAAAAATAAATGCATTTATACTAATAAACTTTAAATCGGATGGCTGATTTGTTATTGCAAGAATTGTTATGTAATTTATTAAGTTTACTAGTATCTACGTAAAGAATTACTTTTTTTTTAATAATTATCCATTCGTGTTTATTTGTTACAGGATTCACGATTCCCCGCCAAGGACCGATGATGCATTCAATGAGAAATTCCGAGGATTGCTTTACGCATCTACGGGAAGGTGTTTTCTCGAGCGAGATAACTCGATTTCGTCGAGCAAGCAAGCAGCGTCTCGTCGTGGGAAAAAGAAGCGTAACCGATATCGGGACTCCGCCTCCGCAATTTCGCCAAACCTGGGCAAAGGAGTAAATCGGAGATCCCGGCGTTGCGGATTACGCCGGATTCCGAAAGGCGGAAAGGGGGACACCGTCGCCTCGGTGTCGGTAAAAAGTCTCGGGGTGGTTTTAACCCCGCGACCCCGTAATGAATAACCCGGAAACGCTATCGGGCCATCGACCGAGATCGGCACCGGATCGAATACGGGACTGTCCCCGCGCTTTCAACGGAGGCGATCGCCTGACGGAGGAATAGAGACGAAGAGCTATACTAGCCCACAAATCACGCGACGTGGAAGAGTAAAAAACTGGCCTCCGTCCTCGGACGGAACAATAAATCTCGAAATATTTTTAAATATTAGTCGTCGAGACATTATATATATATATAAATATATCTTCTTTCTCTATGTCTCTCTCTCTCTCTCTCAAACATCGCCGTCGTGCATTTCAACTCGGGTACATTCAAACGCTTTTACGCAGCCACGACGTTAACGAGCGTATTCGTTCTAATCACCACACCCGTCGACGCCAGTCATCCCGGACGGTGAAATACCGTAACAATCGACGGATACAGAATGCAGCCGAAGGAGATCAATGCACTGAAATTTGCAGAGATATTCTTTAAACATAAAGTTAATTTTTTTGTGAAAATTTGCGTGCTCGCGCTTTTTCGAATAAGCGTATTTTTGCAATTTGTTAGCTTCTATAATTAAATATTTTGGTAACTAAATAATAAATCGATCTTACAGAAACAAGCTTATTTTGCTAAAATTTTATTTGAAAAAGATGTTTTGTAATTTTACCTATACTTCCGTTACCTCTACCTCTTTTGTACAATCCTATTATAGTTTTTAAAAACATTTTAAGTTGTTACACTCGTGTGTACCTTTGCAATGTGAATTCATGATGGCACTTTACCACGAGACTTTTCGGCGATTTAACTCTAAATGAATTTCTGTTAAAGCGTCACAGCTTTAATCAGCGGAGCTTTATGAAATTTATGCGCAATTACTGTCATTAATAGTTTTCTACATTAATCCTGCATACTTGTGAGAATTATAGTTGATTCAATATTAACTTTTACAAACCTCAGCCTCTTTTAGAAACAGAAATAGGACATATCAGAAATCCATTATATTACAAAACACTCCACTTACACCTACTTTATTTATATATCATTTTTAATCCTATTTTTCTTTTGCATTTTTCTTTTGCAATGAAGATATTAATAAAATATTATTATTAGTGTTATATTAATGTTACACTTTACCATATGGAACAGATAAAGACGCGTATTAGGTTGCGACTACTGAAAGCACATTTCGTTTATCTATGCAATTAATAGCGAATTCGATTGGACGCGTACTGGTACACATTAAAGCCGTCGTACACAAATCAACATAACGATCATGTGTGTGTAATATAAATATATAAACGAGTTAAATCGCAAAATGCTCAATGTTTATTGTGCTGTTTCGTAAAATATATATTCGGCATTTTATCAGTCGAGATATTTGCATTTCACTTCTATATTAGATGAGTGTACGACAGCTTTATAAATATGCACCAGTGTGCATTATTAGTTTTCAACCCAATTCTTTATAAGTTTAGTAGAATGTGGAATTTGATAGCGCTGATTTGCGATAAGAACTGAGCAACAATATATGGAATAACATTTAAGACGCGAAGAATTTTGACCACGAAACGATGGGATGGACGGGTGATTAATGTAGCGACCAGTCGATTACGACAGCGTGAAAGGACACCATTCGATAATCTTCAGTCGCCCCATCGTAGATATCGGCTAGGGCTTAATCACCCTTACCTATTGCCGAAGTAATTTCCTTCGATCGAGGAAACTGTTCACCGCGTTTCATTAACTCCGGCAGTCTGCTTCATCGCGCTTTTCCCTAGCGTCATCGTGACGCTGTAAAGTGCAAATAAACGGCAAATCAATCGAAACGACGTAATGAAGAAAGACCATTTAGAAGACCATTTATTCTCTGATCTGTAAAAATCAGGAGAAAGAACGCTTCGCCAAGTTTCTTATCTCCAAATTTCTTCTCGATTAGAGCTCTTTCAGACTGCGGTTAGTAAAGACTTTTGTTTCACAAATTATTATATAAATATATAATATTGTTTGGACGGGTCTCTTTGATAGTCACATTCATGGAAATTCTTAAGGACCAGCAAAAATACGGCAGCATTTTCCTTTCAAAGTAAGCTTCTTTGACAAAAATTATCCCTTTCGCGCACACAAAGAGAACGATCGGCCGAGACCGAAGACTCGAGCAAGACTATCGATATTTCACATTCACGGACTTGATCCTCAAAGCGAATACATCAAAGGACGCGTGGAACAATGGTTTCCCAAGTATAACGACGAGAACGCCATAACGAGACTAATTTCTGTATCGAGTAGTGTATGCCAAATTAGGAAAAGCGTGGCCGGACAACTGAATTCGCCGATCTATTAGACGATTCAGCTCACCGATAAGTTTCGCCGAAACCGCAGCTGTTAGCGAGCATTCGACGAGAAATAAATCTTTCGCAAATTCTTCAACAATTCCATTAGAAACAGAAAAAAAATCACCAGCGAATACAATGTCACGATACTGTCAATATCACGGTAGAACTTTTTAGTTTTTACGATATAATGCAAATTTTTAATAATTTATATTTACGTCAGCAGATTGGCGTCGCAACTTCTCGTCGTAATTTGCGTTTGAAAAAATAAATCTGTGCAAGAAATAATGAAATTTAAGGGTCAGGGCTTATAACTACCAAGAGCCATTAGGGACGACTTTCTAACAGAAACAGATTTCTAGGAAATTTCTAATAGTTTTTTTGCAGTTACGGAAGTAAGATATTTACTACGCGCTCTTCAAGCGCTAACCCAAACTCAGTGCAGACACACTGCTTAGAGGAGCAGTATTATCATTAGCATCATCTTGATTGGCCACGGTGGCTGTTAGCGGCATCCGCAATTAATTAGTTCTGTAATTAGTTTCGTATGAGTAATTAGTTTCAGGCTCTGAAAAGTCACCGTTCACCCATGAAAACGTGAATTGACTCCGCGGACCGCCGCGAGTCAAGTAAGATCAATGGTGCGGAAGGGTAAACAAGCCTGCAATGGTGATGCCTACGGTGACGGTAAACGCGAATTAAAACTCACTGCGATTAACACCGACGATCGTGCGGCGACGGACGCGATAAAGCTACCGGGAACAAAACACGCAGGATGTTCTCGCGCGACAGAAATTTACTTCAATGCCACGCGTAATGGACGTGGATTAAAAGGGCGAATTACAGGACGGTGCGCGCCTGTCAAAGAGGCGAACTCAATTATCCAGGAGCGGCCGTCCCTGACCGGGCAGAATTGTATCTATCCTATGGGCGGAAAGGCTGGTTCCGTTGCAAAGGGGCGAAACGACAAATAGAAGGTCGCGGGAGCGCGAGAGGCGACACGTTCGCGCACTTTGTTAGGGATCCCGTCGATAAAAGGGCCGGCGGGGCTGATTAAGGAGCGGCCGCCGCGGCCGCCGCGCGCCGCTCCGGCTTCCGCGGTCGCGGTGCAAAAGCACGCGAGAAAGAAAGAGAGTACGAAGGCGAGTAGCCGCTCGTGGTACGTGAGCAAATTACCATCCGCCAGATTTAAATTAATTTTTGTGCGCTCGCGTCCCGCTGAAAAGAATTCATTACTTTAGAGCCGCGCGCTCCGGCCATTGAGAAAAAAGCCGATAATTCTCGCCGTTGAAAAAATGCATTCGCGGAGATTCGTCGCGGTCGACATGCGGGGGGCGAATGAATTTTTCCCTCCCGATTTTTCGGAACGGTAAGAAGTGTTGAGGAAAGAAAAGTGCGGTAATCACGGGGTCTCTCTCCTTCTTCCTCTCGGAGAATGTAAAAGGCAACTCTGTAATTGGTGAGTTATGGGGGCGGAAAGTAACGTTGGATATCTCTAGGTATAAATCGCGCAGGGCAAAATTCTTTTTCTTCTTTAAACGGGTATATGGACACGCAATTTATTTACGTATAAACAGAATGTATAAAGTTTTCTATTTTTTCAAGAAAGGCATGCTTTTTACAGACATTATTGAAAGTTATTACCTCTGGAAAATTGTGTTTAAGAAAAAAATGCAATTTTCCATGTGATTTTCTCAAGCGTATACAATTGCTGTAGGTTCTAATTGACCATTCTTTTTTTATTATAATTTTATGTCAAAAATTCTTTTTCATTTATTCTACCTTTATTATATATATATATATATATATATATATATATATATATATATATATATATATATATATATATATGCAGTAATTATATATTATCACTATTATATTTTAACAAAAAAACATAATTCTAATGCTTTGCAAATTTTCTACAGAACTAACAAGAATATTCATAACGCATTGTTATTTCTGATGATACACTTGATAATAATACAACAGGACTAAAATTTCTCTTATATGACCAATAGCTATATAATTTATCGCATATTGTCACGTTTACGTGTTTCTCGTCTTTCGCACTCGCTTCCCGTTATTTTACAATTCACACAACACCGTTTTCTACAGCGGAACGCCAGGAATTTTACGACGGTATCGCTACGAGAAATCGACTTTTGAGTCGTACGAGCTATGCTAACGCCACCGAAAGGCGCAATAATCCGTTGACACATGAGAGAATTCCCGCGGGCGCTACAATGACGCATTGCGCCGACTTATTTGCAGACATCTCGTTTCTAACGTATTGCGACAGAAAGAGTTTCACGCTCCGGTAATCGCTGCCGTTATTTTTCTCATATCGCCGGATTACGTCGCAGCGATGACGGCCGTCACGTTACGATTTACACGAGCGTCGACACTGCCGCAGCCTCGACGCATTAGAGTAAGATTCTTTAGATTCCAAGATATGTTGTAAATTTATTTTCTAATTTATTTCCTAACATTCATTTCTCGCACATCAATATCGTACATTCGTGATATTGATCGAAAAAAAAAAAAACAATTTCAGTTTGCATTGAAGCTCAGAGATTTCGACAATTCCCACCGTGTTTTATATAATGCAATAACTTTCAAATATTCACTTTCTGGAATTTCGTCAATCATGAATTATTCATAATTTTGAAAAAATTCCATGAAAAATTTCATTCTAACTGTATAAATTTCTCTCTAGGGAACAAGCGACAAAATATACACGTATGCCATCTGACATCACACGGAATTCGCAAAAATTAAACAAAATTTATATCAGAATATTATACATACATTAAGCGCAAATAAAAAAAAAAGGACTGCGATATGAATGTAAAAACTGCAGCATTATACAACATGCGTTACGCATTGCAAATAACATGCCGAGTCTACCACTGCAGTAATATGCAGTAATAGTGCGTTCGCAATGTACACATTGCGCCTGCCTTCTTAGTAATAAAAGGATTAAGCATCTGTATTAGTTTGTGCAAATTAAGGCGCGCGTTCCTGTCGGAATTTGCATAAGCGATGATCCCATAATTCTTACATGCTAACAGTGCAATCCCAACAATTTATTATTCGACAAATTTGTAAATTACCATAAAAGTAAAGCGAAAAAATCCGTTAAAAATTGCGCTATAAGAGAAGTAACTATATATTTATTTGCGAATTATTTCGTTGTATTTTACGCGCCAAAAAGTCCGTAGTTCTTTCATACGTTTTCAGAATCCGGTTATAGAGATTTATTGTCCGTCGCAAACGACGGAAAAATATTGCGTACCGAAGAGAAAAACTCGATATTAAACGTCAAATTAATAGTCAAATTAATGTAGAAATATCATTGTCTTTTATTTACGTAATAATCTCTTATTAAAATAGCGATTATGGTGTAATCCTAATTCAGAAGAACTGAATTTCTCTGAATTTCTAGAATACATATAAATATAAATTACGTAGATAATCGCGCGTTCAGAATTTATTTCTAAAAGGGGGTGAAATCGCACCTCGACTTCTATAATTTCGTATTGTATTATACTTTCACCCTGTTTATGCAATGAGTACGTATTCAGATTTGAAAATACCTGTCGTGATATTTTCCCACGGAACTATCTCAACGCAGAGAAGACGACGAGAGTATTTGCATTTCACGAAATGCCGCAGGGAAGGGCCGAGATCTAAACGGATGTAAGCCAGCGAAATCAGGGCGACCCGTGTCGTTACCGGCAAACAGACTGCCGCTTTCTCCGTAGGTGGTACCCACTTGGTGGTACAAGGTGGGTTGCTGCCACCGCCGCCGCGCTGGTCGGAGAAAATAAATTGGGGGCAATTCCGTATCGCCAGGCTGGAATAGACTCCGGCACGAGAGAACTCGGAGAGAGGTAAGAAGGTGGAAAAGTGGTAGCATATATACCGGGGCAAGATTACGTGCCGCGCACCCAACATTTCCATTTTCATTTAGTTCCGGGATCCATGACGGTGCGGCGTCCCGACGCGTGTCGTCGTCGTCGTGCTGAATGCAACAGGAGACCGAAACGGAAACGAGAGGCGGTAATTCGCCAAAGGGGGGAAACTTAATCGAAGCCAATAAACATCGACCGGGAGGTAATTCGTGCTCGGTCACTCGGTCCGTGGCCGCCACGCAAATTCCGCGACAAACGACGCGATCGGGAGCAGTTCTCGTTGCCTTCGCGATACCGTGACCGATCAAACGTCGCTAATCAAACGTACGAAGCGTATAACGTGCGAAATCATCTTTGTTACTGTATTTTTATTTAGTATTTAGTTAACAATTTCCGGCAATAATATACAATATATTAACTTACTAAAAACGATTTCCAATTGCGTGTAAAATATAAGTCGAAATACTTTCTTCCTTAAAAAATAAATTTTAAGAAATTAAGAAGCAGAAGCTGACGAATTTATTCCCGATATCGCATTATAATGAAAAAATATTAAGAAGAAAATTGTCACAAAAATATCAAATTTTTATCATATAACACTAGTATCAAGTCAAATTTATTTGTCACGTGCCATTACTCTCCGACATTTATTTTCATCAGTGATTCTCCCATCGTGATGTTTAAAAGTAATTTTTTAGCATTAAACATCCCGTCCGTCGGACACAGGTGTCACAGGTGTGATAAATGTCAGATATTAACCCAGCATTAGCAGCGGCCTGTTAATCAGACTTCGCCTTAATCAGCGTCGCTTAAAGCCGAACGAATTGCGTTTGCTTTACCGGGGACGCGATTCATAATTCACAACGGGCGGTGCGCGACGATCCTCTCTCCCGTAATTCGGATGATAAAACACGCGGCTCGGACACTCGCCGTCGGACATTCGCGTCATAATCGCGCTCACAACGCGCAAAAAATCAATTCATAATTCAGCCAGGCGCGACTCACTTCCCTTCGATCTCTATCGGCCGTGGTCCTGATAGACGTCGCCAGCGCGTTTCGCTCAATTTATGTACCACTCTGTCACGTCGATAGGCACGCACGCATCTGTACATTCGCGCCGATAGCGCGACGTAATCCTCGAGAGACGTCTGTCTAATATATCTGTCAAGGATAATCGATCGTCGCGGTTGCTGTACGCAAGACGCACCGCGTCGACGTATTTTATTTCTGATCGGCAATAGAGGACGTTATTAACGTTTTGAAAAATTATTTCAGTCGTGCGTACGTTAATCGACGAAAGGAAAGAATTTTGTATCAATTCTGAACAATTTTTAGATTCCTTATGGAATAAAGCGAAAATTACTCGCTATGTCTGACTGATTATAGAAGCAGATTGTCAATTTTAAATTTATTTTTCAATTAAACGTTTTATATTTTTGTTAAAAAAGATTGTTATAAAAAAAACAAGAAGAGAACTTTAGAAGAAAACTTTTAAGTATCTATAATTTTAAACACTCGGGCATGTACAAAATAAGATGCAATTGCATTATATAATTGAATAACTGTAACTCGTCTAAGCAAAATACCAAAATAGACTGACCATTTATCGAGCCGTTTTGCAAAAAAAAAATCACAATAAATTTTAGTACCGCAAGAACGAAGGGCTGTCAGCTGAAAGCACTGTACAGGCGTGAATAGAACGTTAATTCAGCCTGCGCGGCGATCGTTGTATTTTTGCAGTTTTATAAAGCGCGCGCGCGAACGATAAACCGCGAATTCCAGCGCGGGAACTGCGCTGACGCGACTCCGGTTGACTTTCCTCGGTGTCAAACGCCCGTAAAGCGTGTTATCGATGATCGTGCACCACTGAAATACTGCCTAAAGTGGAGGACTCTTTCCCACACTCTCTCTCTCTCACTCCATTTCTCTGGCCTCTCTTTCCCTCAATCAGCTCGATTGAGCGAGCCGCGGTCGCCGACCGTGAAAAATAGAGCGTTTCGCTGGCAGCAATATAGCCAAAATGGATCGAAGCGGATTGAGCGTTCGGGTATTATTGTAGCGGGGAAAAATCGGACGGATTACGGATTGCGACCGAGAATGCGTGCGGTATAACCGTCTGCCGCATACATCGGAACCATTTTCGCGCCGTCGACCGAAAGAAAACCCCGTGCCGATGGCCGATGGCCGTTTTGTTCGCCGCCAGTGATGCGCGCAACAGCGATGCGCTTGGCGGATGCGATTGCGCGCTTTGTACGCTCCAATCTATTGCAGAACGTTATCGTAGAACGAAAATAGATCCACGTGTTATCTCATACGCGCGACAGGAGAATATTAAAAATTGACAGCCGCGACCAAAAGTCTTCGGAATCTAGCTATCGTCGGTGATTAAGATCCGGTATCACAACGGTATCCGCGAATCGATTCAAGTTGGAGCATTTCCGCGGAATAAGAGGTGTGAGAACTTCTCGGTCGAATCTTACCGGGTGACAAACCCCGAAGAGAATCGTGTAATTCGAGAGTCTCTGCCTCTCGACGAGGTTCGCCCCGACGAGTTCTCTCCGAAATAAAGGGCGAACTTCTGGTCGCCGTTCACGCTCCCCTTATTGTGCGGATCGAATAGGAGTATCGTAATCTCGGCCGAATTGGACTCGTGCACGGAACAGAGTAGTCGGAGACAGTGGGAATCTCGTATAGTCGAATACATTAATGCGCACGGTTACGGATACCGAATGCACCGAGCTAGCCGAGTGACTTGGTCCGGCGCATTTCAAGCCGGCTGGTTAATGCAGTCCGTATCTGCTGCGGCGGTCCCCGATACTTTCGTCTCCGGCGCGGAAAGTAATTTCTTTCGCGATTTAATCGGCGAACGAGCGCACCCCTTTTGCAGGGTAAATTGGGTCACCGGCGCGACGAGGGTTAAATTGTTTCAAAGAGAAAAAGATAAGAGAGCGCGTGTGTGGCGTTAGTTTAAAAAAAAAAAGATACAGAGGAATTAGGATAGTTCGATTATACCAACACTGTTGCTATCGGATACTGTTCCTGTGATGGGCAGTATATACTCAATCACGATCGAATGTTCATTGACCATAGATACCTGCCAATCACAGCGATCCCTATAATTATCACAGGCAATCCGTATAATTATTGAGGCTATACCTAGCGATTATCGATTGTTGCAATGCTAGTCCTTGGATAATCTGATATGTTATCAACGACTAGACGGGGACAGATGGACAGATGGATCCAGTGACTGCATGAATACACGCGGATACTCTCATGATCACTATAGATCAACAACTATAGAAAAAAGAATTACACTGCAAATCCAAGTGTGTTATTTTTACACGTATAAACGTCTAAAAATGACGCATTTGATTGAAGCTCTTTTTACGTGCGTTTCTTGCGTGTTAAATTACGTCAATTAACATTAATTTAATCGTATTAAATTAAAAGTTAATAGGTTCAATCGTGTTAAATGACGCGATTTAAAACGGCAAGACATGTGTAAGAATAACTTCAGCTAAAATAATATACACTTGGATTTGCAGGACACTTCTCGCTGCTTATGGATATATATGTACGTGAATTTTTCTACACTTCTGAATACTTATAAGAATTTTCTTCCTAAAATTTAGAACGTTCTCGCGACGATAGATAAACCGTAATCCTGGTCTTTAATACTTTGATAAACGAAGCGTTGTCGCGCGATTGAGGTGAATCGCGACGCTTTGAAGAAGGCGACACGACGGGGGTATAAGTGTGGGGGTATACGCGGATTGAAAGGACGAATAAATTCATTCGTTCGGTCTGACAACTGCTGGATTTCCAGAGATAAAAATTTCTCTCAGTTCGCGGAGACTATAAACTCGAATGAACGGGAGGGAATCCACCGTCGTCGTCGTCGCCGCCGCAGATTATTTGCCCTTAATTCCTCGCGCTGAAAGCATTCCCGGGGTCTCCCGCGCGTGCTATGGTGTCCTGAATAAAAACTGGGGAATTTATTTATCGCTACGAAGCTGCTGCTCTGTAAAAACCGCGGAGCGCCTCTTCGGAATCGAAGAACGGCCGCGCGCGGTCGCTTCCACCGAGAGGAAGGAAGCTCCCTTGACAGCTCGAAGGATAGACACGTAAATCCCATTCCATTAGAGACGCGTCGCACAGGAAGAGTGTCGTATAATAAAATGCACGTCCTGAGAATCCCCTCAGCCGCTCGATCTCGCCTCCTCCTCTCTTCTCTATTTTCGCGAGGGGGTTTTTTCCTCTTCCTCCCTTCTCCAAAGAAAATCGGTCAGGTGGCAATTAGCACGGCGAGAACATTATCACGGCGCGGTCGTTAATTCGGAAACCGGCGCGAATTAAGAAACAGACTCTTAGCAGCGGCCCGTAATGAAAATTCATAATTTTAGCCGCGCAAAAAGAGGGATCGTATCATAAATATTTATATCGCGAGCGCGCGTTACGTGCACGCCGTTGCGCACGTTTCCCACGTAGACCGAGAGCTCCTTGCCTTTTCTTCGGGATAATATAAATTGGTAATGTTTAAGATCGTTCTCGTTCAAGATACGCAGAACATGTTGCGAAACTACCCTGTTTTCCTCGGCCGTCGCGGTTATCGCGATCCGAATTAAGAAGAATAGCGCGATCGTCTCGGCGGCACGCCGGAGTGTTAATCTGCGTTTTCTGAGCTACGAGCGACTAAAAATTAAACGGTTCCGCGATATTAAACTTCAAAAGGATGGATGCATATTAAAAACTGAAACCGCAGTTTACCTCGACGGACATTTAATATTTTATTAGCGAAGTATCTTACTCTAAAAATTAAGAAATTACTTAATTGCTCTGTATTTTGAGCTTCGTAGAAGAAAATAAGTTGCCAGGAAATTTTTAATTAAAAGCACAAGTATATTTTGTACCTATATTCCAGTTAATGGTTTCCAGTTAATTTGTAAATGAACGATGCAATCGATTTAATTATCTTACGCAATTTACATTAAAGTCGATTAAAAATCCATTCTTTACAAAAGATGTAAGAATATATCTCTCTGCACAGCCGGCTTAAAGTACTTTTTATCACTTAATATAATAAAAGTTTTTAAACTGCTTTTAAACTGAATTAATCTTTAGTGACTAACAAGGTGTTTTCAAAATTCTTTTAAAATACATTTTTATCTTTTTAGACATAAACAGTAATTATGTAATAAATATGATTCTTAGATTATGCATACAAAAAATTGTAGATAATTTTGTAAAATAAAACAAATTAAAAATATGTAATAGTCCTTCACTCTGCTTTTTTGTTTCTCTCACTCTTTTCGTTAAAACAAAATAAAATTTTCAATTTTTGTAAGCTAATCGCAAGCGTGCGTTATTTTAGTTCCAAATTTCTATCGATAAACGCGATTGCGTTTCAGCATGCCTGGTACGCCAAGGGTTAATTCGTCCCTGTCGGAGTTAAGGCGCTCGGAGAGCCGAGACCCGAATCTATAATTTATCGGGCTTCGATAGAGACTCCAACAGCCGGTTCCTTCTCTCTCCTTCGCGGTCGACTGCTGTCTCCCGCGTCGCTTGGAAATTTCTCGCGAACCATCGGCGAATCGGGCGAGCTCCGCTGCATGGGCATTTAAAGCATTTGCGGTAGCTGCTGCACTATCATCCTGACCCCTTCCCGAATGCGATTACCTAAACCGATTTATGGCATGGGCCGAATAAACTCGACGCCGAACATTTTCATAAGGATTAACGGCCCAACGCGAGCCGGTCGCTCCCCAGGAAGTCTATATAACACCGTATAATTCGCAATAGCCGAGTAGAAGCATAGCGATTTCTGCCGCCGCGACGAATATTTGACCCCGGAGCGTCGACCGCGGTTATTGGTCACCAATAAATCTTATTTAGAGTAGTTACGAAGAATTTACGCCATAAACGTCATTTAATAGATAGCTAAGAAGATAAATACGCCAATAGATAGAAATATGATATACGAGTATGTATTACACGTGATGTTTGTTTTCAACAAGGGATAATGGGCGGATTAATCACGCTTCCTGCTATATTTTTCGGTTGTACTTCATACTTTTTACTTAAAATATAGATGTTTTTCTAATTCATTAATTACCAATATTGTATAATATTTTTTTCATACTTATTTTTATATTTATGATAATTATTTTTACACACTATGTATATTATTTTAATTAGTTAATAGTTTTATTCTAATATTTTAGCGTTAACTTCAATAATGTTAAGATATTTCCTTTTTATCAAGATAAATATGAAAGTCAACTTTGTAATGTCACTTTTACACTAATATTAATTTTCTTTTAACTAAAACGATTCTTGAAAATATTATATTGCAATAACTTATTGAGTATAGTTACATTATTTCTTTCCCTATTCTTATTAAGGAGATAAAGTAAAAAAGGACGAAAGTTTTCTAAACATTTCGTATCAATAAAGAGTTGCCTCGATAACATCTCCGGTCTAAAATTGATAAAAATGTTTCCAGTCAACGAGGCGCGAAGCTTCATGGACACTTGATGCAACACTGGTGCCGGGCGTAACATAAAAGCGGCGCTTCTCAGAGACCGAAGTGGAAAACGTCGTCGCCGGAGATCGTTCCGAGCGGAGAACGTATCTCCGGCGAAAGCGGAATCGATAATCCATCAGAGTCATGGGACGATTTTGACGTCCGGTCTTGGGGGTCGTCGTCGTCGTCGTCGTCGTTCCCCGGGAAGAGGTTATTGCCGGGCGTACCGTCTTCGAGCGTCCCGATGAAATAAGAACGGCAAGAAGGAGGGCACACGGAAAGCGGAGCGGTGCGCGAGGAAACGGCGAGAGGTACGGCGTACGGCGCCTCCGAGAGGATACGATCCCGGAGGAGCCGGGCTCGATTAGCGAGGCCGTTACTTCCGCGGAACGAGCTTCGTTCCCTGGAAACCGGAAGTTACGACGGGTGAGAGGGAAATGCCGGCAAGCAACACATCCGCATCGTTCTCTCCGTTCCTTCCATTCTTCCCTACAATTTCAATCCCTTCTATCTTCTCGGTGTTATGATCCCGGCGTGGAGATATAGGTTTAAACCTTCCTCTGCGCATCGCGCATACATTGCTGCTTCACTTCGCGCGATTCCTACGGATATCTGCAGGAAACAGCTTGGAACAATTTACTGCAAGAAACTATTAGACAAGACAAGTTTGGCGTGCACACCTATAATTTATCAAATAAAAAAATTTCTGATCGATTTTAGAGTCCTATTAATCGTGTATTTATTTGTTATAGATTATTACTAAGGTATTAGTTATAAAATTATTCTTATTATCAATTATTTTCTTCACAATTGCTATTCTACCTATATAAGTTGATTCCGCAGTAATCTACGACTCGTCCTCTTTATAATTTTGTGATTGTTCTTCTCACGGAAACCTCTTGAGAGACCTACTTCAGAGTTCAAGTAAAATTCTCTTATCTATCCATCTGCTCTTTTCTTTTGCTCGTTTCCCGATAATTTGCACATCTCGTAATATTCTTCGATATCCCTAAGTCGACCTCCCACTTACGATGCCGAACCAATAAAACGCCGAAATAACGAGTCCCGTGTGCGATCTCATTACAAAGAAGGTAATGTCTACTTCGAGGCGCGCGTCGAGCGAGCGAAAGAATGGCGCATGTCGGCCGGTCGTTACGAAAGTACGCGCGTCTTGCCAGTGAGCACCTCGTGGATTCTTCTACTTTATTATTATGGCGGCGTAAAGGGAACGAATAATACGTCACAGCCCCGTTCGACGTGAATTATATTTTAATGTCGTAGTGCGAATGGCGGGACGTGCTCCTGGCGCGGTTGTAAAAGAAACCGAATGGACGCCGGCGGCCCCGGGTTTTCCGCCATCTCGAGAGAATACGCTTTGACTCTCTCCATTCTTTTATTAATTATTTTCCCTCGATTCTCGGCCACCGCTCTTACTCTACGCAAAAATGTTCTTCGCGACTTCGCGAAATCAGGAATTCGGAGATAAAATATTGTCCAAGGTGTATGTTCATTTATCACAAGTTAATGCCAGGAATTAAATCTCCCTAGGAAAAAAATCAGTATTAAAATATTTAAAGCATTCGCTATTAAAAAAAAAGTCAATGACTCTACAACGCCGCTTATTATTTCCTGAAAGAGAACGGACGGTACTTTTGTCGAATCGACGGACTAATTATAAACTTTTTCAAAGACCTATTATGACCGTTTTAACCCTGGATATTAATTCCACTAGATAATTAACTGAATAAAAAATTTCTACGGGTATATCTCGAATTAATTCTAAACGTCCATCGAATGTGTGCGGGAAAGAATAAGCGTCCGTATGACAGATTTTGTTATATAAAAAGAAATTTGTGAACTTTCGCGAGGAACACGATGAGTTCGAAAGACATGTGAAAGGATATACGAGGCACGCGAGTTACCGGACTGAAATATTAACCCATCCGCCAGTTTGACACTCTTCATTTACGCATTACATATGCGCTTTCCACGGCACTCTCGCGAATTTATTCCTGCCACTGACACGATTAATGCGGCCGATACTTTTTAATCTCGCGTATGTAATGTCGCGCGGTGTATGATTTAAGAACGGTCGGTCGCCGGAGATCATCTACAATGTATGCTCTCTGACGGTAACCAGCAGCATTTCGAACAAATTTTATTTTACGTAAAAAATTGCATTTCGTATTTTGAATACACGGAAACGATTCCTGGCGGCAAGATTTGTAGACATTCTATATCGTGTATATAAATAACATATATTCAAACTTTATACTTTAAAAATAGCAATTTTATAATATACATACTTTTTATCATTTGTATGTATTTTCTATTTATTTAAAAACTTTCTTGTAAAATTCGGTATAACGAATGTCTGTTAACATTCTTGTTAATTTCCGGCTTATTAAAATAACAATTGTTATTTTAATACAGTCACATAAATTGGAATATATAATATTATTTTAACCCAGATTCGCAGACTTCTCCGAATACTCAGAAAATTTTGCCTCGCTCTGACCTGGTTTTGTCGGCCCACTGTACACCAACGCGATTTAATACGGCCGATACTTTTTAATCTCGCATTCGTATGATTTAACGACGGTTGGTATCCGGCAGGATTTTCACCGTAAGCGATCCGAACTGTATTTCCCATTAAGTCTGATTACTACTAGGCATGGTAGTGAGAGAAGGGAAAAATTGGCATGCAGTGGTGAGATAAACGCTCTCCTTCTCATTCTGTCTTTTCAGCGTAGTTGGACGAGAATGTTTACGTCCGATCATCAATGTCGTACATAAAAGCGAAATACGTTCCGCGGAATATCCCGCTGTGACCTAGCCGATACTTCCGATGGGGTAATTACCCCTTAAAAGTCTCGATATCCACATCGGGCATCAAAGAATTTTCGTTTGCATTCAGCAATATTACCGTTGCTCGTGAATGCGATTTCCGGCGTGTTTCCACGCGCTTTGCTCTCGCAATTACCCGCTTGCCTACCGGTAACCGATCCGCGCGGATTCCTCCGACGAAACGCGCGTTTAATGACGCTGACGTTCTTGCGCTCTTTTTCTTTTCGAGTTTCATTTAACTGCCGCGCGATTTAACTTTCCGCGAACTCCTGGTGAAAAGCATTCTCGTAGAGCGAATGAATTTTCGTTGGCGTAAAATCCGTGCGTGATGGCGGTTACGGGCAGGTATGTCGGTATAATTCATCGAGAGGGAGAAAGAGCGCGTTTAATTACTCGTCGTTACCGATCTTTCGCTCCACGTTAATTCAGGGGATTACATCAAAGAGGCGCAGCTTTACCCTTCACGAATCGTTCACGAATATTGATGACATTCTAGTTCTCGTGTTAATTCGCCATTTTTTATTTTTTTTACAAGAACAATGTTTATTTACAAGCTGCTATTCATATTACAACGTTTATTTACAAGCTGCTATTCTGGTTTTTTCATCATGAATAATATTTATATTTCTCGTCTTAATTTTAAATATATATACCTACTTATCTCTCCTAAGGGTCTTTAGTCGCGCTTTATAATCGCCTGAGAGTACATCGCTTAACATTTTACACACAGAAAGTGTAAAAACTGGAAGCAGTTTTAGTTTTAAGACTTCCTTAATCACCTTAATGTATCACAGCATTTTTTTTTAATAGCTGTCGATAACACATCGATTATTCAATATATTGTAATTATTATTTTAATTTACAGTGTTTTTTAATACGTTTTCACATTTTTACATAGAAACCATATCGCAGAAATCTTATCACAAATAATTTAATTATTGATAATATTCAGATATATTGAGATATTGACATACCGATGAGATACCGACACAATATCTTGTTATATCGTTATATCTATTAAATAGAGGCGCACACAAATGTATAACTTGTCGAGCTTGTTACACTCGCTCGCGATATCGATTCTCTCTCAATGCGGGTCACCGATTTCCTTCTTAACGATAGCGACAAGAAAAATGGATTCCTTGAGAACTCCTGCTTTCTGTCTCTGCACTCCGGCGTACGGCCATCAATCAGTACCGCTTGTTCGACTTAGTAAACCAATTAGACTAATTAGGAGCTTGCCATTTACGAATGTCAACCGAAATGGATCAATGGCGAAACACACAGCGACACGTGACGGATCCTTCAACTCCCTACGACGAGAAAGAGGGAATTCAATATTAATGGACGGATCACTGTGTCAGAGAATTGTTCGCAAACTATCTCCCGCTCCGGTCTACAAGTTTTTACGAAACTTGTGGAGAAAATTGAGCTAATTTTGACATATATTTTCCTCTTCTTTGATTTCAGGTTTAGAAGCTAATATTATTCTGCAAAATTGTACCTGTTTAAAAGCTATTGAGAATAAAAAAGGTTTTTCTAATAAAAATTTCACAATTGCAATTGAAAAATAAATGTTCAAAAGTAGAAAAATATTTTTCATATATATTTAAAGCGCATTATAACTTGAACACGCTATCCGTGTCCGAATGCGTTTTAAAAAAGACTTCTGAATAGCTTTGGTTATAAAGTTCCCGTTCTTCGTTCTCGCGCAGGAGTTCTCCGGCTGGCCACCGTCGTCCCTTTCTACTAGAAACAGTAGCACTACTCGTGACAGTCCTGCTTCTACGGAAACTTCTGCCTAGATACACCAGCTTGTGCCATTCTCGAAGTAGAGACGTATGATAGCACCAAAATTGTAAGGAAGAGCCACATGAGAGAAATGTCTCTATAGTAAGAAATTCGATACTTTTACTCTTGTGATAATTGAGTTTATCGTAAATATGAGTGAAAAATTTTATCTCGAGAAAATGCTTTAATTTGAACATCACATTTCTCTTAAGACATGAAACGTGTATAAACAAATGCAATTTAGTTTGCT